>NC_071101.1:21150000-21485000 GCF_024256425.1 Clarias gariepinus | reverse complement strand
TAAAGGCTATGTAGTCTTATATAGTTTTATTATATAGTTTTTGCACATTAATCTGAGTCCTCATCTGTTACATTTTTGAGGACAATAGTTTTTTCAGCCTGTTACGGCATGCGCCCAAACCAATATCGCTCCTTGCTCACTAGTTAGGTGGCCTCCTCTTCAGATATGCGAAGGAGCAGGACCCCGGGATTAGGTACGGATGGTAATAGTTAAAATATTAACAAGGGGAATGTTTGATGTCATGTGGGCATTATAGGATTTGTACTGAAAACTTCTAACTAAAAGGTGGCAGCTGGCACGCCTAAAAATAGATGCAGGTTAATTTTTTATAGTCTAAATAAAAATCCTCCTCTTTAGTGCCTCCTATTCCTATTAATCCCAAATTGTTGTTTTTTTAGTGTCACTGTGCTTTACAATGCCAGACAACATTCAAATGCAAATTATTCACTTTCCCCAAGTGTGAATCAGCTGTTCTCACCTATACATTCAGAGAAACTGTAATGCACCTCTCAGCACTTTAAAAACCTCTTGAATCTGAGGCTCTTCTGAAGACTTTCAGTGATTAAGGCCTCTTTTTAAATTTGTGTAAATTTAATCTTCTGGATTCTAGATTCTAAAGTTGACATTGTTACCGTTTTTAATCCTTGTAATGGAAGAAATTGGGATTTTTTTTTATGATAGCATAAATTGCATTGTTTTCAATCACACTATACACAATAATACTCTTTGGTATTTTTATTTTAAAAACGGGTATGAGGCTGTCTTGGTTTATTAATCCTCGTGCCTGGTTTAGGTTTAGTATTCAGTGCGCACTGTACTTTACACTGTTTGCACTGTTATTTTACAACTATATCATAACACTTAAAAATACCTTTTATTTGGGGTTAAGTGACTGATGTGCCTTACATTTTTCAGCTGAGCCTTTGTTTTACTAAATAATCCACGACCGCGACACCCCTCTCTTACACACACAAAGAGCAGACCAAATCATTAGCCCGTCCCTCCCCAAAACACCACAGCCATTTACTTTCTATCCATTTACTTACATCTGAACTGAGTCATTTACATAAATCACTGATCAATAGCTCATCATATCAATTTATTTATACAGATGTACCTGTTTTACATGGAAATTTATTGTTCAGAGCCACAAGAACAATGGCAGCTGGAACACCTAAAACAGATGCAGGAATATTTTTTATAATATAAATAAAAATGCTTTTCTAAACGTGGGGTTTTGTTATTTACTTACAGTTGTGTAAATTCGTTTAATGTTTAACTTGTATTTCATAAGGTTTTGCCAGCGATGGTACAGCGCAATGGGAGTCATTATTTACTATTAAAGGAAATTATGATCTGCCACGGCCTGCGCCTGTTATGGGTGTGCGCCCAAATCTACTATCTCTACTCGCGCACTCCATAGGCTCCCTGAAAAGGCGGCAAAGGGACTGAACCGCCTACTTGTGTCGGCTGGCGATAATTATCGTTAATAAGATCTCAGGCTTGCTCCACATTATAAAAGCAAGGCGCTGAGTTTAGTCCGAGGTCCGGAAAGTACGTGATGTGGTGGAGAATAGGAGAGTGGCATGTGAGTGGTGTGATGTGACGCGCCCCAGGGACTTTAAACAAAGACACTGGAATTCTGCCCTTAGATCCCCGCGCTGAGGACAGCGCGAGAAAGAGCTCCGATATGTGTATAAATCAATGTGTGTGTGTGTATAATATGAACTTGAACCCAGGTTCAAACCCCACAACCACCAAGGTGCCACTATTGGGCCCTTGAGCAAGGCCCTTAACCCTCAACTGCTCAGATGTATAATGAGATAAAAAATGTAAGTCGCTCTGGATAAGAGCATCTGCCAAATGCCTAAATGTAAAGGTAATCTAAATGTATTTGATATAGGTATATATTAACTCATGATAGGGTACTTTTACTATGCTAAATTTATAAATTACACTTAAAGTATCAAATCCAACTATGAAGTCTAATTTAATTATTACCATTAAACATTTTATATCTATTTATGTTTATTTTTCTATTTATGTTTATGTTTTGCTCATGTTTTGCTTAACTCATTTTAGGCAGAGACGTCTGCTCTGTCTTGTTAATTTGTTTTAAAACCCCCAATTCTACGAAATCCCCCAGCAGCGAAACCGGTTTGTTAACTTCACACCTGTCGTAAATGAAAGGTAAGATGGCAAGATGGCGCCGGTGAGGTCGGCTGCCGTCATGACTGCTCCGACCACCTTTTCTTTGTTTTTGTTCTTTAAGTTAGTTTACAGCGTTTTAAAACCGGCAAAATTACCACCATGGAGTACATTAGTTATGATAGAGACACTCTTGTTTCTATTGGTGTACAATGTACTCACAATTCGACGTTTTTAACCCCGGATCCAAGCTGGCCGAGTGAGATCCTGAGGGAAAACAAAGGACGCGAAGCGGCGGCCCCGAGGGAAACGAGCCGGCGTCAGGAACAGGCTGAGAGCCTGTGCACACCGCACACCTCTGCCTAGCATCCTGCTCGCCAACGTCCAGTCACTGAAAAAACAAGCTTGATGACCTCAGGGCCAGGATAAAGTTCCAGAGAGACATTCGGGACTGCAATCTCCTCTGCTTCACCGAGACATGGCTGAACCCAGCGGTGCCGGACCACGCCATCCAGCCGGCTGTGTTCTTCTCGGTTCACCGCATGGACAGGACACGGGACTCGGAGTCAAGGGGAGGCGGCGTGTGTTTAATGGTGAATAACAGCTGGTGCAACAGCGCGAGCGTTGTTCCTCTCACATGCTTCTGCACACCAAACCTGGAACTACTGTCCATCATGTGTCATCCTTTTATCTACCTCGGGAGTTCACATCGGTCATAATCAGCGCCGTTTATATTCCACCACAAGCGGACACGGACACTGCCTTATGCGAGCTGCATGAGGCACTCACACAGCATCAGACACAGCACCGGGATGCTGCGCTTATTGTAGCGGGGGACTTTAACAGTGCCAACCTCAAACACGCAGCGCCGAACTTTTATCAGCACATCACCTGCCCCACTATTCCACTACAGTCAAGGACAGCTACAAGGCACAATCTCGACCTCTGTTTGGTAAATCCGACCACGCCGCCATCTTCCTCATGCCAAAATACAAACAAAGGCTGAAACAGGAAGTTCAGATTCAGAGGGAGGTCGCGTGCTGGACGGACCAATCGATGGCCGTGTTACAAAACGCACTCAATGACGCAGACTGGGACATGTTCAGAAACAGCTCCGATGATGACGTCAGCGTGTTTACGGAAGTGGTTGTAGGAATAATCGGGAAACTAGCGGATGATACCGTGGAGAAAAAGACTATTAAAACGTTTCGCCACCAGAAGCCGTGAACGCTCTGAGATCTTGCACCGCTGCCTACAACACGGGACTCGCGTCGGGGGACATGGAACCGTACAAGGCTGCGTCATACAACGTCCGGAAGGCGGTGAAAGAGGCGAAGCAGCGCTACGGGAGAAAACTAGAGTCACAGCTCCAACAGAGTGACTATAGGAGTCTGTGGCAGGGATTAAGGACAATTACGGACCATAAAACACCAACAACCGGTATGACGAACACGGACGTGACTCTGGCAGACGAGCTGAACACCTTCCAAGCTCGCTTCGAGGCTGCAGCTAAAGACGCTAGCGATGCTAATGCTAGCGGCGCTAACGGCTGCAGACAGGAAGTCACTGCCAGCACCGGAAACGCGTTCATCATCCCCGAGCACGACGTGAGGAGAGCCTTCAAGAGCGTGAACACTAGGAAAGCAGCAGAACCAGACGGCATCTCAGGCCGTATCCTCAGAGCCTGCGCAGACTAGCTAGCACCTGTGTTCACTGAGATATTCAACATCTCCTTATCTCAGTCGGTGATCCCCACATGCTTCAAAGAGTCCATCATTGTTCCTGTCCCAAAGAAACCTCATCCTGCTTCCCTCAATGACTATTGCCCTGTAGCCCTCACCTCAGTAGTGATGAAGTGCTTTGAACGCCTGGTCAGAGACTTTAGAATTTCATCACTACCAGACACACTGGACCCACTACAGTTCGCTTACCGTCCAAATCGTTCCACAGACGATGCAATCTCACATCTCCTCCACACATCACTTACTCACTTGGACACCAGAAGGGGGAATTATGTTAAAATGCTCTTCATCGACTACAGCTCTGCATTTAATACCATAATTCCCTCCACACTCACCACCAAGCTGGAGCACCTGGGACTCAGATCATCTATGTGTCAGTGGATCTCCAACTTCCTTACTGGCAGAAGTACAGGCAGTAAGGATGGGCGGACATGGCCCAGCCTCCATCACTCTCAGCACTGGAGCCCCCCAGGGTTGTGTTCTAAGCCCCCTGCTGTACTCTTTGTACACATATGACTGTGTTGCCACTACCAGCTCCACCACCATCATTAAGTTTGCTGACGACACCGTCGTGGTGGGCCTGATCTCTGATAACAACGAGACGGCCTACCTGAAGGAGATTAGGAATCTGGAGAACTGGTGCCAGAGGAACAACCTCCTTCTAAACGTCAGTAAGACAAAGGAGTTGGTAGTGGACTTCAGCACCAAGCAGGAGAGGAACTACCAGACCCCCGTCATCAATGAGAGCCCAGTGGAGAGAGTGGACAGCTTCAAATACCTCGGTGTTCACATCACACATCCTGTCATGGTCCTGTCACATCAACACCGTGGTGAAAAAGGCCAGACAGCGTCTCTACCACCTCAGACGCTTGAGAGACTTCCGACTGCCCTCCAAGGTGCTCAGGAACTTTTACTCCTGCACCATAGAGAGCATCCTGACGGGAAACATCTCAACCTGGTTCGGGAACAGCACCATGCAGGACAGAAGAGCTCTACAGAGGGTGGTGCGATCAGCTGAGCGCACCATCCGCACAGAGCTCCCTGACCTGCACTCAATCTACAGCAGGCGGTGCTGGACTAAGGCCAGGAAGATAGTGAAGGACCTCAGCCATCCCAACAATGCACTGTTCTCTCTGTTGAGGTCAGGAAAGCGATTCCGCTCCCTGAAGGCCAACACAGAGAGACTGAGGAGGAGCTTCTTCCCGCAGGCCATACAGTCTCTCAATCACAATCACACCACCACACAGTACTGACCCACACATATGGTTTTTACACACACACTGGACATTCTGGACATTTGTTTACACTATTGGCCACTGCACAACTACACTTCGTGGTCATCAAATCAAATCACATCAAATCACTCCAGCACAAATCACTTTAAGCATATTTGCACTGAACAAGTCACTTTTAATATGTGGATTGCACAACCATGGACATAACCATTCTTTTATTACCATTTATTTGGCTGCTCTTATTGTTTTACATTTTTTCATATATTTTCCATATATTTTCTATATTGTGTATTTTGTGTACAGAAATTTTTTTTCTTTTAACTTTTATTCATATATTTTTTATTTTTATTTTATTCTTCTCTAGTTAAACTTACCCTTTATTTTAATTTTTATATTTATTTCTTATTCATATTCTTAGGTCACGAGCAGTTGTCTAAGCATTTTACTGCATATCGTACTGTGTATGACTGTGTATGTGACAAATAAAATTTGAATTGAATTTGAATTTGAGATGGGGGATTACAGTAACTGTGTGGATGCGCTTCACCTCGAAGCGCGCTGTCGCATTGTATTCAAAGAATAGACTAAAAAAAAGCATGTTTGCTTCAGCATTGGAAACAATATTGTATTAGGCTAACTTTATTAAAGATTATACACTTTTGTATTTTTTGTTCACACACGCAGGCATCTTTAAATTTGAACAGAAAATAATAGTGGGCTGGTAGGCATGTTATTTTTCATATAACTTAAATGGCTGAATGAAGTTAAATATACACAATAAATTAATAATTGCGTTTGCTTTACATTTGAGCACTCATGTGTAAATAGCTTTTTCATTGCATATATACTACCATATCATATATTTGTGTCTAACTTGCTTTATTGTCTGTTATTGTCCTTAGTCCCTGCCACAGGCTCCTAAAGTCACTCTGTTGGAGTAGTGACTCTAGTTTCCTTCCGTAGCACCTTTTTCACCATCTTCCGCACATTATACGACACAGCCTTGTACGGTTTTGTTGGTAGCGGTGTGAGATCTCAGAGCATTGCGGATGGTTTTATCCACCCACAGCTTCTGGTTGGGAAACGTCCTAATAGTCTTATTCTCCACTGTATCACCGCGGAGTTAAACCGCTAGTTTCCTGATAAATCCCACAACTGCTTTCATAAACACGCTGACGTCATCGGAGCTGTTTCGAAAAATGTCCCAGTCTGCATCAAGTGCGTCCTGTAACGCGGCCACCGATTGTTCTGTCCAGCGCGCGACCTCTCTCTGAACCGGAACTTCCTGTTTCCGCCTTTGTTTGTATTTTGGCATAAGGAAGATGGCGGCATGGTTGGATTTACCAAACGGTGGACGAGATTGTAGCCGTCCTTGACCGTTGTTTAACAATGGTTCAGTGTCCTTTCGCCCCTGGTGAGGCAGGTAATGTGCTGATGCAGATCTGGCCTTTAAAAACGCACATTTTCGAAAAAGGGATCACACGACTTGCCGCGGCTGCGTGCGGCAAGCTGTGAAAATGCCCTTCATTACCTGAAGGGGCAGTCGTGTTTTAGTCTGAAGTATTGTGTGTCTACTGAAGCCGAAAATGTGTTGTGTCTCTTAGGCGCCCATTGACAGCAAGCGACAGAGCTCATGAATGTGTCAAGCTCAAACTGATATGTATTTATTTTTCATTTTCTTCTCTCCTTTAATGATGATACTATTTTGACTGTATTTTGATTTTCTCCATTCAGAATTATTATTATTAGTAGTAGTGCTTCGAATTTATTATTGTTATTATTCTTGTTATTATTGTAACGCACCCGCGCATGTGTGCAAAAAGACTATAAGACTACAACGAGTAGTTAGACACAAAGTTAGACATCTACAGGAGCCCAGTGGAGAGAGTGGACAGCTTTCGATACCTCAGTGTTCACATCACGCAGGACCTATCATGGTCCTGTCACATCAACACCGTTTATTCTGTTTGTAAAGTATATTTTACTTTGTACAGTACATTTTACTAGTTACTCTTATTTTCTAACGTATTTCTTTTACTACAGTATATATTTGTACAGCATATTTTACTAGGTAATTTTATTCTTAACGTATTTCTTTTATTTATATTTATTTCTTTATGTATAAGCTTCTATTATTTTTTAAGGTCACTGGCAGTTGTGTAAGCATTTCACTGCATATCGTACTCTGTATGACTGTGTATGTGACAAAGAACATTTTTTTATTTTGATTTAAAATTTATACTTGTTAAATAAGCGCTGTCTTTGCTGCACTGTGCAAAATGAATGCCGACGTAAGCCGCTTTATTTTAGTCAATATATACCAACGTATTTTTGCTTTGTAGTGGGCCGCGCACAAACTTTCGCAGGCGAGCCTTTCTTTGAATACACCGTTTTAACGGGGATGGGGTTAAAAAAAAAAAAAAAAAAAAAAAAAAAAAACGCACCGGCAATAGTACAATAATGATTATAAATGCGTCGGGAAAAACAGCAAGGAAACTTATTCTGGCCATTTTAATAATTTATTGATAAGTTAATGTCTTTGGTTTCGGCTGTGATGAAGATGATCATGTCATCACGTCATCTCCGCAGCAGCGGACGCGCCAATAATTTATGTTCCATACAAATTACATAAGCTGAATTTTTTCTCATTAGTTTATATAAAAGTAGACATTTTGCTTTCTATAAGTATATATTTTCACGTCTGTAAGGCAAGGATACACAGAGTTTTGGTTCATTTTCTTATGCGCTCAGGTTCACGAAACCGATACAGCTGTATTCCTGTTTGCTCTTATTTTTATTTACAAAATCATAACATTTTGTCGTCATTGTGAGTGCACTTAAATAAAAGTAGAGTCTTATAAAGGCTATGTATTTTATATAGCTTTATTATACAATTTTTGCCTATTAATTTGACAACACCTGTGGCTCACCCACTTTTTCTGATTCTATATTAAGTTTAAATTCTAAATTTGTACTTTAATTTTAGTACTGTGATTGTAAATTCGTTTAAATGTTCCACTTGTATTTTATAAGGTTTTGCTGGTGTTGGTACAGCCAACAGGGTGCTGGAATGTAAAAACGTGAGTCTGGAAGGAATGCAGAAGCCGCGAGAGCCGGCAAGAGTGCCTTGTGCGTCCTGAGCAGGAATGCGGCAGTGCGAAGAGCTGGCGAGTAAACTTTGTGCGCACTGCGACTTGTGCAGGGTTGCAGAGACATGGAGAGCTGGCGAGTGAATGGAGAAGTCGCACAGGTTGGTGGCTGGTTTTGCGAAGCTTATTCGTGGTCGAGGGCAAGCGAGGTTCAGAGCCTGAAAGCCTAGAGAAAGTCCGTGATCCGAATTTGTATTCGTAGCGTGGAACCCAAACGTGAGACAATAGCGAGGTCGAGAAAAACAAAGCGTGGTTGGTAACAGATAGTCAAGACATGGAATAAACGCTGGAAAATTGGCCTATGAAAGGCACACAATAATCTGGCGATGTGGTGGTGTCATGGCATGGTTTAAATAGGCATGATAGGTAATTACTGATTGTAATTATCAAGTGTACAGGTGTGTGGAGAGTGGAGAGTGAGGCGGTAAGAGATAACAGGTGGTTGGGAGAATGGAATGGGAGTTCTCAGGTGATTAATCGAGGGGGGGGGGGGGCTCGGGGGGTGTAGATAGTGGGCAAGGGACCAGGCGGCGAATCTGGGAGACATGGAAGATGAGGTTAATTCGACGCATGGAGAGGGGTAGAGAGAGTCGAACAGAGCATGGGTTAATGATGCGGTTGATTGTGAAGGGACCGACGAACCTTGGAAAGAGTTTTCTTGAGGTGGTCTTGAGGGGAAGATCATGTGAGGACAGCATGAGTGGGCATACCCCACCCAGGGGAGGAAGCGGCTCCAGGAGGATGGGTCCTGAGAGGCCATGCACCTTAGGGATTTCTCTAGTTCCTGGTTCATCCGTTCTGTTTGGCCATTAGTTTGGGGGTGAAAGCCGGATGAGCGACTGGGGGTGGCACCAATGAGGTTGCAAAAGGCCTTCCAGAGCCGGGCAGAGAACTGGGGACCCCTGTCTGAAGCAATGTCGATAGGGAGTCCGTGAAGTCGAAAGACGTGGTTAACCAGGAGGTCAGCCGTTTCTTTGGCGGACGGAGGCTTGGGTAGTGAAATAAAATGAGCTGCCTTAGAAAAATGATCCATGATAGTTATATCCCAAAAGTGAGACTATAGGGAGGTCGAACAAAACAAAGAGTGGTCAGTAACAGATAGTCAAGACATGGAATAAACGCTGGAAAATTGGGCTATGAAGGGCACACAATAATCTGGCGATGTGGTGTTGTCACGGCGTGGTTTAAATAGTTCAAGTTCAAGTTGGCTTTGTCATTACAACCATGTACAGTTAGTACACAGTGAAACGAAACAACGTTCCTCCAGGACCAAGGTGCTACATGCAACATAAATTTACAACATAAATTACCATAGACACTAAACTAGCTAACCAAGAGGCCTAGTTAGCTGGCTAGCAGAGACAGGACAGAGAGACCTAACATAAATTACAACATAAATTAACAAAAACTAACTAGCTAAGTAACATTTTTATAGACAACATAAAGTGCACGTGCAAATGTGCAAACAAGAGCAACAACAAAGTGACAGTGCGCAACCACGACATAACAGAACATAAAATATGGTGTTGAGGTAGTGGGTAAACATAAACATTCCTTAAAACAGCAGCAAGAATTGAGGAATTAGTGCAAAATGTAGTCATTTACATTTACATTTGGGCATTTGGCAGACTCTCTTATCCAGAGCGACTTACATTTTTATCTCATTACACATCTGAGCAGTTGAGGGTTAAGGGCCTTGCTCAAGAGCCCAACAGTGGCAACTTGGTGGTTGTGGGGTTTGAACCTGGGATCTTCCGAACCGTAGTCCAATGCCTTAACCACTGAGCTACCCCTGACCCCCAGTAAAGGATCATTACTGGATTAGTCCAGTAATGATCATTGTGCAAAAGATTGTTAAAAACAGTGAAGCATTTACAGGTTGGTGTGTACGATAATTTGGTGGTGTAGGTCAGTGTGTCTGCACTTGTGTTGATTAGTCAGTCTAGTCTCAATATTTTGAGGTAGTTGAGTTAAGCTGTGTGATAATGTTTGTGTTTGTGTGTGTATGTGTGTGTGAGTGTGTTTGTGTTTATCAGTCCAGTCCCTTTTTGTTGAGGAGACGGATGGCTTGTGGAAAAAAGCTGTTGCACAGTCTGGATGTGTGTGCCCGAATGCTTCGGTACCTTTTTCCAGATGGCAGGAGTGTGAAGTGTGTGTGAGAGGGGTGTGTCCGATCAGCCACAATGCTGGTGGCTTTGCGGATGCAGCGTGTGGTGTAGATGTCTTCAATAGAGGGGAGAGAGACCCGGATGATCTTCTCCGCTGTCCTCACTATCCGCTGTAGGGTTTTGCGGTCCGATATGGAACAATTCCCAAACCAGACAGTGATGCAACCGCTCAGGATGCTCTCGATAGTTCCTCTATAGAAGGTGGTCAGGATCGGTGGTGGAAGCTGGGCCTTTCTCAGTCTTCTCAGAAAGAAGAGACGCTGTTGGGCTTTCTTGTGTAGGGAGCTGGTGTTGAGGGACCAGCCGGGGTCCTTCTCTAGGTGGACACCCAGGAATTTGGTGCTTTCTATGATTCCCACAGAGGAGCCGTTGATGCTCAGCGGAGAATGGTCGCTTTGTGTCCTCCTAAAGTCAACAACCATCTCCTTTGTCTTGTCAACATTTAGAGACAGGTTGTTGTCTTTACACCAGTCCGTTAGCCTCTGCACTTCCTCTCTGTACGCTGACTCGTCGTTCTTGCTAATGAGACCCACCACGGTTGTGTCATCAGCGAACTTAATGATGTGGTTCGAACTGTGTGTTGCTACACAGTCGTGAGTCAGCAGTGTGAACAGCAGGGGACTGAGCACACAGCCTTGTGGGGCCCCAGTGCTCAGTGTGGTGGTGCTGGAGGTGCAGTTCCCGATCCGTACTGACTGAGGCCTACCGGTCAGAAAGTCCAGGATCCAGTTGCAGAGGGAGGTGTTCAGGCCCAACAGGTTCAGCTTCTCAATCAGTTGTTGGGGGATAAATGCTGAGCTGAAATCTATGTACAGCATTCGAACATATGTGTCCTTCTTGTCAAGGTGTGTGAGGGCAAGATGGAGTGTAGTGGAGATGGCGTCGTCCGTTGAGCGGTTAGGACGGTACGCAAATTGCAGTGGGTCTAGTGAGGAGGGCAGCAGGGTCTTTATGTGTCTCATGATGAGCCGCTCGAAGCACTTCATGATGGTGGGTGTGAGTGCAACGGGACGGTAGTCATTGAGACAGGACTCAGTAGACTTCTTTGGCACGGGGACGATGGTGGTGGCCTTGAAGCACGTGGGAACGGCGGCGCTGCTCAGAGAGATGTTGAAGATGTCGGTGAGAACATCTGCCAGCTGTTCAGCACATTCTCTGAGCACTCTGCCTGGGATGTTGTCTGGTCCAGCAGCTTTACCACTTTGGCCACCTTGTCTCCCGCTTTAAAGGCAGAGTCTCTGGTCCTCAGAAGTGCACGCACTTCCGCAGTAATCCACGGTTTCTGGTTGGGTCGTGAGATGATGCTCTTGGAGACAGTGACGTCATCGGTGCACTTGTTGATGTAGCTGGTCACTGATGACGTGTACTCCTCCAAGTCAGTGAAGTCGCCGTAAGTTGCAGCCTCCCTAAACATGTTCCAGTCAGTGCACTCGAAACAGTCCTGAAGAGCAGAGATGGCTCCTGCTGGCCAGGTTCTCACCTGCTTCAGAACCGGTTTTGAGCGCCTGATGAGTGGTCTGTATGCTGGAATTAGCATAACAGAGATGTGGTCTGAGTAGCCAAGGTGGGGGCGGGGCTCTGCCCGATATGCGCCGGGGATGTTTGTGTAAACAAGATCCATAGGCATGATAGGTGATTACTGATAGTGTACAGGTGTGTGGAGAGCGGAGAGTGAGGCGGTAAGAGATAAGAGGTGGTTGGGAGAATGGAATGGGAGTTCTCAGGTGATCATGGCGGAGCTCTGGCTTGATGTGTCATGACACCTACTGCATTTCTTATAATAACGCAAAAACACATTGACATCTGCGGACGCGGTAACACGTCCTGACAATGTTTACATTTTTATGGTCATTAAGTTTCATTTATTTCAGTTAATAAATCTACTACAAATTAGAAGAAAACAGTATAGGATGACAAAACCCTACATGCATAGCTTTTCTAATTACACATAATAAAATCTAAAAGCTCACTGTGTTAACATTTACTTAGCTTGGTCTATAGTTATATATAGCGCCACTTAGCGAAAAAAGCCAGCAAACACACAACTCAAATGCTGTTGTCATGAAAACCAGAATACCGCCAAATACCATCTGTAGAAACTTGCCAATGCCCCCGAGGTAGATCAGTCATTGTCAGGAATTTCCCTCTAGAGAGGAAGTCCAGGGACTCATTAACTAAGGTAATGGATATGAGTCTTTAACTGTAAGTTGAGTAAATTCATGGTAGTCAACACAAAATTGTGGTTCGCTATCTGGCCTTTAAACAATGATGACAAAGGCAGCCCATGGTCCAAGTTCAACGATTCCTTCCTTTAACATATTTACTATTTGTACTTCAATTAACTGTTTTTATGCAGGGGAATCTTTTCTAATGTTTTTTATGGACGCTTGAGATGTACTTTTATTAGTTGAACATCACATTGATACTGGTAAAAGTATGTCTCAAGCGTCCATCCAAAAGTATAGGAAAGTTTTCAAGTACTTCTGTCATTTGTTCTCTTTTCGTAGAACTTAAGCAAGATTAATCCATTTTTTGAGAAAGCATAGAAGATGAGACATCCATGAGGAACAGACTACTATTCAAATCATTTATGTCACTTGCCTCCATTTCATCAGCAATCAAGGGATTGTTCCCAACAACTACTTCTTGAAGGAATGTGAATAGTGAGAAAAGCATGCTGCATGAAATCCATACCAAGGACCAAAATAGATGACAGATTCGTAACAACAGCAAAGCACTGATAGAAGCACTCTCCCATGAATTCAAAATTCAACCAGATAACACCAACAGGATCACAATTACTGACATCGGCCAGCAAAATTGGTTAGGTAGTCCATGTTTAATGTTAGCTTTCAATTTAGGGTGTGTTTGAACAATATCAGCTCGAACAGCCAAAAGAGCTGCCCTAACACTTGGCCATTAAAATAAATTTTCGCTTTGAATGGAGTGTTCCAAAAGGTCAAGGACGCAGTATCGTCAACATGACTTAGAACATGTAAGCAGGATTCATCTTTAGCAGAGAAAAAGTCATTTCTTGAAGAAAGGATTGCCTCTGTAAATCGTCCTCCCTTCTCTAAAGTTCCCGAGTGTCTGCCAGAGGAATATTCATCGTGTGTGGCATTATGTTCCGGTAAGTTTAAACTTCCAGAGAGAGTAGGCGTCATCTGAGCATCTATAGGTTTAACATGACGCAAATCTGTTTTAGAAAATGAATTACATTTTAGACAAGTGCGTGAAGTGAAGCCAGTAAGTAAGCATCTGAAGCAGTAAATTTCTTTGTTTATCTTTGTTTTGTCACTCACTATGGCAGGAAGACATGCACTTGAGCCCAAAACAACATGAAGCTCAGGAGCTCTAAGAAGGAGATCCATTCCAGAGGAAACAGACGTACCATAAAGAGAAATTCTGTATTTTTCGAGTAAATGCTTACAGATTAAATCTACTCGCAGGTGGCAGAGTTTTTAAAATTTTTTTAACTCACTTAACATATGAGCCACAAAAGTAACGAAAGGCTCCTCAGGAGTTTAAAAATCCAGATACCTCTCATGATTAGTTTCTGGTTATCAGATGGAAGAAAGTCCATTTTGAACAACTCACAAAATCGTGTCCATGAAGTAATATGCGAACTGAGAAAGAAAAACCTTTACAAAGCTAAAAATGGCCCAGCACCCACTTACCTCTCTGCGCTAATTACACCACGCACTGCACCACGTTCCCTCTGATCCTCCAGCACTGCTCGCCTCATCCCACCATCTCTCAGGGATCGAGGGCGGCATTCATCCAAGCTCTTTTCTGTTCTGGCACCTAGGTGGTGGAATGAACTTCCTCTAGATGTCCGTACATCAGAGACTTTGACTATCTTTAAACGACGACTCAAGACGCATCTGTTGAGTCTCCAGTACTTGGACAAACCAAAAAAAGAAAAAAAAACCTCTTCCCAGTTGTGTTGGACTAATGGCACTTAGTTATTAACCTAGTTAACCCAGTGTAAGTATGTATCCAATTATGTAAACATTAAAGCACTATTTGTAAGTCGCTCTGGATAAGAGCGTCTGCCAATGCCTAAATGTAAATGTAAAACCATTTCTTTGGTTCCTTCTCCAATAATCGAGGTAGGTTAAAGAGAATGTGTCCGTCATTTAAGTCAAGTGACGTTCTGTACCCATTGACAGATTGTAACCAATCTTCAGGATGCACATGTCCATCACACAGAAACACAAAGATGCTAGAATTCTACTGGTATTTGTCACATCAAAAAAATTCAGTTGTGGAGAGAAAGTTACATTCATTGTGCAAGCATCAACAATATTCATACCTTGATACCTTGGTACACGATCCAAAGGAATGTGCGGAGTGAAGCTGCCCATTGGAGGTAACTGTGTTCTTTGCTCCGCCGTTGCATCAACGCCACAAGGTTCAAGATGTCTTAATACTTTCTGCTGCAACTCAAGAGAATCACTTGGACATATTTGTAAAACTGGCACTCCAGCTGTTAGGGCTTCGACTGGAGATTCTAAACTTTTTTATTCCTGCGACCTCTGCTTCTGTATACAGGTAGGTTCAGATAAAGGGTAAATCAAATCAGACTCAAAGTCAGGGTAAGTAGCCATTGCTGTACGTACACAGTCACTCAAACGAAAATGCAAATGTGAAACAATAAAAAATGTTGAATGTTTAACAGAAGAAATAAATTTCAGGCAAATATACACAATGTTCACTTCACTAAGGACAATTTTGAATTAAACAGGTCACACAAGTATGCTGTTAAAATGTCACAGTTGAACAAATGTACAAATTATATATACAAAAATGCACTACAAATGAATTAGAAACTGTAAATAGTTTAATTTAAGGCAGTTCAATTTAATTTGGAGAAGAAAAAGAGAAAAACGGAAAAGACCAGTGGGAGTCTCTCTGCTCAATTCTGTTCAAGTGTGCAAAGCACTAAAATAGATCTAAAATATTCATAAGCAACAAATGTTCACTGAAGAAAAAGAAATTCAGGTTTCAGCTTTGCAAAAATATCCACAGGCAATATAAAATGAGCTGTTAATGTTAGTGTGGGTGAAAAATATGAAAATCAGGCAATAGACTTTTCACAAGGCATTAAAGTCTACTCCAAAATGAAATTAAGTCGAATCCAAAATGACCAACCCAAAGCACAAAACCGGGTAATAATTCCAATTAAAATTTTTTTCGACAGAGCACAAAGCACAAAATAAAGTTATAATACTGATTCCGATATCACAGCGAACATGTCCAGACACGGGGAAGAGCACATTAGCAAGCTAATCTAACCATTCCACACACCATGCGGCGTCGCATGAAACTTCCAGAACCTCCAAATAAAGTCTGTGAAAAGACAAAAATTTAAGTGTCCCCCCCTAGAGAAACCCAAAATCAAAATCAACCCTTTGCACAAGAAAGCCCAACAGCGTCTCTTCTTTCTGAGAAGACTGAGAAAGGCCCAGCTTTCACCACTGATCCTGACCACCTTCTATAGAGGGACTATCGAGAGCATCCTGAGCGGCTGCATCACTGTCTGGTTTGGGAATTGTGCCATATCGGACCGCAAAACCCTACAGCGGATAGTGAGGACAGCGGAGAAGATCATCCGGGTCTCTCTTACCTCTATTGAAGACATCTACACCACACGCTGCATCCGCAAAGCCACCAGCATTGTGGATGATCGGGCACACCCCTCTCACACACACTTCACACTCCTGCCATCTGGAAAAAGGTACCGAAGCATTCGGGCACACACATCCAGACTGTGCAACAGCTTTTTTCCACAAGCCATCCGTCTTCTCAACAAAAAGAGACTGAACTGATAAACACACACACACACACACACACATTATCACTCAGCTTAACTCAACTACATCAAAACATCAATACATCAAAACATTGAGACTGGACTGACTAATCAACACAAGCGCAGACACACTGACCTACACCACCAAACTATCGTACACACAAATCTGTAAATGCTTCACTGTTTATCTCTTTTGCACAATATTCATTACTTTTTGCACTAATCTCAATTCTTGCTGCTATGTTTACTACCTCAACACCATATTTTATGTTCTGATATGTCGTCGCACTGTCACTTTGTTGTCGCTTGTTTGCACATTTGCACGTGCACTTTATGTTGTCTGTTGTCTGTAAAACCTGTAGATAGACTTTCTTAGTTTGTTAGTTTTAGTTAGTTTTTGTTAATTCATGTTGTAATTTATGTTAGGACTATCTGTCTTGTCTCTGCTAGCCAGCTAACTAGGCCTCTTAGTTAGCTAGTTTAGCTTCTCTGTTAATTTATGTTGTAAGTTTATGTTGCATGTAGCACCTTGGTCCTGGAGGAACGTTGTTTCGTTTCACTGTGTACTAACTGTATATGGTTGAAGTGACAATAAAGCCAACTTGAACTTGAACTTGAAAATCAGTTGTCGGTTGTCAAGTAGAACATGTTGACCAAATCCGAGTCCAGAATTAAAAGTTTGGGTGCCAATTTAGAGACAAAAACGTTTATCAGCCTTTCTCAGCGTCACAAACACACAATACAAAAACACAAGCAGAATCAAAGGAAAGTGCAAAAGTATAAAGCGCTTCGGGAGGAGGGGCAGCACACCTTAAAAGGGCAACAGACATACATGCATACATGCAGTGGTATATAACGTTGTATTGGCCGTTACATGCCTCTCTGTGGACAGTGTTCATAACGTTTACGCAGATTCTCAAACATATCCGGGAACAAAGGTTGCTGCAGACTCCTGCAAAAGGAAACGATTTGCTTCTGTAATGTTGACACAGTACACTACAAGGACTGTGAAATTTCGTAAAAACAGACAGCATAACTATATTACTTGGGGCCTTCTTATTAAATCTCTCTCTAAATTTTTCTAAACTCAGTCCACATTAATGACCACTTTCGGATGACTGGAAAGATACCCAACTTTGAACACTTTTTCCTCCATGAAGAGACACATTTTTAACAACTGCACAACACAACTTCCTATTCACTACTGGTAACACATGCAGCAGGAGCTATGCCGCATTAATAAATGCACATGTGCATTTGAGATGCATGAGTTTTAGTACTGTATATTTTGGTGCCTACCATACTTACTAACCAAAATTGTAAGCTTAATTAATTAAATGGAGACAGCAAAACAAAACACAAGCACTTAAACATGCCATTGGTAAATCTATTATTCGATCCTTTCCATGGCTTTCATCCGGGAAGGATTATAAGAATAGAATAAAAATCTACATAAACATTAATGAAAAAAAAGTACTGAAATAAGTAAAAAAAAAAAAAATTAATTTAATACTACTGTAGTTTTACATGACTATGCACCAGTCTATCTCACTCTCTCTCTCTCACATACACACAAACACACATGCTAACTCCTTTGTTTTCATCACGTCTCTGCTGAGAGGATTTGTGTGTATGTATCATATCTTTGGTTTTCTCCTTTTAAAAAAAAAGTCAAAATCTGTGCTTGAACTCTTCTCTAGGCCATTGCAAAGATGCAAACAGCGTGAAAAATTACATGATGTTGCGTGAGCTTGTGAGCAGCATGTGAAAATGTTGAATTCTGATCAGGCCGTTATTTGTTTGGAAATTATCATACATAGAAAGTTTTAATATTTAATTTATATGACAAATTTTACATAATACACAGCATTAATAATCCAAAGGGAATTGTAAGGGAGGTGGTGGTTTTATAGATGGGATGGTTGTTTCCTTTTTTTTTTAACAGGGGGGATGCCATCGCCCCGCATCCTCCCTTAAATCAAGCCCTGTTTCTACTTGAGTAAAAAATAACTGGTGCTTCTACTTGTAGTTAAGTAAATTTTTAAGCAAGTACTTTTATTTGAATATTGAGTACTTCTGCCAACTGCACTTGGCAAGTACTTAGAACAAGCAGCTGACAGTGGGCAACAGTTTCTCACAAACATGACTGGATAATTTTGGGGCTTTACTATTTGTAATATCCAAATTATGAATAACTAACCTTAACAAATCACCCATTCACCTCAACTGCAGATAATATGAATGTCCTCTGTAACAATTCTAATACTGCTTTCTCAGTTGTCCTCTTACACCCCTTGCACCCTACTCTATGCCATAAAATAAAAATAAAAATATTGTTACTGGGAAACGTTTTTGGTTGTATTATACAAAATATTTACAGTGCATAATTCCCTTGTGATCTATATGGTTTCCTGTATTTCCCATTTTACCCAATCATGTTTATTCATGTAATTAATGTGCATGCACTCATAAAGGTCATACACCAAATAATGCACAGAACAATGTGCTTATTGCCTAAAGCATATCTATTGCCTATAGATATGGCTTTTAGCAATGTGTCAGGAATTATTATTAAGCATATTCCATTCTTAATACTAAATTATGTGTATGGAGTTTTACTCTCATTAGTATACAATTTATACCTAAAACAGTGGCATGCTCGAGAAATGTGGCCTGCTTCCTGTGGTGCCTGATCATGTAGACAGATGGGTGTCTGTGTTGTCATGCTGAGCTTCTGATGTGATGATGGGAGAGCACCTACAGTGTGTGTATCTTCTCTGAAAAAGCTGCAATGCACTGTTCCATCTCCTAAGGAAACTATCCTTGGCTACTGAAGTTTAATATATTCATTGTCTCATCATGTCTTTCTTCACTGAGCCTACAACTAATGAATGTGTGTGTGTGTGTGTGTGTGTGTGAGTGAGAGAGGGAGAGAGAATAATAATTTAAAGTGACCCATGCTTCTACCTTTTTAGCAAGATAAATTTCAGTGAATTCTATCAGTACCTCTAACTTCTGCCTCTTATTTAAAAAAAAAAACAAAAACAAAGCGTTTTAATGAACTTTAGCTTAATAAACGAACAACGTCTTGATATGGGAGTAGTTCTCATGCGCTTTGTCTGCCGTACGTCACGTGATCACAACTGAGCCGATGGTTCTTTTCTCTTGTTCTACGTGATTATGGGTAATAATCTCTCATGCTCAGTCTCACTGCATGTGCGTCACTCATATATTTAACATCCGTGCGCGTGTACTAAGAGTCTGTTTATTATAACGTGCACGTGTACTAAGAGTCTGTTTATTATAACATAAAGCAAAAGCAAGTGTTAATAGAGAAGTTCCTTGTTAAAAATCCAGTTTCTAGAGTCTCTCTCTGTCAGAAAACACTGATTCTGTTAATGTGTAATATTTAAACTCAGAATCATCTGAGTTTCCATTATTTCTTATGGAATAATTTGATATATGAGTGTTTTTATATAATACAGTATTGTAGCTTTTTACCGCCGAAAAGGATGTTGGAGTGACGAGTGAGCTTAATTGCTGCCCAATGCAATGGCTGTGAGTACTTTATTTACACAGTACTGTATAGCATGAGCAAAACATTCACATTTGAGAACCACATCCAATTCAGCCTTAACATGAACCGGAGCACATTCAACAGGTCACACACACTCCACACACAAACATGGCCGAAGCCCCCAGCCCAAACAACCTTCCCCAACAGGGTGAACACATAGAGAACCCCCGCAAGGCATAACGGTCGTCAGCCGCCGCCCCGTCTACGCCACACTGCCCCCACCCGAGCTGTGACTGTCCCCGGTCACCATGACTCTCTCAGTCTTGGAGGTGTGAAGGCGGTCGGCACTGGCGCTGGAAACGCCGGGGTCCTTTTGTGGGGAAGGGAGGAGCGCAAACATTGTCCTGAGGCGGTCTGGCCTCCGCAGAGTTCGATGGTTCGCCGGCGTGTGTCCACACCCGAAAGTCCTGCAGCGGTGCCCGCGAGCGCTGGGTGGGGCCCTTCTTTGCCGTGCAGAGGTCGCATCGGTGGACAAAGAGTTTACTGTCGGTATGACAGCCCGGCCAGTAGAAACGAGCGTGCAAACGCTGCAGAGTTTTATTCACCCCGAAGTGTCCCGAATGTCCAGAATGTCCATGCACCAAATCCAGTACACATGCTCGCAAAGCTGAAAACATTCGCCCGCGCGGCCGTTCCCAGCGGCGGTAGAGTAACCCTTCGTGCAACGCTAGGTGAGTAAACTGGGGACGAAGCTTTACCTCTCGCCCTAGATAAGCGACTGCGGTGTAGTCCGGTCTCACGACCGCTTTAACCCAATCTAGCACCCTATGCAGAACCGGATCCTTCTCCCGCTCATCAATGAGCTGATCACGGTCCAACTGTGACCCAGGCAAAGTGACTATAGGTGACGCTCTAGGTGATGCAGTAACTCGCCGGCTCGGATGGCTGATCACCGCCGGAGAGCCTGGAGGACTGCACAGGGAGAATGTTCGGAGTCGAGGGTTCTACGTTGCAGTACCGACCACGGCTTTGCTGCCCGGCCGCCGGGATAAAGCGACAGCATTAGCATGTACGTAGGTTTCCCGCTCGGTCTGCTACCGGAAGTTCCGCCCCTCAGGTGTGTGCTACTAACATGTCCGGCTGTGGTTTGGGTAGTAGCAACCTGGCTAACCCGAAGTTACCACGCAGAGGTTCGTTATTTAAGTCTAGCACCGCACCCCATCTGTCTAAAATGTCCAACCCCAAAATGCACTCCTGCTCGATATTACCCACAAAGAATTCATGTGCATAAGTCCGCCCACCTATTTTTATTCGGACCGTGCGACACGCCCGTACCTTCACGTAGCTCCCAGTAATGGTGTGGATGTAACGGTGCCAGTAATCCAGTGGCGAAACAGTGGACCCGGTGTCCACAAGCACCCGTAGTAAGATGCCGTCCAGCACACAGTTGACATAAATCCCAGCGCGGCTTCCCAAATGCCCCGACCGGAAGTTAAATCCACTAGTTGGAGGAACAAGAACGGTTGTGGGAGGCGGCTTCCTTTTAGCGCCCCCCGCCCCCACCTGGAGCTAGTTTACCGGCTGCTGGGGTACGCTGTCTCTCAGGCCTGAGAACGTTGCAACGGTAGTCTTGAGGTTCCGTGCCTCGGTACGCCGCAAAACCCCAGAGACTTGTTCCTTGTCTAAACGCGACGGGTAACCCTGTCCCCGGCTAGGTTCACCTACCGGTTGCTTGGCTCTTTCGCCATGATGTTCCGCCATTATGGGCTCAGCGCGCTCGGCCTCGCGCAGCGTCTCAGAAAGGGAAGCTGGTGCCGCTAACCTGATGTGCTCGCGGAGCCGCGCTGGTTGGAGTCCTCGGAGAAATGCGCGAAGAGCTAGCTCTTCCTGCTTGTCGTGCTCGAATTCCAGATAGCCCCGGCAGCAACCGCCAGCTCCTCGCACGCTGCCTCCTTACGGTCACCCGCGCCAAAACTCCCGTTGCTTTGCCCAGTCCTTCCACTCATCAGCCCGGAGGTCTTGCAGCGCCCGGAGCACGTCGCCCTCCAGCGAGAGTGCTACTCTGACGACGGTTTCCGCTGAGGATGTATATATACATTGTGTTCCAAATTATTATGCAAATTGGATGTAAGTGTCATAAACATAAAATGTTTGGTTTTTAAATTAAACTCATGGATGGTGTTGTGTCTCAGAGCTCTTTGGATCACTGAAATGAATCTCAGACATGTGTGATAATTAGTTTGGCAGATGAGCCCAATTAAAGGAAAAGTACTGAAAAAAGTTGTTCCACATTATTAAGCAGGCCACAGGTTTCAAGCAATATGGGAAAGAAAAAAGATCTCTCTGCTGCCGAAAAGCGTCAAATAATGCAATATCTTGGACAAGGTATGAAAACAATAGATATGGAGTCATGTTTTGGGCCGGGATCATGGGGAGAAAGCTGGTAGGCCCCTTTAGGGTCTCTGAAGGTGTAAAAATGACCTCTGCAAAGTATATAGAGTTTTTGACTTTCTTCCATGGTACAAAAAAAAAGAACCGTGCCTTTTTTTTTAGCAAAATCTTTATGCATGACAACGCACCATCTCATGCTGCATAGAATACCTCTGTGTCATTTTCTGCGATGGGCATAAAAGATAAGAAAATCATGGTGAGGCTGACATCCTCCCCTGACCTCAACCCTATTGAGAACCTTTGGAGGATCCTCAAGCAAAAGATCTAGGATAGGAGGCAGTTTACATCAAGCAGCTCTGGGAGGCTATTCTGACATCCTGCAAAAAAGTCGAGCAGAAACTGTCCAAAAACTCCCAAGTTCAATGAATACAAGAATTGTGATATCAAAGAAGGGGTCCTATGTTAAAATGTAACATGCCCTGTTAGGATGTTTTTAATTTAAATAGCTTTTGATTTCAGTAAATATGACCTCATAATGCTGCAAATTCAGCCTATTTTCAGTTCTTTACAACATATAAAAAGTTTTAACTCTGTTGTGCATAATAATTTGGAACAGTGCATTTTTAGTTTTTTTTTATTTATAAATATCATCATTAGGAGGTTTGTTCAATAAAATTTGAATTATACCATAATGGTTGATGACTTTAAAATTATACTGACTGTCATTTGCAATGACTAATTATGAAAATCAGAGAAAAATATCATTTGCGTAATAATTTGAAACATGGTGTGTATACACTCACCTAAAGATTATTAGGAACACCATACTAATACGGTGTTTAACCCCCTTTCAGAACTGCCTTAATTCTACGTGGCATTGATTCAATAAGGTGGAATTAACGCAGTTCTGAAGGCGAAAGGGGGTCAAACACAATATCAGTATGGTGTTCCTAATAATCCTTTAGATGAGTGTATATAAACTGCATATATGGAATCAAACCTGAGATAGTTACATATACGCACTGAATGACACATAGATAGTATGTGCGATCCCTTGTGCCATCTGCTGAGAGAAATGAGAATCGCAGGTTGGAAAAGGCAGGAAACGGCATGACCGGCACACAGCTGTCAGCAATTTCACGTAAATATGAGCAAAATAGCTTTATACTGGTTTTTACTTGTGCGATTTTGATAATGTAAGCATGCAGGGTGATTAAGCTCACAGATCTGGAAAAAGTCCTGAAAGGAGGGTCCTGGAATTTGATTGAGTGTGTCAAGTATTTTTTTTCACCACTGCGGTCAAATGACCGGTGCTCAGCGCTTCTAGTGTTAAAGAGAATTGGGGATTTGCAGGCTCTGTTTATCTTGTGATCCTGCCTAGACTTTGCCCCTGGGCTGTTCGAAACTATTCTGCATCCACACCCGGAATTACTCGGAATAACTTTCAAAATTATTTTCCGAAAGTTCCATTCTTGGCCCTGCAACCAGTTGTTCTCGAAGCCTCCTTTGTTGTTAGACAAACTATGTCACATTAAAATAGTGAGGCATGCTATTGCCCTAGCCTATGAGGTGCTTTGTTACACTTCACCTCTAGGAATTAGGACCTAAGGGGTTTGCAAGGTGCCCCCTTGCAGCAAGTGTGTGATGCGGTAGGTTGGTCCTCTCCGCTCGCATTTGTCTGATTTTATAGTTTGGATGTCCATGCCACCTCAAAAGTCCTAGAGTCAGCATCCCTCAATTAGGTCTAGACCTCTTTGCTAATTGTGTGCACATCCGGGTTACTTTGCTGTAACCCTGTTCCCTGAAAAAGCAGGAACGAGATGCTGCGCTCCAATTCCGCACTGTAGGCGTGACTGGACGTCCTTTCAGACAACCTCCAGGTGTACCTGATCAGATGATGTCACCTGACCGAGGTTATATAAGCCAAGTTTTTGGCATGTTTGACACACATGCTTCAACAACCTTTTTCAGGGAACAGGGTTACAGCATACAATTTTCTTCAAAAAAAAGACTAATTATGGCTGTCCAGTAACACTGATTCTTATTCACCCACTTCTACAGTAGAAGGTTTTTTTGGATTGTGATGGAATATGAGCAGAAACTCTGTTGTGAAATTGGTTGATAGTGGCAAACTACTATGATGCACCTTTGGACTGTTTGTATTTTTGTGTGCTTTAGTAAATGTTAATTTGACTTTTATAGCTGTTTCTTGTTTTTCCGGTTCAATCTTGTGTCACAGGTGTGTTTATTCAGGTTTATAAGTATCATTGTTTAAGGTTCAAAGTTTAGTCTTGTCTTGCATCTGTTCCCTTTAAATTATTATTTTTGTTTTTGCTCTTTAGTCTATTCTTCCATGTGATGTTTGAATTACCGTTGTTGCACTGTAACTTTATGCCCCGTATTGCACCAACTCTACTTTTGTGCATGTTAATACCACAACATGGTAAGGACATAAATGTTTGATTGAACAGGCATGTGTTTATTTATGCAGGATAAATTAATATAGGCTCTCATATATTCTTGATGTATTACATGTAATGTGAAATATTTCAAGCCATTTTTGTTTCAATTCCAATGATTACAGCTTACATATTTTAAAATTTCAAAATATTATAATATTTCCTAAAATAAATTATGTATAATACAAATACAGTGAAACCTCCGATTGCGAGTTACACAGTTTGCGAGTGTTCCGCAAGACGAGCAAAGATTTTTAATAAATTTTAACGTGAAAAACGAGCAAGTCTTGGTTTACGAGTACCAAGTATCATGTATCACGCAGGCATTTCTCGTTTTGATGCCGAGCGTCACGTGAGCCAATGGTTTTTCGCTCTCTTGCGTTGCGGTAATCATCTCCCCTGCTGGGTCTTAGTGTATCTCACTGGTATAACTAACATCTGTCCACACGTGTACTGTTTACTATAACACTGTGACCCCGTGTGTGCGCGTAAAACATTTTATTTTGTGTTTGTAAGCATGTGTGTACAGCTCGTTTGTACTGTCAAATTTCCTTAAAAGTTTGCTAATTTATTCATGTAATTCATGCTTGTTTAGTGGCAATTACTGCTACAATTACAATTCGCAGTGTAATTTGCAGTAATTACAATACGGGCATACTTGCATATTTACACAATCGGATACAGTAGGTGGCGGTAGAGACGTAATTGGTTTGTTTTCCGTCGGAAGATACGGACAAAGAAGAAGAAGCACCCGCTCGCATCATGAACTGTAAGACACCTGTAATCCTCTGTGTAAATGTTTTTATTTTTGTGACAAAAACAATGGCGCTCTAAACAACATGCCTACTGACACATTTATCACGCAGCTTAGAGGGTAAAATGAGCGCATGCTGCACGGATATGGCAGGAGGCACTCTTTACAACTTTACTCTGTAAGGTGAGTAACCAGCTGCTGTCTACATTCTATTCTAAAAGAAATAATATATATATATATATATATATATATATAAATATATATATATATAAATATATATATAAAAGTGCTAATTAAGCGTTAATTTGTTTGGTCATAGCACATAAGTGTTTTTTTTTTTTTTTAACACCAGCATGAATGTTGGTATTTGCCTATATTTAGTGTTAACCATTCACAGAAAAAAGGCCAGATATGTGTTATATTTGCTTCAAGTGCTAAACAGTAAGGTACTTCCCACAACGATGTGTTACTGAGTGGACCAGACATGAACAACACAGTGTTAGGCGTCCTCATTCACTTTTACAAGGAACCTATAGCAATCACAACAGATTACAGCATGCTTTATTGCTTCATTGTCCGTGAAGACCATCGAGCCTTCTTGAGATTTCTTTGGTTTGAAGATAATGATCCAGACAAACAGATTGTGGAGTATTGTGGGAAGGTGCATGTATTTGTCCGTCATCTGCTATGGCCATATATGAGTTGCAAATAGCTGTTCTGCTGGGAGAGGACAAGCATAACTCAGATGTGAAACAGTTTACCATACAGTAAGTAAGCCATTACCGTTCTGAAATAGAATAAGGAATCAAAAATCTGATTGTAAAAACTAGCCTCTAACAGTAGAAAGTTATAGAGGCATTCTGCCATGAAGACTTGGCAAAAGATTTGCAAGACATTGAAGTACCATCGGATTCCTTACCTTTGCAACGAAGTTTGGGACTTATGTGGAACCTACAAATTGACACTACACCTTTTATGTGTCAAAGCAAGAGAAGCCATTTACTAGAAAAGCCATCCTCTCTGTGGTTAATAGTCTCTATGACCCTCCAGGGTTTTTTTTTGCCCCTGTAATAGCACAAGGTAAAATTTTAATCTGAGAACTGGCCAATGATCAGTGTGATTGGGAATCTCTCATACCAGCTGAAAGAGAAGATCAATGGAGAACATGGCTTGATTCACTTTTGAAACTAGAGCAGATACAGTTTAAAAGACCACATCTTCCTGTTTCTCTATGTTCTACACAACAGAGAATTTGTATCTTTGCAGATGCATCTACCATGGCCATATCAGCTGTAGCTTATCTTAGAGCAGTTGAACAGAGGAAAATTAGCCCCTCCAAGTTAGCCCCCTCAGACTTCTCTGACTGTTACACGCCTTAAACTTTGTTCTGCGGTTTTGAAATGGCAGACTTGTTAGCCACTTAGCTGGACATTAAACTCCAAAGAGTAACATTGTACACAGACAGTAGAATTGTCCTAGGTTATATTCACAACACAAGCAGAAGGTTTTATGTGTTTGTTGCCAACAAAGTTGCTCAGATCAAAAGGTCTACTCAACCAAATCAGTGGCACTTTGTCAGTACAGATAAAAATTCTGCAGACCATGGAAAACATCCAATATCCCCAGAGTTATTGAGTCACACGAACTGGTTTACAGGCAGTGAGTTTTTGCACAAAGATGGCCTAGACATTGACACACATGATCCAAAGACCTACAACCTTGTTAAACCAGACAAGGATACTGACGTACATGTGTCAGCCTTAGCTACCCAAACCTTTGAAAAGAGGCTGGACTCGCTTTTCCTGCTGGAAAATATTTTGCCTTGCAAGAAGCAAAGTGGTGCCCAATTGCAGTATCATGAGAAAGTTAAACCCCTTTTTGGATGAAGATGGAATAATAAGCATTGGAGGATGTTCATCATCATCTAAAATGTGTTTGGAATCATCATCATTCCTAAAAACAATCATATCGCTACTCTACTTGTCAGACACTTTTATGAGCAAGTTGCACACCAGCATAGACATTTTACGGAAGGTGCTCTTTGATCAGCTGGACTTTAAATAATTTGAAGCAAAAGACTAGTGTCAAGTGTGATATATCATTGTGTGATCTGTAGAAAGATGGAGGTTGGAAGGATGGAAAATGTCCAACGTTCTCAGATTCCCCATAGGTGTTAATGTGTTTGGTCCGTGGAACATCTACTCTAGATGAATCAAGGGAGGTCTTGCAAAAGTAAGCGATGGGCAGTTATTTTCATGTGCTTAGGGACCCGAGCAGTGCATTTTGAAGTGATTAAATCCCTGTCCTTTTTAAGCTTTATAAATGCATTGAGAAGATTCATTGGTTGTTCAAAAGCTATCTTAGAGATCAGTGGTGTACCTGGATTTTCAACGCTCCTCATTCCTCCCACATGGGTGAAGTATGGGACAGGATGAAAGGGGTTGCATAGAGAATTCTAGATGCCTTGCTTCTAAAAACAGGTTCTGCAAGACTGCCACATGAGGTTTTCGTTTTACTCATATCGGAATTCATGGCTATAATGAACGCCAGACTGCTGGTCCCTATCTTGTCTGACCCAGAAATGCCAAATGTGTTAGTAGTGTTGTGCAAAGGTTCAGTGGTTTAAAGCATTATACCAGACGGAGAGTGTGCTGACCTCAGTGATAACAACCACATAGCGACATCTAGTGGCCATTCTGAAATTAACGTCTTAAGTGTATGTAATGTCTCCTTCTAGATTTGTCGTAGTTAGTGTTTGTCTCAGAAGGAATTTAACAGGACGCTGTATTTCTTTGCCATGCTGTTCATGTTCTAAAGGTTTTAAAAATTTGTCTGTGTGTATTTAGTTTCATATTTTTTGTTTGTGTAAATACTGTGAAATGTCATAAAAAAAGAAAATGTGTTTAAACTGTATAAAGGAGTTGACTTATAAAACTTTAAGTATGGAAGTAAACATGTTAAATGTGTTATACTCTGCAACAGTTGGATTGTGATGCATAAGACATATTGTTTGATAGTGTCTTTGTTTATATGTATACATTTAGTTTTACAGTGCTTTCTTCAAGTAAACTACACTCAAATCAAGCATAGCATCTGAGTCTTTCTTGGAAAAACCTGTTAACTATCTGCCAAGCTAGTCAGGGTCGAGCTCTTCAGCAATCATCCTAGTGGGGGCTGAATATACACAATGAATAGGTAAATACAAGAAATACAGTTGAGTCTTGTTAAATACAAGAAATGCTAACAATAAATATAATGCATGCTTTAATAAAGTTCAATAAATAACATAGATACATATAATAAATATCTAATCATGTATTTTCTCTTCCTCCAGTATCATCTGGGTTTAAGGGTGTGGTCTGGTGTGTGATGGCATGTCCTTGTGACCTGGAGAGATCAGAAAAGGCTGCCAAATTTTCCCATAAAGGAGTCAACATTCCTACAAGAGAGATGCTTGAGCTCTTTTTTTCCTTACCTTGTTAAGTATGGCTTTTGAAATTTAACTAAGGTGCTGGAACTATTGACTTTGGAACCTTACCATCCATCAATGTTTTGTGTTTAACATGTTTTGTATGCAATGTGTTCATAATGTATTTTTGGAAATAAATGTGTATTGTAAAATCCAAAATGAATCTTAGTAATTTGGAAAAGAGACAAAATACTGGTTAAAAAAAGCAAAATGTTTTATTAAAAATTATTCAAATATAGTCAAACTAACTGTAAAACGAGCTGTCCGATACGAGAAAAATGTAAACATTAAAATGTAGCTTATTTTTATATTTACTTGTACTTGCATAGCAAATCGTGTGTGTTACTGAAATTAAGACAATGGCACAATGAAATTAAATAGTTTGTTCATTATCGGCATCAACATTCTATTTAATCTCTTGATGTTCCCTCCTCTGCATTTGTAGTCAGCACTCATCCGTCTAAATTAGAGATTTCATCTAGGTAGAGAGACTCTCCGGCTGTTAAATGTCAGGTTTTGTCTTTTTCTTCTGTTGTTAGCTGGTCTTATGCTATTTTAAGAGGTCTCAGCTTGTGTCTCCTCTGTAAGAAAGTGTCCATTTTAAAGAAAGTAAAAAAGTAATAGGCAAAAAATTAACTGAAGAACAGCTTGCACAACTATAATTCTTCCAACATTCAAATTTTGTCACAGTGATCACAGATAACCTTACATTGTGGGTGGAGCTTATGTGTAACATCAGTTTTACACTTTCAATAAGTGTCTATGAGATGCATTGGAGTATAAACAGAAAGGTTATACATAAAATAATGAGTAAAGAGTAAAGTACTTGTAACTCTAATAGCTACATAAGCACAACACTTAGGTTTATCACAGTCTACTCTTTTGAACAGGGAAATGATCTGTTGCTTTAAAGTAAGCAGACGTGAGGAACATTCAATTAGTTGTGAGCTAATCTTCTACATGCATTAAAAATGTCACCATAAGATCCACAAACAATTTCCAGCAGATGCCGTGATAATATGGGGCACTCTTAAACAACGTTAATAATATTAGTAATCAATATTAACTTAACGTTAGCTCACAGGCTCTCTGCTGGACCAGGCTCAATGCTGCCGGTTCTGATGATAAAGGTAGATGGTGTCGTCGGACAGGGGGGTTCCGACTCAATTACGCTGAATAATTTTCATCCTATTATTTATTAATTATTCTCTGTTGATCTCCCTCACTTTAGTATCTTACCACGTGATGTTTGCTGCTTGACCCACAGTATGTTTAACTCTGCATGGAATTGCTCAGTGCTGCTGTACACGAGCACAGATACTTCCATAAATATTATAAAAATATTAGTTTTTATGTGTAGTGTCCGATTGTTGTTGGATGCTTTTCTGTCTAAATTTCAAGCAAACACTGTACTTCAGCATTACTTCACAGAAATTCTTAGCAGCCAAATTTGTTTCTGGATGGAGTCAAACAGTAATTACGTCACTTCTTCTTCCATGCACGGGAACGCATGAATCATTTCTGAGACCAGCTCTGCAATCGGTCCAGGGGTCACAGACAAAAATCTATTGTGCCAGGGGCCAAGAGTGCTTGGAAACGGGCCCCAGTAAGAAAACGCCTTAAATTACTTGCCAGCTAATTTGGTTATTAATACTAGTTGATAAAATCAATTAATTGTTGTACTCCATCAGACAGTAGTATATATATTTTTATTTTATTATGTGCACCTGTGTGTGTGTGTGTGTGTGTGTCATGGTTGCCATTTCTCACTAGACAAATTAGCAACCATAGCTTTAATAACAAGCTCAAACAATTCCCAATATTTTGTAATTTTGTAGGATGTTATAATCACAAAGTTACCATTAACATGTTAACAACATACAGTTAAACCTTGGATTGTGAGCATAATTTGTTCCAGGAGCTTGCTTGTATATCAAAGCATATTTCCCCATGAGAAATTCTGGAAACCCCAATAATTTGCTCCCAACGATATTCATATAAAAATGCATTTGTGTGTGTGAATGCCGTCCTACACAGTAGCCCCCTTCCTTCTCCTTTCCCCTCGGCTTACGCACAGACACACACACATGACATACGAGTGGCGCACGCGCACTGAGACTGACCATGGAAGACTCAGACGAGAAAGAAGAACCATTGGCTAAGTTGTGATTATGGGAAAGTCAGCAGACAAAGCGCATGCATACTACTCGTATATCAAGCCCTCGCTCATTTGAGTTAAAACTTATGTAAAAAGTTTGCTTATTTTGCAAACCGCTCAGACTTATCAATTTTGTTTTATGAAAACTAAAACATCAACGATTTTTTTGTGGAAGAGCAGACACTTGTCTATCACAAGTGAGCAAAATGGGACATAAAAACGTCTGACCAGGAATAGGCCTACAAATTGAAGAGGGAATTATAAAATACATCAAAGCATGTAAGCTAATATTTGTGTATGAATATTTTATGCTTGTTTTGTTTTGTTTTTTGTCAACTGTAAAATATTTTTACCCTACTATCCCATCTCTGTACATCCCAACATTTAATCACTAACAAATCCCCAGTCTTCTAAAGCCCTAGCAAAGTGTTAGGTTTTAAATGAAGATGAAGTGTGTGTCCGAGCTAAGTTTTAAGCTAAGAGAAGAAGAGTTATTTCTTGTTGTGTACGCTGCACCTTGATACACTTACCGGTCCGGGCCCGATCGACTGGGAGAGACACACACACACACACACGCAGGCATGATGTCTGAAGATCTTTGTTTATTCTCAGCAAAGAGAGCACATTTAAACGGTGCTACGTCCCGAACAGTCATTAACATGTCGGTCATAGAGGGACCCTGAGACAGACAGGTGAGAGGAGATGCATTTGCATTCCTCTGATTAAACAAAAGAATTCTAGCAGACAGGAGCCATTTTAAATGTATCCTCGTCTGGATACAGGATATAGTAGGTGTTACCACAGAAGGCATGAGGAAGCACAGTGAGGGGTCTGTTCTCAGAGCACAGGAATCTTCTTATTAGATTACATTGTCTTACTATATTATAAAACCTTACACAAAGTCACAGTCTTCTGGGCCATTTTGTTACACAGTTTTGATTTCTCATGGGGCATTGCGATGAGTGATGGTGCAAACAGAAACAGATCTTTAAAACACTGCTGCCCTGTTGTCCTTGTACTGTAGTTCAGCCCAAAACTGCTCTACTTGACCATCATCTTTAATTTTCATCTCCTGGAAAATGATTGCCTAATACTGTGCATCCAGCACCCCAAGATCACCTGTGTATATCTTCTGCATAAATATAACGACTAACTGTGGTTTGCTCTGTAGTAAAATTACAGAAGGGCTAAATAAATGCATAGACTTCCATATGTTGATATTTGCTAGGAGCCTATACTAAACCTGCTTAGCTGCTTTCAGGCATCTTATATATATATATATATATATATATATATATATATATATATATTGTATACTCATATATTATCAGAAAATACTGAGACTCTCCAATATCTTTCAACAAATTTTTAAACATACGAGAGCAATAATATTGCAAATAAGAGCTGTACATTTGGTACAATGAATACTTAAGTCCTTATCAAAGGCTGAACCTACAGTATCAATTTCCCCCAAGTGGTCTGTTGTACTGCTAGCTACGGAGGGAGCCACATCAAATAGTCACGGCTGTGTGAATGGCGTGTGGCTGCCCTGTGGACGTCTTGATCCCCCCTCCCTCTCCTGCCAGAAAGACGTGTCAAGATTTCACAGTAAACACGCCCATTCAAGCCCTATTTATTCATTTACCTTGTGCCACCACTAGATGGCGCTTTGTTCTCAAGAACATGTTAACACAAGCCAGCAATTTAGCTGCGCTGAGTTGCAATCATGTGATTTTATCAACCCACCCCCTGCCGAACTGACGCTATCAAACTGCACTACAGAGATGAAGATGGCAGCTTAATGGACCTTATTCGGAGTAAGTGGTGACTTTTTTTATACACATTTTTTTAGGTTAGTTTACAGTTTATTTCCCAGTTTAGTTTTTTTTATTGGCCATTTTGAAAATCACTGGCTGTACTAGCAGCGGTCAGATGTGACTTTAGATAACTTGAAAATGATCTGTTTACCAAGTCTGGAGTCAACATTACAGTTTACTGTCAGTGTCACAAACTCACAATGTCATTCCTCTTTTCCTCAAAAAGATTCCAAAAATGTCGAAAAATACTTTTAATGTCCCTATTACAAACGCTGCGCTACCTGTTGTCTGGATAAATTCAGAATTATTTATTCTTTGGGTAAGAGTTAATCTGCAGGTTATTTCTGTTAACATAATGTGATGCAGTTCATAAAGGACACAAGCTGAGGGTAGATGTACAGAAGCTAGCGAGCTAAACGCTTAAAACCGGGTTTATATTTTCCCAACTTTGGCTGTGAGTTTGCACAGTAGAGCGAGTGCTTAGTGAACGAGCTGGATAAAAACCCTGAAGTGTTTATCAGTTAAGGAGAAGGGGAGGTGTGGGGGGGCTTCAGTACTCTGTAAGTTATAGTTTGGCTTCAGAGATGAACTAATGCTCATATACGAGTGATATATCGCTTAACTTATTTGCAAAAGCGCAATAAGTAAATTCTCAGTTAATTTATGCAGACGATAATATAGGCATAAGTTATAGTTAATAAGTTCAATGATTAACATTAGCACAGTTTATTTACATTCCAAAATTCCCCAAACAGTATTTTCCACACTCTGTGGTAAATAGGTTTATTAATATATTTTATTTTATCACAACTAGATATTCTGTAAAGTTTATTTATCTTTGTCTTTAAGCAGAGCTCCGCTGTGGAGGATGGGGTCAGACGGTGACGGCTGGCCTTTTGGAGCTACTGGGTGAGCCTGAACAAGCTGTTGAGGGAGCTGTAGTAGGAATGACATCACAGTGCAACAGCTTTAGAATGATAAGGTCTAGGTCTGTATTTTGAACATAGAATTGCAAAATTTCTGATACTTTGGGGAAAATAAAGACTTAAACTGTTCCATCTTTAATAGTTTTTTAAATGGATATTTTAATGTAAAAAAAATCAGATAGAGACTGATAAGCAGCTGGTGTTATCTGGGTATTTTAATGACCTTTAAGCAAAAATACATGTATTTACATGTTTTATACAAATTACTGTTTTAACTTTGACTAGTTTTGAAAGAATAAATTTTATTTTTAGTCATGTTTGTGTGTTTGTTTGTTTTTTTGGATTTTTCCCAGATTTTCTCCCTGAATTTACTCGTATCCAATTCCTCCCCGTCACTAGGGCACTCCCACATTAAGCTTCTACTACCACTCAGTCGGGTGGGCCGCAGACTATCACGTGTTTCCTCCGACCCACGTGACGTCACCGACTGCATCTTTTCGAACTGCTTGCTCACGCACCATTGGGGGCAGCGTAACACACTCAGAGGATAGCGGCATCTGCTCCTTCTGCTTAAGTAAGCTTACAGATGCCCTTAATTGGCTGTAGAGCCGTCATTAATGTGGGAGCCCGAAGTACCTCTCATCCCTCCCCTGTGAGAAAGCTCGGCCAATTAGCTCTCTCTAGGCCTCCGGCTGTGAGGGGTAACAGCATCACCCGGATATCGAACTCGCGATCTCCGGATGATAGGGCGAGCACTTTACCACTGCACCACTCGGAGGCATGGCTGTGTGTTTTAATTGTTGAAGGACTGTTTGGGTAATTTAAAAAAAATATATACTTTTACCAACTACTTCAATGGGCAAAAAATAGGAGACAACTTTGTTTTAAATGGTCAAAGAGTTGGGCTAATAATAATAATTATTATTAATATTATTACTGGTCATAGAAACAAATGAAAACAACAGTTAAACACCTTGATCATATGTATCTGTGCTAGTTTGTGTTTGTGATTATGTGTCCCATAATAACTTTTTCTCAGTTTTAAGAACTTCATCAAAAGAGCAAAGAAAAACTTAGGAGTGGAAGATGAGAAACCTCAATGGAGAATACTGACTAAGACATGGCGCTAATTGCTCTGTGTGTTTTTTGGCGGGGGAGGGGTTCTTTAGACCTGTCTGTGCGCAAATGTGTTTGGGTTAAAGCCAACGGAGAAATGCAGAAGTGCACACACACACACACACCCCTCAATCCACAAATGCTTTAACTGTTGTTTTGTAAATCATTGATTAAACCTACGAACACAGCTGTTTAGCAGTCCTAAACACAAGCATAGGGTCTTTTTTTTTTTTTTTTACTTAAAGGACATCAATATGTTAATAATTTACATAATGATAACATTGATTGTTTGCGAAATAAGGTAATAAGCTATATTTAAAATAAATCAAACCAGGAAGTAAGTGTTTCATACATTAAAGTACTGTGTATAACCAAGGGCCCTAACAAACTGGTTTTACTGCCACGCCTCACGGTGGCAACATTTGGGTTTGTGCCTTTGCTGGCTTTTACTGCTAAGCGGCGCTATATACCTATAGACTAAAACCTCGGGCATCAGTTAATTTTTTTAAGGATTAATGAGCCGCACTCCGTTAGAGCTGCACATAGTAGTAGATAAAATCAAGTGAAACATAGTAGTTAAACGAATTCATAATCACAGTATTAAAATTACAGTACAAATGTAGAATTTAAATGAAATCTTATTAGGATCCAATTTAAGCAACGTAAACGTAACACAGTGAGCCTTTAGATTTTATCATGTGTAATTAGAAAAGCTACGCATGTATGTTTTTTGTCATCTTATATTTTGTGTTCTTTAAATTTGTAGCAGATTTATTAACTGAAATAAACGAAAATAAATTACCATAAAAATTCATTGTCAGGCCGTGCTACTGCGTCAGCAGATGCCGATATGTTTTTGCGTTATAAGAATTCAATGCAGCAGGCTGTTATGATCATCATAATGTTCTTTTATAAATAATAAAAACATTTTAACAAATTATATTTTTACATACGAGCACCCCATTGTGCTGTACCACCGCCGGCAAAAACCTTATAAAATACAAGTAAAACATTACACAAATTTATCATCACACTCTTTGACTTGTGTTTGTCTGGCGGCATTTGTCTTTGTGGTAGGGGAGTGTTTAGTTTGCTCTTCTTAGAAATGGCTACAAAGTTTAACTTGGACCAGTTTACCATTTGCCCCATGGTAGAGCAGTTTGAGAAGTGCCATAAGGATGACTTGTTATTGCTAGCCGATTTCTATCAGATTTCAGTGTCACGGAGTGCTACAAAGCGCGATATTAAGAAGCTGCTCTACGCTGAGCTGTTTGAACAGCGCGTTGTGTGTGAGCGTCCAGAGGCGGGTGTTGCAACTCACTCAGGTGATCCAGAGGATTTATCTGCAGCGGAGGCTGGCGCCAGGCCCAAGGATCCCGCACGCATAGATCCCGCTGTAGGAAGCTCACCATTAGAGGACCCCATGCTTGTGCTGCAATTATATACAATTGCCTGTATCTGAGTTATCACCTGTGCTAGGCCCCACTGTGTCTGTAAGTTCAGAGAAAGTGAGGTGGATACTTACTTCCCTGTGTTTGAGCGCATCGCTGCCACTCTGCAGTGGCCTAGGAGTATTTGGTCCTTGCTTTTACAGTGCAAGTTTGTGGGTAAAGCTCAGGAAGTGTGTTCTGCCTTAACACTTGAACAAAGTGTGGATTATGAAACTGTTAAGTCAGCTGTGTTACGGGCATATGAACTTGTCCCCGAAGCTTATCGACAGAAGTTTAGAAAACATGCCAAATCCGCCAGCCAAACATTTGTAGAATTCGCCCGTGAAAAATGCGCTTTGTTTGACAAGTGGTGTGCAGCCAGTAAAGTCACCACCTTTGACCAGTTAAAAGAACTGATACTGTTAGAAGAGTTTAAAGACTGTATTTCAGATCAAATAGTTGTTTATTTAAATGAACAAAAAGTCTCGTCGCTTGCTGATGCTGCCGTTTTGGCTGATAAGTTTGTGCTCACTCACAAAACTGTGTTTTCGCCTTCACGGCGCGATATTACTAATCGTAGCTCTAAAGTTTCCGCTAGCACGTCTAAGAATGGTAGTGATTCCCGTGAATGCTTCTATTGTCATGAATCTGGACATTTTATCGCTACCTGTCCCGCGTTCTCTCGTAAAAACCGTCGTAAAGCACAGAACACTAAGAGTGTGGCTTTAGTTCATGTACCACCGCAGCCAGTTAAAAGTTCAATTTCGCTTTCGTCGGTGGATGCTGTGTTTAAACCTTTTATCTTGGATGGAATGGTTTCACTCTCGGTCACAGATTCTGAGCCTACGCCACTTTGTATTCTGAGAGACACTGGCCCTGCTCAGTCATTTATTTTGGAAGGTGTCTTGCCTTTGTCTGACCAGTCTAGTTGTGGTGCCGATGTTTTAGTTCAGGGAATTGAAATTGGTGTGGTCAAAGCTCTGTTACATATGGTTTATCTTAACTGTGATATTGAGTCTGGCTTTGTTAAGGTCGCAGTTCGTCCTCAGTTGCCAATTAAAAGGAGTTTCTCTTATTTTGGGTAATAATTTAGCTGGTGGAAAGGTTTTTCACTTGCCTGTTGTCACAGATGCTCCTGAGCTGAATGAAAGTGATGCGCTGTCACGTGAGTTTCCCTCGGTTTTTAGTACCTGTGTGGTGACACGCTCTCAGGCTCGTAAAATAAAGGATGCTGATGACATTTCAGATTCCTTTATGTGTAACGATAGTCCGATGTTTGAAGATGAGAATTTGTCTTTCAATCCACTTGTTTCACCGGAGGATAAGACCTCCTCCATACAAGATGATGTCGCTACTTTGGGTGTTGGGCGAGAGCAGTTCGTTGCCGCTCAGAAATCTGATGCATCTTTCTCTGTGTATTGCTGCAGCTGTAGATAGTGCTGAGTTACCTCAACACTCAGTGGCATACTTCTTTGATGATGTTTTAATGCGAAAATGGTCACCCTCTGAAATTAAGCATGAGTCAAGGGCTGTTTTCCAGGTTGTGGTTCCAAAACCATATAGAACACAAGTTTTGCTTATTGCCCATGACCATGATCTTGCTGGTCACCTTGGTGTGAGGAAGACCTACCTCCGTGTTTTAAAACACTTCTTTTGGCCTGCCATTAAGTCTGATGTTGCTAATTACTGTCGATCCTGTCATGTTTGTCAAATGGCAGGGAAACCTAACCAGGTTATTCCCCCTGCTCCACCTTAACCAATCCCTGTTCTGGGAGAGCCTTTTGAAAGCCTTTTGTTAGATTGTGTTGGTCCCCTTCCTCGAACTTAGTCTGGTAACGTGTATCTGCTAACCCTGATGTGTGCTGCCACTAGATATCCTGAAGCCATACCCCTGCGTAGCATCAAATCACGTGCCATCATTCGAGCACCTATTAAAATCTGTACCACCCTTGGTTTGCCCAAATATGTTCAGTCGGACCAAGGTTCAAATTTTATGTCTGCTTTGTTCAAAAAGGTTATGAACCAGCTGAACATACAACACCAGGTTTCTAGTGCCTATCACCCGGAGTCCCAAGGTGCATTAGAACGTTTCCACCAAACCTTAAAGTCTATGCTCCGAACATACTGTTTGAACCATGAAAGGGATTGGGATGATGGGGTACCATTAGTTCTGTTTGCTATTCGTGATGCTGTGCAGGAGTCTCTTGGATTCAGTCCTGCAGAATTAGTTTTCAGTCACTCTGTTTGTGGTCCCCTAAAAGTACTGCAGGAAGAGCTACTGTCTCCGAGTCCTGTGAAAGGTCCAACTATAAATGTTTTAGATTACGTGAGTTCCTTTCGTGAATGCCTACATGCAGCATGTGAGGTAGCAAAACGTTCTCTTGCCTCCTCACAAACTTGTATGAAGAATCGTTTTGATAAAAAGGCTGTTGTGCGTCAATTCCAAGCAGGTGACAAAGTGTTGGTTTTACTACCAGTGCCGGGTTCTGCTCTCCAGGCTAGGTTTTCTGGCCCTTATGTTATTGAGTCAAAATTGAGTGATACGGATTATATTGTAAAAACTCCTGACCGTAAGAGGAAATCTCGTGTGTGCCATATCAATATGCTTAAAGCTTATATCACTCGCTCCACCCCAGATGTCTTTGTCCCTGTGGCCATTTCAGTAACTGCCTCAGTGGAATCGTCACCCTATGAGTATTCTCCTGAGTTAGATGGTCTCAGCTTTGGTCGAGCTTGTTTTCCCTGCGCTAGCCTGCCAAACTCAGAATGGCTTGAAGATATTCAATCTAAACTAAGTCACTTGTCCGTATCTGCCCAAAATGTCAGTCTCATTAAGAGTTACCCTAAGCTTTTTTCTGATACGCCCTCCCGCAATACTGTCCTTCAACATGACATTGATGTTGGTGAGCACTCTCCTGTGAAGCAAAATACATATAGAGTTAATCCCGGGCGAGCCCCCAATTCTGTTACGCCCCGGTCTAGGTCGGGCCGTAACAGGAGTGAAAAGAAAAAAAAAGGGGGGGTGAGACCAAAAGTGCGTTTGCCTAGTGTTTATTTTACAACAAGGTGAAATAAGCAAATTCCCAAAATGTGGCTGTAAGCTTCAGAAGCCGACCAATATCGTAACACACAGTACTTAAATTACAGTACAAATTTAGAACTTAAATGAAATATAGGTGTTCCTTAGTTCCATCGAATTTAAGCAAAGTAAATGTTAACACAGTGAGGCTTTATATTTTATCATGTGTAACACTCGCATAGCCAGAAAACTCTGGGTGTGTGTATAAAAAAAAATGGGTGAGTCACAGTAGTTGTCAGATTAATGGGCAAAAACTATATAATAAAGCTATATAAGATACATAGCCCTTAAAAGACTTTACTTTTATTTAGGGTTGTGCGCATGCGGTCTACTACACAGCAAAAACACATTTGTATATTATGACTGAGATAGGAAGGCGGCTCTCATCGGTGTGCGTTTTGCACATCGCCTCAAAGACAGCTTTTATTTAACACGTATAAATGTGTGTCTGTTGTACTTTTGGGAAAGAGAAATCTCTTATAAATCTCTAGAAACATTTTACATTCACTAAAAGATTTATTCACAACCACATTTCAGCCATTCACACACATGCATTGTGCTATGTTGTTGGTACACACTTTTACTTTCTATCTTCACTTTTATCAAAATGCTCCCGATATGAGCCGACACGAGCAGCTTTGTTTCAGTCAGAATATTTATCTCTCATAAAAAGAGGCAACATACACTTGCTGATTAAACACTGCATTTTTTTTAAGTGAAAGGGCATGCGATGTGAGCAGCTTTAATTATTAATAATTAAATAATTATTAATAATTAAATAATTATTAAATGCTGGACATAAACAGCTAAAATCAAGAGGAATGTTATTCTTTAGATTGTTATTATCATGTTCTTTTGCTGTTTGGGTTTAGCGTTAAATGATTATTTAAAACTTAAGCATTCTTAATTTCAGTCTGTCAGAATCTTTATAAAAGTTGGGAAAATCATGTTTGAGAAAACCACAACAATTATTAAACACTTGAAGCACAATCAGTTGCGTCTGTGCTATTTTGTGTTTCAGTGACCAAAATTTATTTTTTTCTTAGTTTTATTAGAACTTTATTGTAAGAAAAACTTAGTAGGGGTGAAATGTGAGAAAGGTAAGGTGAGAAATCTCAGTGGAGAATGTACTGACTCCCCCCACTACTGACTGTTAGATGGTGCAAAGATGGGTTCATTCGTCCTGCCGGCGTGCAAATGTGTTTGTGTTAAAGCCAGCTCAGACAAACCTGACAAATGCAGGAGCACACACACACACACACACAGGTGGCACTTTAACTGTTAGTGCGTCAATGTTGTCTTGTAAATAGCTGATTAAACCTATGAGCACAACTGTTCAAAAGAAATACTAAACAGACACATAGTCTATTTTGTCCGCAAGTAAAATACATGAATATGTTAATAATTTACACCATGATACCATTAGTGCAGAAGATATAAAGAGACTTGTCCGTAGACAGTGTTTATTTTTCTGAACATTACAAAACAGCCATGTCCGATAAAACAGTGCATCTTTTAATAAGCCATATTGGTTTCGAGTTAAAAGTAAAATTGACGAAAGTCAATTTTCTATTTTTTTTTAAATATATTTTTAAATGTTTAAATGAACGTTTCAGAGTATCTAATTTGTAGTGTCATCTGTTAACAGTGTTGGCTAATTTTGTGATTGAGGCCCATTACATTGAAATATTTTTTATTAGTAGTAATAAACCAGGCTTTAGTAACATTGGACAAATCACAATATAAGCCCTCTCTTACGCATGCGCTCTCTCTCTCTCTCACTCTCTCTCTTTCACACACACAAACACACAGTACACGCACACACAAATAACACATGAAGTCGCTAAAACCAAATGAAACTAGGGCAAAAAATATAAGCAGTGAAAAATACAGTAGTATTCTGTAAATGATCCCTGTCCTGCGGTAACAGGCGGTAACCCTCTGGAGCTAAGGGTTTAGTATTGTTTTCAAGTGTGAATGTTTAAGGGGATTTAATCCGTCTCTGCTGCTGCATCTATTTACAGTTGTGATAAGTGATTAATGGCCCATCAGATCTTTGATGGGGAAACGTTATGCTGGTTAAATGATTGAAGAAATACTGATCCGTATGGAAAGATATTTGTTCCAGATATTATGCGCCATTAATCGATTTGTTCTGCCAATTTTTGACTATCAGCGAAAAAAAAACATCAGCGAAAACATCATAAAAATATAATGAAAACACACCTAAGCAGAAGATACATTTTAAGCTTTACTTTGCAGCAAATATAATCTATCAGTGTATTAAACGGAAAAAGATAAAATACACTGTAATGTAAAATAGCCCGCATTTGTGTATCGTATCTATAACGATCGGTATAGATAAATTACAAATATTACTATGTCGTTAAGGATTATTAAGGATGTCTTAAAAATTATTTTAATAAGTTGTTTTATCAATTTATTTATTTATTTATTTAAAATAGCATAAGCATCATGGTTGTGTATTGAGTAATAAAAAATAAAAATTTATTAATCTTTTTTTTTTGGTTTTGTTTTTTATCACATCATCAATTTATGAAACTATAGTGTATAAGGTAAACATAGTGTATAATGCAGCCTGGACACTGCAGTTAACTAAAGCAGTCAATGCTTCACCTGGCTGGATTATAAAGCATTGCAGCCATCTTTTTAGAAAGCGCATGGGGGCGTTTATGGGGCGCGGCATCGCTAACTGCATCATCGCGGGGGATCATATTCCGTGCACAGATCGTGCATGGACTTGTCATGGTTCTGCCATGTTCCTGCCATGCTCCAGGCGGCTGTTTGACGTAGCTCCCACTGTCAGTAGCAAGCAATATACTGTATGTCGGTTCAGCAAACACGTAACAGCTCTGGGGAGCAGAAATTTTTAGAATCTCCATAAATGATAGGTTTAAATCGGGGTTTTGTGGGAGGGTGTTACAATCCTGATTAGTTCAAAGCTGTGTAGACAGTATCAGTCAATTAATTTTGGGAAAAGAGATCCTAAATTTTAATAAGTCGCTTGTCAGATTTTTATAACAAGCAACCATATTTTTTAAGTAAAGCCCAAGAAAACGCAACCCGCAACCTGATTTATTCATTAATCATTTTTTCAAGTGACTTTAAAATAATAGAAGCCCAAAGTCACGTATAATAAACAGCAGGTTTTGTGAAATTTTAGTGCGTAAAACAACAAATGATTATTATAGCATACTTTTCCCACTTTATTTTATTTAATACTTTTATGTATTTTCTCATATAATACTTAAGTATACCCTATCTCACCTATGCGGTTTGACTCACGGTGAAATGCAGAGTTAGGCACTGTGAGTCGCCGGGAATGCCGATGACGTTCTGCTGGCGTTCCGCAAAGTTCTGTAAGGACTGCAAGCTTCCGTGAGGACCGGCAAAAAAATTAAACGTTTAATTTTCCACGTGGAAAGATGGAAACGTACTCACAGTGCCAAAAACTTGCAGTGAATCATGATGAACCGCGAAACCGCGTAGGTGAGATAGGGGTAGTAACAAGAGAGTGCTGATATTTAGCACAAAAGCACAATCTTGAGTGTGATAATGTTTTTATACAACAGTTCCACAAACATCACTTTCATTATTAACAGATTATAATTTTTTTTATTTAACCAGTTATTTTGCTCCACCAACACCTAGCCTTCTATGACTGACGGAACTAAAGTAAGAGCTGGTGACTGACATTTGGTGACAGAGAGTGTATTTCTTACTGTTAAAATCTTACTCCTATGTAGCCAAAAGGTGAGGAGTCTAAACCATAAAGGTGGTGGACAGTCATGTAAATCTCTAAAATTTCTTTTATTCTCTTTATTTTTATTGCTTTAGAATATCAGTTACCTTACATGAAATGCTTTGCCTAATGAGAGCTAAAGCGCATATGCACAACGATTGTCCACGAAATTGATTGACCATGCCCATGGTAGATGGTAGGAAAGGGTAGCTCCCTGGAAGCCCCACTTGGGTGTCAGGCCAATGTTAAACTGTGTCCTCATTACACAGAATATTTAAGCGCTCTGCCAGTGGGACAAGAAGCTTGCTGGATGGTGTTTCAGATGCTCCAGGTTTCTGATCCAATGATTGCTCCTAATCACAAGGCATTGTGGTAGCAAGATTGTCACAGAGGCTTGATCTGTGGCCAGGGCAAATTGTTGATCTCGGTCTCTTCAAGCCAGTGTCACTATTTATCCAGATCGAGCCTGCTTGGACCAGTGAAAGGTAGACTTGGTCAAGATTAAGGAAATGAGCAAGGTGGCCACAGAGATATACACATTAGATATAAAGTGTCTGTAGAATTTACTAGAGGGCTATTCTACTCAAATGAAGGGTCTTCTATTCATTTCCCTTCCTGATTTTGACAACGTGTGTGCTACAGAGGTACAGTTTTAAGAAGATCTGGCCTCTTACAGGTGGTTTGTCATAGGCCAGAGGAAGAAAGTAATTGTTCTGTCTTCTGTTCATCAACAGTGATGTTGTTATGCCTTCAGTAGTCAATGCTAGGATCCAAGGTTCCATCCTTTTATGCCACAAAGAAAAATCCTACCCCGGTGTGATAAGATGACTGTCAGCAAATTTCAGTGGCTAAGGACTCTGTGACATATATCAGAGTCCTTAGCCATACAGTATATCAGTTCCTCATATCTGAATCATCCAAGGTCAAAGGATCTTTTCCTGTCTGTAAAGTCTTGTTAAACAAACAGTGGAGAAGGTGAGAGTAGGAGGGAGGGCAAATAGAGAGTAGGGGTGGAGACCTGTGAAAAACAGCAAAGTAAAGGGTTTTCACCTTGCTCATAGCGGGTTAGATTTACTCCTCTCTCGAACCATCTATGCTTTCTCTTCATAATTCAAACATCCTAAGAAACAGATTAAAGATCACCAGTGACTTGGCTGTGGACATCTAGAGGTTATTGTACCACCTAGAAGCCAAGACAGAAAACAGTCTAGATGCAAGTCTACGTCTGCCCTTGCAGACTGTGGGACCAGTCAAGCAGTGCTAGAGGATCAGAAGAAACGTAATGCATTGCAGGGTGTGATTACAGCTGAGAGGTAAGTGGGTGCTGAGCATCAGTGTTTTAAATTTGATGCAGGCAGCTTTAGGAAGCTCGTGAAGGAAGCAGAGAAGTGGCATGGTGTAAGTATATTTGGGAAGGTTGAAAGCAAGCTATACAGCTGCATTCTGGATCAGCTGTAGAGGACGAAGGGTGCACAAATTCAATTTACAGTAATCCAGTCTTGACATAACAAGAGACTGAACAAACACCTGAGTGGCCTGTGTAAAGAGAAATAGAAAAAATTCTTCTGGTGTTGTAAAGAAGAAATTGATATGTGAGTAAGGTTTGCAAAGTGTAAGGAAACTGACATTTGATTGTTCAAAGTTACCCCAAGGTTGCGGGCAGTGACTAAAAGACTGATCCAATAGTTGCCAAGGGAGATCATTAGAAACTGACAGGGGGATGAAGTAACTGGGATAATAACGGCTCGTTCCTCTACTCTCTAATGACTCTCCCTTCTATGCACATTCTCTTCATCGTTCAGACAGGAGAGGGTTCTTTGACCTTGGGAGGATTGGAATATAAAGAACTAACTTCCCTCAGACTGAAGATGCTACTTAGATGAGTAGTAAAACGTATCTAACCAACAAGAAAGAAGTTCAGTTGACACAACTCAACTTCCGGATATATATACTTAGCAAAAAAAGAAACGTCCTCTGACTTTCAACTGTTTTTACTTTCAGTAAACTTAACGTGTAAATATTTGTATAAACACTAAAAGAGTCAACACCATAAGACATAAACTAAAAATGTTTTACAATGTGTCCCTGAATGAAGGAAGCCTCAAAATCAAAAGTACCAGTCAGTATCTGGTGTGGCCACCAGCTGCTTGAAGTACTGCAGTGCATCTCCTCCTCATGGACTGCCTATTGCGGACAGTCTGAGCACTGATGGAGGGATTGTGTGGTCTTCCACTGCGAGGATGATCAGCTGTCCTTCCTGTCTCCCTGTAGCGCTGTCTTAGGCGTCTCACAGTTCGGACATGGCAATTTATTGCCCTAGCCACATCAGCAGTTCTCATGCCTCTCTGCAGCATGCCTAATGCACGTTCAGGCAGATGAGCAGCGACCCTGGGCATCTTTCTTTGGGTGTTTTTCACAGTCGGTAGACAAGTCTCTTTAGTGCCCTGCGTTTTTAGAACTGTGACTTTAAATCCCTACTTTCTGTAAGCTGTTAAGGTCTTAACGATCATTCCACAGGTGAATGTTAATTAATTGACTATAGTTAATTGAACATGCATGGAAAACATTGTTTAAACCCTTTTCAATGAAAATCTGTAAAGTTATTTGGATTTTTACAACATTATTGTTGAAATACACAGTCCTGAAAAAGGGACGTTTTTTTTTTTGCTGAGTATATATTGGTCAATGACTTTCCTCCAGTGTTGGAAGAAAAAATATGAACATTTTGTTCAAAATATAAACATGCCCTGAGAAAAGGTTTGAAAGGTCTGTGTGGTGGAAGGGAAAAAGCATGGGACTAAAGATCATTTCAAGGCAGAGAGGTCAAGAAATTTGCAGATCATGGTGGACATGGCTAAGAACTGATTGTAGACATCAAGTGAGGCCGGGAAGGCTCCATCTAAGGTTAACATTGTTACAGTAATCAATATGTGGACCGTGATGTGTAAGCCAAGGACATGCAAGAACCACGGTGGCGTGTGGGTTGCTCATGATGAAAAATAAGATCTCCTTAGAGTGATTACCGGATATTTTAAGAATAACTCGGACTGTGAACTGGGATTGCAACTTACTTAGGACTATCTTGAGGTTGGCACAGTTTTCTGGATCAAAGATGAGGTCAGGAAATTCGTAAACTGTGGCAGCGAGGAACACAGGGTTAAGAGATGATTTTTTTTAATGAAATGAGGCAGAATGGGCTACATCCAACTGTTGATATGCAAATTTTGCTAACAGATTAAGCGAACAGATTAAATCTCCTACATAACATGCTGATGAGTGCAAAAGACAACACTTAGTAGTTTCATGCAAATTAGAGGCTGTAAGAGCCATATTTCAAAGTAACATGTACATGCAGTAACTGCCTATACATGTAAAGTCAAAAGCTTTTTCCGTCATTCAAGCGAAGACAAGTGACTTAAAAGTGCACCTTACCTGCATGTAAATTCTCGGAAGAACACGCAGTAACTGTTGATAAGTAATTGAAACCGAAAGTTAAGATTTGCCTGCCTTGAAATTCGCTATGGCAGACGATGATGACAACGCTGCCTTTACCGAGTCTGAGCGTGTGAGGGCGCTCGTCGACAAAGGTTTCGAAGAGAAGCTTCACGAAATGATAAATACCAGAGGAGGCAAGTGGATCTAACGGACTGCAAAATCCAACGAAATAGAGTAGCTTATGGACAATGCTTGCAATTTGAATGATGTTGAAACTATGAAATGATGTTGGGCTGCTAAAAGACTTTATTGAAAGCAATGTAAATGTGCGATTGTGCTTAAATGGAGAACACAAACATGATCAGTAAAACTGGTATCAGCCCAAATTGCTGTGCTGCACAGAATTCATGGCAAAAGTGGAGTTGTTGATTGCGGACACTAAGAGCCGCTTTAAGATGTCTCAAACATTCAACGATGAAGTTTCACTAATGGACAGCATGTCAATGGTGGCGCCTAAGACACTCGCTTCTAACAAGCCTGGAAGTGTAGCTAATGCAGTTTACAAAAGGTCCTCAACACCTGCAGCATCCTCAGTTCGTCTAAAAGCTAACAGAGCAGCCTTGTTGGTTAAGGCAGCGACCCTAGAAGAACGGCAGCACAATTTAAGACACAATTAAAGGCTAAGGAAGCACAATTAAAGACACAATTAAAGGTTAAAATGGAATTAATGGAACCACAATTAAAGGTTGAAAAGCTGAAAATCGAAACGGCACTTGCAATGTCTGATGCTAAATTAAAGGTGTATCAGGATTGTGAAGAACGACAACATCCTGCAAGACAGAGTGTGGTCATCGAATCGAGTGGAGCATATCTTCCCAAATCGAAACATAATGAGCTTGATGAGCAGCCCATTCAAGTGTGCCCGTAAGTGTCACACCTCAGAGGACAAGTACTTTGAAGGAACGGTCTACCTAAGACAATGAATATTCATTCCATAACATTAATACAGTAGAGCTTCATAGAGTGATGCAACATCAGACAGATATCACAGAAATGCTTGCGAAGAGTCAAAGGCAATTTTTACTTACGTTTTCGCAACGTTCCTTTGTTTCATGGAGACCCACTTGAGTTCAGGTCTTTTATGAAGGCGTTTGAACATGTCAGTGAACCCAGAGCTGATAGTGATGCTGATAAGTTATACTTTCTTGAGCAGTACACTAGAGGAGAGCCTAGAGATCTTGTGAAGAGCTGCCAGCATATGCCAGATCATTGTGGTTATGCAGAAGCGATGAAAATGTTACACTGTTTGGAAATGAGCTAAAATGCAAAAGGCTTGCAGCGCTGATGCAAAAGGCATTTAAATGGCTTAAGTCAGAGGATAGAAAGTCATTAAGCGCCAAAGAATGGATTTTGCTTTGGATGTTTAGTAAAAGGACATTTAAGCAAAGACTGCACAATAAGAATCACATGTCAGTCATGCTCAAAGAAACATCCTCGCATGCTACACATTGCCGCACAAGACACAGCTCAGGTAATGGTAAAAGTTGATAAAACTGAAACAGTTAATACCTTGCCTGCTGAAGTGAGTCATGAAACAAGTGCCTGTACTGGGGCTGGAGACAATTGCATTTGCTTCTTAGTACCTGTTAAAATAAAGTCCCAGAAAAGTGATGATTGATGTGCATGGTATAACTACATGGCTCTATCTAAAAATGTAATTCTCAGTCTCTCTGCCTATTAATTAGGGGCTGGAAATGTAAGAGCCATATTTCATTTTTACGCTTCTGTTGTTGTGTTTATTTAAAGTTTATTAGTTAAGCATTCATTTATGATAATTATAAGTTGTTCTGTGACATCATTGCATAATTGCGTAGTTGCATGACTATTACGCACGGTAGAAGTTGTTAGGATACGGAAGTTGTGGAGAAAACAAGCTTTTTGACCGTAATAAAAAAAAACGTAATATAATACAGCAAATAAGTTGTAACCATAGTGGATTTATGCAAGAAAACTGTAAGAAGCGTCGAACGTTTGACGTTAAAAAATAAACGAAGAGACAAGGAATTGATGCGCCGAGTCGTGAGTAAATCAGTTCAATAAGAAAGACACGCGTCAGAACTTGTGGAATAACATGCCCGTAAAGAGGCAATGATTGAAAAGACAACCCACCTGATAGACTGGTTTATCCAAAGGAAAATATCCAAATCCAACAAGAAAATGGAAGTCAAAAGTCCATTCCATAGCACAGAATCATAAAAAGAGTATCCTGCCACAAGAAAGTTCAAATCGGGAATCGCAAAAATCTGTAAATTAGGTGAGGTCATGATAACAGGCAGAGTCATATAACATAGTAATCACTAAATAATTTTGCATGGGACAAGATGACAGGGACACAAGATGCTTAAAGCTATCTGTATTCTTTTAAGACCAAGGGTTGGTTACGGTAAGAAAAGTCTGGAGGGGAGCTATGAACTGGCTGTGCCCAGCTAATCTGGGTGATATGTGATGTACGGACAATTTCTGGATAATTTGTAACATCTAAGAAGTAATTATTAAGCAGATAAAATGTTGTTTAAGATGTTATGACATTGTCAGATGTGTTCTTGCTGAAAGTGTTTCCCTTACTGGTTTTGAAAGTAAGTTTTGGCAAGCTCAGACTGAGAGTTGGAGTAATTTACAATGATTTGGTAATTTGACACCTGGGATGTGGAGTTATAGATTTAGTTAATGTAGTTAAATGCTCCAGTGCAGTTACTATCTGTTGTCACTCATGGAGTGCCTTTTATCTAAGCAGATTACGTACTTTATTGTATTTATAACCTATTAAAATGTTATGTTCTACCTTACTTATTTTATTGTATTTCTACATCTCACTTTAGATATTACATTCATATCCTATATTATTTACACTGCAATATATCTATCATACTTAATGTAATAATTGCCATTTTCTTAAGTTATATGATTATAAGAACAACTAAAATATGTTGCTTGTAAAAAGTGTGTATTTAAGTAAGTTGAAGGCATGCATGTATGTATATTCAATTTAATTCAATTGAATTTTATTTGTATAGCAATTCTAAGAATTGTCATTGGTGGCAAAGCAATTTTACACAATCACAAGAAAATTATGGAAATTTGTATGAAATGTGAAAAATGTGTAAGAATCACGGCAAACTAATCTTATGGTACTACATACAACTTCATATATGACCTACACAATCTACCTACACATACCATTTGTGAATTTGTAAAAAAAATTATCTTATAATAGTTTATTTATTTATATGGAAATCACAAAATCTGGAAAGTGGGCACTGTGCTTTAGACATTAAATTTACTTCCTTTAGAATTGAGCAAAGACGCGAGCACAAACTTTTTGTGCTTGACAAAATAGTTTTCTCATTGTGGGATTGATGCTTACAAGCCCATGGTATGGCTGCATTTGTCTTGCTGTGAAGTTTACACTCTCATTCTCTTGAATATTTTTTTATGTGTAAGGTAAATTAAGTAAACCTTCCTTTGTCACACACATAATACTGCACAGTGAAATTCTTTTTTTGCATTTCCCAGTATAGCTGAAGATAGAGTGCAGGGACAGCCATGATACAGTGCCCCTGGGGCAGATAGGCTCAAGGGCCCAAAATATATAAATAAATAAGAAAAAGGATTATGTGGTTATTAGAGTTTTATGTAAAAATGACCTGCTATTTATATTTAAAAAGCAATAAGAATGGAGATATTCTAATATTTTGAACCAGATATGACAATATTTTCATTGATTAATAAAAAACCATAAATGTCCCCAAATAAAATTTTCCAAGTAAAGATTATTGTACAGTGACGGTGAACTACAATGCATTCCTCATTGAATAAAACAATACTTGCTATTTATAAATATGTATGAATTAAATGCATTTAAAAAGGTTTACCATTTTGCCATTTTTGTATCATGCATGTGATTACATGCTCACCACATCCAATAAGATCAAATCGTGTTATTACTTTGTCCAATTAGATTGCATCACACTCTTTCCATGAGCTTATCGTGTGCTTCTATGTTATCATTGTGTTTCCATGTCCCCTCTATGTGAATGGGTACTTTGTGTGTGACTGGAAAGTGTGTGTGTTACTGTGCCTACATGTGTGCGCGAGTTAAAATTTACGGGTAAGTAAGTTCTGCCTGCCTCCTGTCCTTCATTATCTGAGTAATAGTGAGTGTCTTTTAATGATATTATAAATAAACCTTGTTACTGTATTTTAACATCTTAACTGAAAAAAAAATGAAAATGCAAAACAAATACACACCAACAATTCTAAAAGATAAACAAGAACTGTAAACATACACTAAACAGTGAAAAATAACTAAGAGCAAATGCAAGAGACACAAAATCAAATATAACAAATGCAAGACAAAGATACACTGAACACCTGTTAATTAAAATTGTTTAAAAAATTGTCATTGTCACAAAGCATCTTTACATAATTAAAAGAATAATTTAAGTTTGTATGGAATGTGCATGTGTATGAATCAAAATGGTCAGATAGTCCCTGATAAGCTAGCCTAGGTCGACAGTGGCAAGAAAAAACTCCTTGAGAGGGAGTAAAAGAATAGGAAGAAACCTTGAGAGGAACCAGACTTCGGAAAACAGTTAGAGGAAAACAGCATCACCCGGACTTAACTGGGAACCCATTCTAATTTGGGTGAAACAGAGAGCAGGAATTGATCTGCATTCATACTGTGTGTTAGGTGGCAGGCAGTTAAATATAACAGTTGATGTTAATTGATGTTAATATGGAGTCCAGGTAGTAATTGGAGGCTCTGGTAGACTCTGGTAGAAGAAATTTCAGTCCTGAACTATTGAGAAACTGCAGCCAAGTCAAGTTTTTATCAAAACAGCTGTCAAGGCCAAAACCGTCTTCACGGTAGAGTGAGACTATCTCCAGACACCAAACACATCCCAAAGAGACATACCGGGCATCTATGTGATGAGATTTCCAACCAGAAGTGGGGCACCAGGATGGGTCAGACAGGTCCAGAGGGCAGAGGGAGTTCGAATCAATGGAAACTTAGGAACGACATGTGTAGCTCAACAGAGATCGGTAAAGAGAAGGAGGGGGAGAGAGAACAGGAGTGGGGAGAGCAAAAGAGGAGAGATAACAGTTAGGTATGGTCACAGTCACATAATGTATAATGTAAATGTATATTTAGTGTAGACTGCAACCAGGGACTCTGGCAGGATTAACTATAGCAGCATATCTAAAAGGAAGAGTCAAAAGGAAACACAGACATTAGGGCTCCCTGAGACGTAAAGCAGCTAATCACCCCTTCTCATAAACCTGAGTGATTAATAAAAGTGGGAAAGACAGCATCTATACATATCAGGTCACCATAATACTCCACGTCCATGAGTCCCCCAGATCTGCTCCTTTACCTCAGGCAAATCTATGATCTATGATTAAATAGGATTTTAGCCTATACTGAAACACTGAGACTGTGTCCGAGTCCTGGACACTATTTGGAAGGCTATTCCATAACTTTAGGGCTTTGTAAGAAAAAGCTCTGCCCCCTGCTGTACCGACAAGCAGCCTGCATCCTTTGATCGAAGTAGGCGTAATGGATTGTAAGACACTAGTAGATTAGTCTCGGGACACTTAGATACGTCTCGGGTTACTTAGCTGTAACCCTGTTCCCTGAAAAGGCGGGAACGAGATGCGTGAAAACGCTATGGGAACATCTTGTCATGTTGCCGGTTGTGAAGCATGTGTGTACCAAACACGCCAAATTTTTGGCTTTTATACCCTCGGTCAGATGACGTCATCTGATAGGATGCACCTGCAGGTTATAAATAGGAGTGAACCGGAAACATTCCTCAGATTAATTTGTCTGAACGGACGTCCGGTCACATAGGCAGTGCGGCATTGGGATGCAGCATCTCATTCCCGCCTTTTCAGGAAACAGGGTTACAGCAAAGTAACCCGAGACGTTCCCTTTCAAAGGCTACACTCAATGCTGCATGAAAACGCTATGGGAACGTGAGTACCAACGCCGCCGCACTGCAAGTGTCTGGACTCCAAGGTTGTGTAGCGTGTGCGCACAAGGCCAAGAAGGTCTCAGAACTATGTCTGGGTAGCTGACTCGAGGACCCGTGGGCCCGGAGTAGCATGAACATCCAGACTATAAATGTAATAAATGTGTGCGGAAAGGACAACCCTCCGTGTCACACACTTGCTGCAGGGGAATACCTCTTGCTAGTGCAATGGATGAGGCGATCCCCCTGGTTGAATGAGACTTGATTCCTAGAGGCGAAGTGAGCCCACGCGCCTCATAGGAGGGGGCAATAGCCCAGTGTAGTGAGGGCCACCCCCCGTTGCGGCCCCAGACCATGTAAAAGCTGCTCTGACTTACGCCACTAGCTGATGCGGTGGACGTAAATCTGAAGAGCACGTACTGGACAAAGTAAGTGAAGTCTTTCCTGCTCCGAAGCTGTAAAGGCGGAGGACAGAAGGCTTTAAAACAATAGGATGCATATTGGAAAATGTGTGCGGAGAGGACCAACCCTCCGCATCACAGACTTGCTGCAAGGGAATACCTCTTGCTAGTGCAATTGATGAGGCAATTCCTCTGGTTGAATGAACCCTGATTCCTAGAGGCGAAGTGAGCCCACGCGCCTCATAGGAGAGGGCAATAGCATCTCTCACGCAGCTTGTGGCCCCGAAACATGTAAAAGCTGCTCTGACTTACACCACTGGCTGATGCGGTGGACGTAAATCTGAGGAGCACGTACTGGACTGCTTTTGCTGTAAAGGCGGAGGACAAAAGGCTTCAAAAACAATAGGGATCTCCGATCCTCTTAGAAGGTAACACCATTTAGAAAAACCATCTTAAGGGGCAGAAACCTGAGGCGCTGACTCTAGTGGTTCAACAAGGGGGCACAAGCCAGAGGACAATTTTTTCCTGCAGAAACTCCAGCACTGAAACAATTCGGCAGTGGACTGGGTCTACCTGCTTCGTCATGCACCAACTTTCAAATACATTCTATTTGAGGGGAGGCAGCCCTAGCACTTGGAATAGTCTTAATTACGCTGGCTGGAAGAGCAGCTTGACTTAGTTGGTCCTGTTCAGGGACCGCCAAGGCGTCCAGACGCAGGGGCTGGAAGTCAGAGAGTAGTAAAGGGGACATTTGCTGATCTTGCGAGGCAAAGAGGTCCACCTCCGCTACATGAAATTTTCCCAGAATGTAAATTGCTCTGAGGGAGAGGAACCTGGTGTGCTAGCTATTTAGCGGCGCGAGCACAGTCCGTCCTGGCGATTAATATATGAGACTGCCATAGTGTTGTCTACCCGCACTAGGACATGGTAGTCTCAACTGCTGGAGGAAGTGCTTTAGGGCCAAATGAAAAGAGCCATGATTTTGAGGCAATTGATGTGCCGCGCAAAAAGATGGCCTCTCCAGCTCCCTTGGGCTGGACGGTCATCTAAGACCGCACCCCAGCCCATGAGGTAGGCATCTCTGGTTAGCATCTGCAACGACAAGACGAACTTAGAGTGGGACCCAGAGTCAGAAACCGACTAGCAGTAGCTAGCGCTAGCTACTGAGACTGGGCCAGCCAGTCATGTAATTCAATACGGATGCTCTGGAGTCGTAAGGGCCAGAACTACATCCATGTATTTTGTGTATGTGCGGGTGAAAAAGCTAGACCAAATGGAAGGACCCGATACTGGTGAGCTTCGCCCCGAAAGCGAACCTCAGGAACCTCCTGTGTTGTGGCAATATTTCTATTGATTCATTTTTAGATAGCGGTAAAGCCCGCAAAATCTAAAAAATTGGACGCAGCCTCCCGTTCCTCTTGCGCACTTTCCGGTTTCATGGAAGTGGAGACCACGCCATTGAAACGCGGAGGGTGATGTGAGAACTGAATCCTGTAGTTTCTCTGTACAGTGCTTAGTACCCAAGGAGATATACTTGGCAGTAGCTTCCACGCTGCCAGTTTCCCTGAAAGGGGCAAAGCTCAGCGGCTTGGTTAAACGGGGGGGGAATGTTAGATGTTCGGCATCCTAAAACACGGCAGGAAAAACCCCAAGAACTAACATTTTATTCGAGACTGGAGTTGCCCGAAACACCAGTGGTGGCGGAGCAAGAACACCAACCTCCTGGGGGTGCCAGGGAGAACACTTCATTCTTTAAAGGAATTCTGCATGCCTCTCCCCATTGGGGGGGGCCACCCCCCACGGTCCTGGGCACATGAGCCTCAGGGCTTCTTTGTGAAGACAATATGCCAGTCTGACCTCTTTTGAGGCGGATTGCGTGACGCACTCCAATCTTGCGAGGGGGTGCCCAGCTCAAAAACACTCTCCTTGTGTGTTTCACGCCTCGCAACAGTCAGACCCGGTCGAGACTGGGTGGTTGACAGTCCCGACTCTTGAGCAAGGCGGGGAAGGAATATCCCGAAGGCTTGTTATATAACTTCGCCTCATGAACCTAGTGGCGACCGAGTTAACGACATCGCCAAGTAGGCCGGGAGGCGAGATGGGGCATTGAGGAGGAATACACAATCCTTCTCCTTGATGCCCCTGAGATTCAACCACAAGTGGCTCTCTGCGGAGACCATAGCAGCCATAAAACGGCCAATAGCACGAGCTGTCTGCTTTGTTGCACGAAGAGACAAGTCTGTGGCCTGGCGTAAGTCCATTACGCCTTACCTTGCAGAGCCCCGCCAGTACTCAAGTCTACAGCAGGTCAGCCTGGTAGGCATGCAAAACCGCCATAGTGTGCAATGGAGCACCAACCTGACCTGCTACCTGAAAAGCTTTTTCCTCCAGGGAAAATAAAAAGTCTACACAGCTTGAAAGGAAGTAATAGCTTTTCAGGAAGGATGATGTCCCAGAAGAGAGATAGCCTCTTCTATCTGGGTGTCATCATATAACTCCGCGCTTCTACCTCAACTATATTTAAATAAATAAATAAGTTGATGGCAAGAAAACACGGGATGAATACAGCTTACTCCATGAAAGGGTTAACTCATATGGAGATTGCTAAGAAAAGGGGAGAGAGCGTCGTTGAGGCTCCGCCCCCCAGCCACCCGACAGAACCTGCCGTCTATGTTTTTATTTATTTTTAAGTCCTTAGAGGCTATTACCATATCCGCGGAAGCAGGAGAGGATGTTTATCCTTCCCCATTCACAAGAAGCGCCAGGGCGCGCTTGAGAGCGGACAGAGGGATTTCCCGATCCGATGAGATCGCGAAAGAAAGGAGTTTTAAATCTGTCTCTCACTGCTCTGCCGGATGCACGAGTTTAAGCCCCAGGAATGCGCGGCGGCTCGAGGATTCTCAAGGAATGCGAGGCGCGCGCGTAGCACTTAATCGAAGCAGTAAAGTGTAGAGATCGCCCTCCGATATGGATTATACACACGGAGGGACATCTCGTTTAAACTCTGCCATTATCGGTGAGTTAAACACTTATTTAGGTTAGACACGACACGCTCACAACTAGACAAGAATCTGAGGAATGTTTCCGGTTCACTCCTATTTATAACCTGCAGGTGCGTCCTATCAGATGATGTCACCTGACCGAGGTTATAAAAGTTTGGTACACACATGCTTCACAACCGGCAACATGACAAGATGTTCCCATAGGAACTGTGTTGCGAGACCGTTTAATGCTTTATATGTCAAAAGTAGTATTTTAAAATAAATGTAAAATTTCACAGGGAACCATGGATATATGACTTGTAGTGGCTATTGGCAGGTGTTGTCCAGTACTCCTCCAGCACTGCCATGACTCTGTGATCTAAAATACTCACTCTCACTCACTAAGTCATTTTCTATACTACCTTATCCTGCATAGAGGGTCGTGGGGGGCCTGGAGCCTATCCCAGGAGACTTAGGGTATGAGGCGGGGTACACCCTGAACAAGGTGTCAATTCATCACAGAGCACACACACATTCACACACTAATTCATGCACTACATGCAATTTGAGAACACCAGTTAGCCTAATCTGCATGTATTTGGACTATGGGAGGAAACCCACCAAGCATGGTGGGACCTTTTAAACTTCATGCAATCTTCATCCACAGACAGGAATTGAACCCTTGACCCATGGAGGTGCAAGCCCACAGTGCTAACCACTACGCCACCATGCCTCCTGCTTGATAAATTCATCCATGCTAGTAGCCAAAAATGAGCAGTAACAAAAACATTAAAATAGTAATGAATTTTAAATTATGTTTGCTCATTGTATTTATTTTTACTATACCAATTTTTTTTCTTTTTTTTTTTACTAGGCAAACCCCAAGTTTAAAGATGTCCAGAGACTGCTGGCACTGTGGGTAATTTGGCAGGTGAGTAAGGAAAGCAGAGATGGTAAGAAGTCAATTTTACTTTTGACTGAATGTGAGACAGCTCATTTATTTCTACTTTACCAGAGATTAAAGGGGTCATACAGGCCTACATGCACTTTTTTAAGCTGTTTGGACTGAACTGTGTGTTAGGAAAATGCGTACACAACCACTCTACGATGATAAAGACCCGCCCAGTGGTTTTCTTTTCATTTATTACAATAACATCCCCCTTCTGAAATCAGGCCAATCACAAATGCCTGTCGATGTGACGCCACACCGACAGAGGACGCTCCTACACTAGTTGATTGACAACAAGCTGTCGGCCATTGTTTTTCGCGCTGGAGCAAAATGGCGCCTAAGCGAGTGTTGTGTACAGTTGTTGGGTGTAATAGCGAACACAGCAGTTGTCATTCACTACCTAGGGTTAGGTATCTGAGCCACTGAGGACGCAGTGGCTGAATTTAGTTTTTAAAGCTAACGTCCCCGCTGATTTACCTAAATGCGTTCATGTTTGCGATAATCATTTTTCACCAGACTGCTTTATAAACGTGGGTCAATATAAAGCAGGTTTTACTAGAAAGCGGCTCCTAAAAATGGATCTGTACTAACGCTTCGTGTTCCTGCTTCATCTTCACCAGGCACGGTGAGTGTAATTTATTTTACTATGACTCTTTGCAGATCGCCTTTTCTAATAATCACGATGAATGCGGAGTGTAAGTTAACTTATACTCTCATAGAACATGGTTATGGCTTCTTCTCTGTGTACATCCGTCTCTATATAATCCCTAATCGCCCGTTTATAATAAACAATGCATTAAGATGATTGTCTAGTTGCAAACTGTGTACGTAGTCGGAAAACTATATTATGCTTACCTTTGTTACGTTAGATGGTTTATAACGATGTCTGTCGAAGATTAAGAAGTCATGTAAACACATCAGTAAACACATCGCGTTTGTATATCTCTCGGTAAGCTTCTCTGGTTTTTGTTGTTGTTGCTCGCGGCAGCGCAACAGCCCGCTAATTCATGCCCATGCAGTGATGAAAAAGACAAATCGAGTCGATGCATGTCCATTCTTTTAATTTCTGCGTTGTCAGGCGATATTACAAACTTCCGCGTAGGTTCCGTACTTAAATCAAACCAAAAACGACTGAAGAAAACAGGCTCAGGCTCTATAATCCAGCGTTTTCCAGTTTGGACTGCATTACCCACAAAGCACTGCGTTGTGGGCAATGCTTTGTGGGTAATGCAGTCCAAAGCATTGCCCGCACTGGACTACACTTCCGTGGCTATACCCCACGTGTGTTGTGAAGACACACCCCACAGAACTGGGGGGGGCGGGCTCAGCAGAGGTCATGAGCATTTAAATTAGCATGTACTGAAACAGGTTGCTGAGAACAGAGGTAAAATTAGTGTTTTTTTTTTACACAATAATTTTTAATTTTTAATTAACGTATAATACAAACTTTTCATTAGGACCCTAAAGATCATATTAACATTTAATAAAAAATATGATGTGTAGGACCTTTAAGAAAAACATTCACTGTTGGATGGGGTGGAACAGGTGATTCGCATTATGAATGTGCAGTTGACAAATCTGCACAACTGTGTAATGCTAACATATCAATATGGACCAAAAACAAAAAGGGATGTTTCCAACACCTTCTTGCATCTATGCCGCAAATAATTAAGGCAGTTCTGAAGGCAAAAAGCGTGTCCAACCCAATATTAGCAAGGTGTACCTAATGAGGTGGCCAGTGAGTGGCCAGTCCTCACTGGCCACTTTATTAGTTATATTTAACTGCTCTTTAACACAAATATCTAATCAGCATTGGTTAAGTTGATCTGCTCAAGTTCAAACCAAGCATCGGCATGGGCAAGAAAGATGATTAAAGTTACTTTAAATGTGGAATGGTTGTTGGTTTGGGTGTTAATAAAAATGCTGATCTACAGGGACTTTCATACAAAATCATCTCTAGGGTTTACAGAGCATTGTCTGAAAGTGAGATAATGTCCAGAAAATGGCAGATCTCTGGACAAAAATGCCGTCTTGATACATTAGAGGTAGGAGGAGGGGAATATCTAGATTGGTTCAGGCAGATGGAAGACCATCAGTAACTTAAAGAACATTTTGTTACATCTAATGTATGCTGAAGGGTATCTCTGAATACACAACACCTTAAACCTTGGAGCAACTTGGCAATGCCAGCAAAAACCCCCACTCAGTGACACTCCTGTTCGCAAAGTATACACACGCTACACAACCCTGGACTTCCAGTGTGGCGGCATTGGTTTTCTCGTCCCCAATAGCGTTTCATGCAGCATCGAGTGTAGCTTTTGAAAGGGAATGTCTCGAGTTACTTAACTGTAACCAGGGGCGATTCATCTAAAATGAATAAAAGCACCCCCAAAGTTTTCTAAAGATTTGTAACTTATTTGACAGTTCATGCTGTTTATGTGAGACATTATTAAAATATTAAAAATCATTCAGATGTAATATTTTAATAACTAGTATAGATCACCCCCCAGCCCCCAAAAATGGTTCGTTCCAGCTTCACTCTGCGCTACTCTGATTGGCTCCAGCGCTCCTGTCAGAGCAAAGGCGGCTGAGACGCATCGGAGCAGTGGTGTGAGTACTTGGCTTAAAACAGGACATGTTAGCTGCATTTAACCTTCAGTAACTCTTTCTTTATATAGTTAGGTAGTAGGAGTCAGACCATGTCTCTTATTAGCTGAAAAACATCACGCTCACAGGTAAACTGCAGTGTTGAAAACACGTTTTCTGACGATGTTTGCTACCCTACAATCCGCCCTACTCTGAAGGAAAATCAGCAACATTTTGACCGTCCTGTTGCTCCCAATCTAAAAACTAAAAATTTCCAACCGTTTTTCCAGTCCACTTTGAAGTGGAACGAAAGAAGCTGGTTATTTTTTTATGTTCCGAATATTAAACCTAAGGTAGCTACTTGGATGCCCATTAACTTTATAACTTTTGGTGTGTGTGTGTATTTTGCACAGGTTCATAATGGATATAAGGAAATTTTTCCTAAAAAATGACGGACATTCAGGTAAAAGTAGATCATGATCTGTCAATCAAGAATAATGTTGGATCAGTGTTTCAATAGTCATATATTTTATTAAATGTACATATGGTTTGAATATTTGCCTTTTATGATTATTTGCCAAAAAGTGATAGACAGATTTGCCAGCCACAAGGTGAGGCGACATAGGTTAAAATAAAAAAAAAAAATCTGCTGAGCCATAGTAGTATCTGCAGTAAAGATCTTTTCATACATTGCATAAATTGTACCATAGGCAAAGTTGCCTCCATTTTTATACTTTTTTTTCATTAATATTTTGTACATTTGTGTATTTCACAGACTGTTCTATTTTTGAGGGTATTTTTTATGTATCTGTATTATATTATACATACACATTAAAAGTGAACCCCTGTCCAAAAAATGCACTCCGTTTACTTTTTACTCACTATTAGCATCATTCATTACTCTCCTCCAGTAATTATGGTTAGCATATGTATTTTTTTTATTCCAATCCATTCTTCTTTGGCAGTAGTGGTCTTTTGCAGCATTTAAAAAAAAAGAAACCCTTATCAAATTTGATGGTCTTGTTAAAGACTTTTCTAAAAAAAGTGTTTTGCTTTTCTTACACAAATGTTGGAATTAAATTGTTAAAATGTACAAAACAGTCATGTCATGTTTTTTGACAAGGACCCAGTCCCAGGCACAGAGAAACTCTTAGGATTTAATAAAGAAATTTGCAGACTTGCACAGAGATGGTAAAATGATGACTGATGACGGAGACAAAGACAACAGACGAAAAGGACAGGGAGAAACAGGGGTTTAAATGCACAAAGGAGACAGTCAGATAGAACTCGGGACAACTGGAGACATTTAAGGATGTGGGGACTGAAAGAGGCAGGGAAAAATTCTCATTGTGACGAGTAAAGTGTATCTTGCCTTGCTGGGCAGCTCTCTGGGTGCTCAGCACCCCCAAAGCTCTGAACCTAGAATCGCCTCTGACTGTAACCCTGTTCCTTAAAAAAGCGGGAACGAGATGCTGCCTGATAACGCTATTGAGAACGCTCTTTGTTCGACCGGTTGTTGAAGCAAGCACGCCAAAGTTTGGCTTATATAACCTTGGTCAGGTGACGCCATTTGATTAGGTGCACCTGGAGGTTATAAATGAGCATGAACCTGAAACACCTCAGGTCAATTTTGTCTGAAAGGACATCCAGTCATGCATACAGTGCAGCATTGGAGCAAGCATCTCGGTCCCGCTTTTTCAGGGAACAGGGTTACAGTCAAGTAACCCAAGACATTCCCTTTCAAAAGCTACACTCGATGCTGCATGAAACGCTATTGGGGACGAGAAAACCAATGCCGCCACACTGGAAGTCCAGGGTTGTGTAGCGTGTGTGCACAATTACCAAAGAGGTCTAGCCCTGACTCTGGAATGCTGACTCGAGGACCCGTGAGCCCGGAGTTACATGGACATCCAACCTGCCTCTTCACACACTTGCTGCAAGGGGACACCTCTTACCAAATTCATTGACTATGCAAGCCACCTATTTGAATGGGCCCTAACTCCTAGAGGTGAAGTGTGACCACGCAACTCGTAGGCTAGGGCAATAACATCCCTCACCCAATGTGACATAGTTTGTCTAGTGGTAGCCGCCCCCCGGTTGCGGCCCCCATAGCATATAAAAAGATGCTCCGACTTGCGCCACTGGCTAGAGCGGTGGAATAAAAAATCTTCAGAGAACGTACTGGACAAAGTCTGTGAATTCTTTCCTGCTTTGGAGAAGTAAATGGCGGAGGACAGAAGGCTTCGAGAACAACTGGGTACATAGTTGAGAATGGAACTTTCGGAAGATAATTTGGGTGAGGATGCAGAATAGCTTTGACCAGCCCAGGGCCAAAGTCTAGGCAGGATGGCGAGACTGAAAGAGCCTACAAATCCCCAATTCTCTTTAGAGAAGTAATGGCCTTTAAAAAAAACATCTTCAGGGTCAGAAACCTAACATGCATTGACTCCAGAGGTTCAAAAGGAGTAGCAACGAAACCCACGAGCACAATAGCCAAGTCCCATGAAGGGACTTTCGCTCTAGTGGGTGGCATCAACTTGTTACATTTAGCTCGTTTAGCTCGGCGAATAAAGCAGGCAACCACAGAAACCCCACCAATCAGAACATGGCAAGCATGGCATTTCAAAACCATTCCATCTGAGGGCATAAGTTCTTCTAGTAAAGGGAGCCCTGGCACTAGAATAGTTTCTATTATATTGGCTAGAAGACCAGCATCTCTTAGTTGGTCCCCCTAAGGGGCCAGACGTGAGGGTTCCAGAGCTCAGGCCTGGGTGGAAATATTATCCCCTGCGCCTGAGACAGAAGATCCCTCCTGAACGGAATTGCCCATAGTGAGCCATCGGGGAGAGATATTAGATCTGAAAACCAATCTCTGGTTGGCCAACGGGGCGCTATCAATAAGGGTGCCAGGAAGGAGTTCTTATTCTCTGTTGGAATACTATGGTCCCCTCTCTGGGGGGGAGACACCCCCATGGTCCTGGGTGCACCAGCCTCAGGACTTCTTTTTAGAGGAGATGATGCTTCTCAGGTCCGGTTTCTTCGAGGCAGACTGTGAAGCACGGTGAGCTGCACCCCAGTCCCTACGAGGGGGTGGTCGACTCGCCACACTTTCTTTTTGTGCTTCACGTCTCAAAGGAACCGAACCTGGTCGAGACTGGGTGGCCGACGGCTCCTATTCTTAAGCACAGCGGGGAAGAAACCTTACAAACGCTTCCTTGTAGCGCTTCGCGTCCCAAAACCTAGCGGCGATGGTGTTGACTGCATGGCCAAATAGGCCGGAAGCCGAGATGGGGACAACAAGGAGGAAAGTACGTGCTCTATCCTTAATGCTGGTGAGGTTGAGCCACAAATGTCTTTTAGTGGCAACCATAGCAGCTGATGGCACAGGCCGTCTGCTTGGTGGCGCGGTGAGACATATCTGTGGCTCGGCGCAGCTCTGAAAATGGACCCCACAGTGCTCAAATCCTTCAGCAGGTCAGCCTGGTATGTCTGCAGAACCGCCATTGTGTGCAGGGCAGCACCAGCCAGACCTGCTATATGCAAATATGTTAGTCTGCATGGGGTGGTGGGGAGTATGGGATTTTTCAAAGATGTTGAGCTCCCAGGGAAGAGATAGCCCGCAAGCGTCTCTTCAATTTGGGGAATTATCATATAACCCTGTGCCTTTGCGTCGACGATAGTGGAATAAATCGACGTTGATGGCATAAAGACACGGGAGGAATAAGGTAATAAGGTTTACTCCACGACCGAGTCAACTCGTCATGGAGGACACCAAAGAAGGAAAGAGACCGTTGCTAAGGTCCCTCCCCCCCAGCCACCCGACAGAAACCTGCCATCTAGGTTTGAGCGTTTGGAGGTCTCTTGCTCCTGTTTTGGCCAGTCAAGGTATAGGCATTCGAACGCCCTAATTACCACCTTAAGTAACTCCACGTATACTCGTTTGTCATGAGAGGAGCATTCTGAGGTGGCAATTTCTATCTCAGCTGAAGCAAGAGAAGAGGTCTTTTCTGGTCGATGAAGAAGCGCCGAAGTGTGCTTAAGAAGCGGACGCTAGAGTCTCCCTATCCGGCAAAAGCGCAGAAGCAAAGGGTGAACCCGTCTTACACACTGATTGGGAGAAGATCACAGTGCTCGCATTCTGCCTCGAGTCCGAGGATAGCGTGCTTTTTCCCTAAACACTTAATGCAAAAAAAAGCATGGTGATCATCAGGCCTGGACTGACCATAGGGCATACCGGGCAATGCCCGCCAGGCCTATCCACATTTTTGGGCTGGGGCTGTCAGTCATAATTTAATATATTTTTTTAAAGTTTATTAGGCCAATTTATTTATTACCGCAATGGTGGACTATCTGAGACACGAATCGCGGCCCATTGGTTGACTGTCTTAAAGGACATTGAGCTAGTCCAATGAAATCACCGGCCACCTCCGCAGGCAGGGAGCCTCCCTCCTGGCCAGCCCTCATCTCCCCTTGACAAAATCTGCTATTTAGAGTTCGACCGGAGTTTAAGATGAGTCCATCTATAACAATTGTACGTGCACGTTATTCACAAGTTCTGACACGTGTCCTTTTTGTTACACAGTGTCACTCACGACTCCAGACGTTTCGTTGATTTCTTTTTCTCTGTTTATTTTCAACATCAAAGTACAACGGTTGTTACAGTTTCTTGCATAAATCCACTGTAGTCACGACAAGTCATTTGCTGTGTTCTGTAGCCTCGATAAATTACAGTTCCAACAACTCATTTTACTGTATCCTTTTAGCTTACTGTCTCACGGTCAAAAGCTTGTGTTCTCCACACCTTTCTGTATCCTTCCGTGTCTTAACAACAACTGAACAACTAACGTGCGTGATAGACATGCAGCTACATAACTGTGGGATGATGTCACAGAACAACTCATGAAATTATGTCACAATACAAATTATGAGTATGATACTTAATGCTTAACTAATAAACTGAAATAAAATAAACACAACAACAAATCACAAGAATAAAATATGGCCCTTACATTTCCAGCCCCTAATTGACAGGCAGGAAGACTGACAATTACACACATTTTTTTTGTACAATAGGACCACAAAATTTACTATTAGATTAAAATTTAAATTACCTTTCTTAACAGTTTAAACATTTGTTAACGGTTTAACTTAAGGTATTCATATCGTTGCGTACCAAATGAAAGGAGCATAACAATTACCTTATAAAGTAAACAGTCCATTACACATATGAGTCACAGCTTGTCGATGGGTCATTCCAGGGTACTGGTTTTAGTTTTGACCAGCACACGTCTCACAAGTCCATTTTTATCAGGGAACACTTTTGTGATCCGTCCGACGACCCATAAATTTCTTGGAGAGGACTCGTCAATTATTAGAACTACATCTCCGATCGTGAGGTTTTTTTTCACTTGAGACCATTTTTGGCGCTCCTGAAGCAAGGGCAAGTATTCACGCACCCATCGCTTTCAGAATAAGTCGGCAAGGTATTGAATTTGCTTCCACTTGCGACATACGTAAATGTCCTCTTTTTTGAAAAGTCCAGGAGGCAAGTTTGGCTGTTTTTTTATCAGCAGCAGGTGGTTAGATGTCAGAGGCTCCAGGTCTGTGGGATCGTCCGTAGCAGTGGTAAGGGGACGGTCATTCATTATAGCTTCCACCTCACACAGAAATGTATGTAAGCTCTCATCGTTTAGTGTTTGTTCTTTTAGTACGGACCTCAAGATTTTTTTCAACTGATCTTATCTGCCTTTCCCATATTCCACCGAAGTGAGACCCAGCAGGATGATTAAATAGCCATTGTATCCCTTTTTGCATGAGGACGCCTTCAATTTTTGACTGATTTCACTGTTGGATAGCTTTACGCAATTCAGTCTCAGCACCTATAAAGTTTGTTCCGTTATCACTTTTCATAACTGACACCTGGCCTCTTCTGCACATGAAGCGTCGAATAGCATTTAAGCAGGAGTCTGTATCTAATGACTGCGCAACTTCAATGTGCATGGCTCTTGTTGTCAGACAAGTATACAATACGCCATATCTTTTAACATTACTTCTGCCCCGTTTAAACTCGAAGGGTCTGAAATAGTCTACTCCTACGTTAGTGAACGGGTGATCAGTGTTATTCTGTCACGTGGCAGTTCTGACATTTTTTGTTCACTAGTCTTTGCTCTGATCTTTCTACATGTCACACAACTGGACAGAAACTTTCTCACAAGGGAATTGGCAGTCGGAATCCAGTGTTTCTGCCGCAATTTTGAAAGCATATAATTCCTTCCACAATGTCTGACCTGTTTGTGAATGTCTCTTAAGATAAGAGTTGTAATGTGTAATATATTGGTATAATGACTGGGTGTTTTACATGCTTAGGCATTGCAGACCTACCAAGATGTCCCCTGACTCTTAGCACTCCATCCTGCAGTACTGGATCTAGTTTGGAGAGACAACTGTTTCTTTTTACGGATGCACTACCCTTTTGTTACATGGAAATTTCGTTTTTGAATATTTGGTTTTGGACGAACTTAATAACTTCGTTTTCTGCCCTTGTTAAGTCCTTAATTGTTAGAGACTTATGGTTTTCTGTTATTGAGTTATTTGCCTGTCCCTTAATCTTTTTGTTCTTTGTTTAAGTGTGTCCTTAACGCAAAGAATCCAGGCAACGGATCTTTTCAACTTCATCAATTTCCACACCGCATCTGTGCTCTCTGTAGTCTTCACGAGATTCACTGAGGCTGAATGTGTATTCTCAATGTCATCCTCTTCCATTGGCAGATCATGAATATTCTCAGGCCATTTACTCTCTGGTTCTTTGAAAAAGGAGGGCCCATGGATCCAATTGTTGTTTTTCAGGAATTTTTCACAGGAAACTCCCCTGGCTGCGGCGTCAGCTGGGTTTTTTGAAGTGTTGACATACCTCCACTGCTGTGGCTTGGTTGCCTCTCGTATGATAAAAATTCTGTTAGCGACGCTTGCTTGCTCATTGTCACACGTGCCTTCCTCGACCGACTCTCGAAGAGGCCCGATTATGGTCCATCAAAGAGCGGTCTTTACTGCATATGGCCCATTGTGCCTGCTGTTAATTACTCACCATAGTTCTAGGAGCCTATGCTCTTTGTTACCTATGAGAATTTCAACTCTAGCATTAATCTGAGGCAACTTTATTTCGCTAAGGTATGACCACTTATCAATGTCGTGCTGTTGTGGAATGTTTTCTACTGAGACTGGGATACTCTTTTGTGTAAACACTTTGGGGAGTTCGACAAAGGTGTTTTCTTCCAGACCACTAACCTCTAAGTCAGTAAGCACATAACTTTCTACTTGTTTCATCGCGTTCATGGTTCTTAACATGATGTAAATTTTTTACCTTGTATGTTTAATTGCCTTGCTAATGACACAGGTTGCAAAGCTGCTACCTCTTTTTCTTTCCATTTTTTGCTTGAGTCCTGACGGAGATTTGTTGCAGTGTTTTTTATCACTAATTGAAACGTTCAGGTCCCCGAAAAGTGGGTTGGACATTGCCGTTGCTTCTTGCTCTATGAACTCCATCAACTGCACAAACTTGGCTCTTGTTTGGGTGCGCCTTTCGTGCATGTATGCATGGTTTCTCCATCTTTCACACAATTTGTAGGGCAGTTTTGAGACAATAGTCCTCAGATTGGTAGCATTATCTAGCTCATCCATGTAATCGATGTGTGACAGTTTACCAGGAACAGGGAGAATGTGGTCAGCGACTTTCCGTCCTCTGACTTTATTTCCGGCCAGTTAAGTGCCTTTTGCATCAGCGTTATAGCGATTATTTGTCTATTTCCAAACTTATTATGTAACAGTCTTATAGCTTCTGCATGCCTGCGATGTTCTGGCATGAGGTGGCAGCTTTTCACAAGGTCCCTAGGCTGTCCTCGAGTATACTGCTCAAGATAGAACAGCCTATCCAGATTGCTATCAGTTCTGGTTTCAATGACATGTGTAAAGGCTCTTACAAAGGACGTGAACTCAAGAGGGGTACCATCGAATGAAGAAATGTCATGCGGAGGTAAGGAAAATTGCCTTTGACTCTGCAAACATTTCTGTAAGATCTGCCTGAAGTGGCATCCTACCCTGAGGCTCCACTATGTCAGTGTTGTAAAGTGAGTGTTCGTTACCTTGGGTAGGCCGTTCCATTAAGGTGCTTGACATTATGGTTTTGTCACTCACGGGCATGCTTAAGTGGGTTGCTCGGAGGTGTGATGGCAGTTCAAAGTATTCCGTTGCCGAACTGTGGTCATGGTGGTCACTGTGTTCCGGTTCGGGAACCACGATGACCATGCTCCGTCTCGCAGGATGTTGTTTTTTACGGTCCTGGTACGAGTTTAGTTCAGCATCGGCCATTGCAAGCGCCGTTTCCATTTCCTGCCTTCCCTTTTGTGCCTTTAATTGTGCTTGTTTAGCCTTTAGTTGTGCTTTCAATTGCTTTTTCTCAACCTTTAATGTGCCTCCTCCAGTTCCAGCGCCTGCCGATCTCTCAAGGTTGCTGCTTTAGCCAGCAAAGCTGCTCTGTTGGCTTTCGCCTTTCTTAGTCAAGCTGTGGATGCTGTAGATGTTAAGGACCTCTTGGATGCCGCTGACGTTACACTTCCGTGCCTTTTAGGGGCGGGCGTCTTAAGCTCCAACATTGACACACTGTCGTTTGGCAAAACTCCATCATCAACTGTTTGGGACTTATTTGATTACTTGTTTCCGCAATCCACGTCTTCACTCTTACCATGCATTCTGTGCAGCACGTCAATCTAGGGTGATACCAATGGTGCTGATCAGTTTCACGCTCTTCATCCTTTGCGCACGCTCACACTTTTACATTGCTTTCAATAAAGTCATTTAGCAGCCCTTCGTATTTTGGCGCTTGGCTTTAACATCATGCAAGTTATAATCATTGCCCATAAGCGCCTCTAGTTCGTTATATAATATAGTCAACTGACTCCACTTGCCTTCTCTGGCGTTCTTCAGTTCGTGAAGCTTGTCTGGAGAATCGTTTTCGTCGAGCACCATCACCTCGCCGAGTGACATGGTGAAATTTAAAGCGGGCAGGTCTGGCTTGTCGCTTTCGGTTGCTCGTCGGCAGTCGATGCGCGTTTTTAAAATTGCACATGCGCTCTTTACTTCACGTTCACACTCTTAATTCACTTATCTTCATTTTTCAGTGGAGAAAGCTTTTGACTTTACATGTACGTGCATGTTATTCACAAGTTCTGACGCGTGTCCTTTTTGTTACACAGTGTCACTCACGACTCCAGACTTTTCGTTGATTTCTTTGTCTCTTGTTTATTTTCAACATCAAAGTACAACGGTTGTTACAGTTTCGTGCATAAATCCACTGTAGTCACGACAAATCGTTTGCTGTGTTCTGTAGCTTTGATAGATTACAGTTCCAACAACTTATTTTACTCTATCCTTTTAGCTTACTGTCTCACGGTCAAAAGCTTGTGTTCTCCACACCTTTCTGTATCCTTTTGTGTCTTAACAACAACTGAACAACTAACGTGCGTGATAGACGTGCAGCTACAACTCATGAAATGATGTCACAATACAAATTATGAGTATTATACTTAATGCTTAACTAATAGACGGAAATAAAATAAACACAACAAAAAAAATCACAAGAATAAAATATGGCCCTTACAACAATGGATAAACCAAAAAAAGAGAGAAAAGAGTAAGGGGGATGCAGAGAAGCTGCGGGAGAAAAGACCCAAAAGCCTACAAGTGGAAGCAGCAAAATGTGCGAAAATCACAGAAATGTTTACCACTACCACACGTTCAATTGCAGCTGTTGGTGTAGGACCATCAACATCTAGCAACAGTGCAGAGGCAACCCAGAGTGCTCAGGCTTCCGGAGCAGCACAAGGGAGTGTACAACAGAGTAAAGTCAACGATAGTTACACAGATGAAGGAGTAGCTATTAAAATTGATTCAGAGGAGGTGGTGAGAGACGTGACCCAGCAGGAACAGATTAAGGAAGGCTTCAGAATAGCTACGAGTCCGGTAAGAAGTAGCCAAGCCAGAGTGAAGGGAGGGACATTTATGTAGGGAAAACAGAGGGCTTTTTTGTGGTGTGTGTGTGTGTGTGTGTCACTCGTGCATTTGAGTGTTTGTCGACAACCTGCACCACTAGCCTACCTAGCTGCTACTTGCAAATGAACCGTCTGCCAATTAGGCTAGGCTACATTGCCATCCACATCAAATTGATGAGTGGTCTTACGTCTGTCATGATTGATCGAAATTGTTGTCAATCTTCGTAGGCCTACACACATGCAGAATGATGATAGCCCATGGAATTAACAATGAAAATGTTAAGTGTAGCCTACATCTTCACTAAATAGTAAGTTATCTGGAGGATTTGTAGGCTAATACTGTGCAAATGCTCAAATTATTGCAGTTAGACTTAAAAACATTTAATAGTAGATTATGAGTTTTGTGCAGTTCCCTTTTAAAGACTACACTCGATGCTGCGTGAAAACGCTATGGGAACATCTTTTTATGTTGCCGGTTGTAAAGCATGTGTGTATCAAACACGCCAAATTTTGGCCTATGTAACCTCGGTAGGGTGACGTCATCTGATTAGATGCACCAGCAGGTTATAAATACAGGTGAACCAGTAACATTTCCTCAGAACTCTAGTCTTCACCGCTTTCTTTAATAATGTGGCGCTGGTGAGGTCGGCTGCCGTCACGACTGCTCCAACCACCTTTTCTTTGTTTTTGTTTTTTAAGTTAGCTTTCAGCGTTTTTAAATCGGCAAAATCACCACCATTGAGTACATTAGGTATGATAGAGACACTCTTGTTTTTATTGGTATACAATGTACTCACAATTCGAAGTTTTTAATTCGAGCTGGCCGAGTGAGATCCTGAGGGAAAACAAAGGACGCGACGCAAGGCGGCAGTCCCGAGGGAAACGAGCTGGCGTCAGGAACAGGCTGAGCCTGGGCTAGGGTAAAGTTCCAGAGAGACATTCGGGACTGCAATCTCCTTTGCTTCACCGAGACATGGCTGAACCCAGAGGTGCCAGACTACGCCATCCAGCCGGCCGAGTCCTTTTCGGTTAACCGCATGGACTCTGGGAAGTCAAGGGGAGGCGGCGTGTGTTTAATGGTGAACAACAGCTGGTACAACAGCTGGTGCAACAGCGCAAGCGTTGTTCCTCTCACATGCTCCTGCACATCAAATCTGGAACGACTGTCCATCATGTGTCATCCTTTTTATCTACCTAGGGCGTTTACATTGGTCATAATAAGTGCCGTTTATATTCCACCACAAGCGGACACGGACACTGCCTTATGGGAGCTGCATGAGGCACTCACACAGCAACAGACACAACACCAGGACGCTGCGCTTATTGTGGCGGAGGACTTTAATAGTGCCAACATCAAATGCGCAGCGCTGAACTTTTATCAGCACATCACCTGCCCCATGAGGGGCGAAAGGACACTGGACCACTGCTATACAACGGTCAAGGACGGCTACAAGGCAAAATCTCGCCCTCCATTTGGTAAATCCGACCACGCCGCCATCTTCCTCATGCCAAAATACAAACAAAGGCTGAAACAGGAAGCCATATAATATAATATAACCATAATGCCCAAGATAGAAGAGACGCTTGCGGGCTATCTCTTTCTCCTGTGGCATCCTCTTCATTAAAGAAACCAACACAAAGTGTTTCAAGCAGCAGGTCAGGCTGGCGCTTCCTTGCACACCATGGCGGTTTTGCAGGCATACCAGGCTGATCTGCTGAAAGATCTGAGCACGAGCAGCAGGGTGAATCAAGAAGAATTCACTAAATTACGCCGGGCTACTCATTTATCCCTGTGTGCGACTATACAGACAGCCCTTGCTATCGGCCGTTCTATGGCCTCTTTGGTGACTGCTGAAAGACACCTATGGCTAAATCTAACAGGCATCAAGGATAAGTACAGAATTTTCCTCCTTGATGCTCCTGTTTCACCTATTCCACCCTATTCCGCGATGCTGTTAATACCGTTGCCACCGTTCCGAGAGGCTAGACTGTATGAACAGGCCTTTGGAAAATTTCTCCCACGCCGTGCTCAGGAGTTGAGGCCGTCGGCCACCCAGCCTCGACCAGATCTGATTCTTGCCAGTCGAGAGCCGCAGAAGGAGAGCGTCAGCAGCCGGGCACACCCCCTCGTTAAGACTAGGGTACGGCTCATCGCCCCTCACAGACAGCCTCCAAAAGATCAGATCGCCGCACTGTCTACTTCGCTAAAAATAAGTCCTGACAGCCTACGCGCTCAGGACCTGGGAAGCGGCACTCAGCGCACTTTCCCTTAAGAGCATGCCCCCCCCCCCGGACACCCCCAGGGGGTCGGTGTTCAGTTTCCGCCACCTCTGGTGTTTCGGACGACACCGGAGATATGTTAGTGCCTCGGTTTTATCCTGCTACATCCTAGGATGCTGAACCACTAACCCCCCCGTGCAGTCGAAGTACTAAAACTTTTACCCCTTTCGGAGAAGCTGGCAGCGTGCAAGCTAGGGATATCTCCCTGGGTACTAAACACTGTAGACAAAGGCTACGGGATTCAGTTTGCACATATGAATGTGGGAGCAGTTGTACTGTCCAGTCAATCTCTGACACACAGGGAATAGAAACCCCACCCCAAAGTAGTCAGTCAATCTGGGAGAAATTTCGAGTAGCAGAGGTGGACCTCTTTGCCTCGCAAGATCAGCAAATGTCCCCTTTACTACTCTCTGACTCTTCCAGCTCCCCTGGGTCTGGATGCCATGGCCCGTATGTGGCCCAGGTTACGCCTTTATGCGTTTTGCCTGATAGCTCTGCTCCCGGGAGTCTTGGCAAGGGTCCATCAACAGCATTTGAGCCTCTTATTTGATAGCGCCCTGTTGGCCGACCAGAGTGTGGTTCTTGGATCTAGTATTCCTCTTAAACGGCTCACATGGGTAATTCCAATGAGGTGGGATCTTCTGTCTCAGGTGCAGGGGACAATATTTCACCCCCCGCCCGAGTTTTGGAACCTTCACGTTCAGTCCCTGAACGGGACCAACTAAGTCAAGCTGGTCTCCCAGCCAGCCTAATTAAGACTATTCTAAGTGCTAGGGCTCCCTCCCCTAAAAGAGCTTATGCTTAAATGGAATGTATTTGAAAGTTGGTGCATGACAAAGCAGGTAGACCCAGTCCCCTGCCGAATTGTTTCAATGCTGGAGTTTCTGCAGGAAAAGTTGTCCTCTTGGCTTGTGCCCTAGTACTCTCAGGACGTACGTAACTGCTATTTCAGCCTGCCACGTCCTGATCGATGGGGTTATTCTGGGAAACACCCCCCCTTTTTTGTTGAACCACTAGAGTCAGCATCTCAGGTTTCTAACCCTTAAGATGGTTTTTCTAATGGCCTTTACCTATCTAAAAACATTGAAGATCTGTCAGTCTCCCCATCCTGCCTAGACTTGCCCCTGGGCTAGTCAGGGCCATTTTGCATCCTCACTGAACTATCTTCCGAAAGTTCCATTAACAACATGGACCCTATTATTTTTTAAAGCCTTCTGTCCCCCGCCTTTATAGCTTCGGAGCAAGAGAGACTTCACTTACTGTCCAGTACGTGCTCTTTAGATTTACGTCGACCGCATCAGCCAGTGGCGTAAGTCAGAGCAGTTTTTACATGATTTGGGGCTGCAACCGGGGGGCGGCCGCCACTACACTGGGTGAGAGATGCTATTGCCCTCTTCTATGAGGTGCGTGGGCTCACTGTGCCTCTAGGAATCAGGGCTCATTCAACCAACTGGATTGCCTCATCTATTGCACTAGCAAGAGGTATTCCCCTGCAGCAGGTGTGTGATGCAGAGGGTTTCCTCTCCGCACACATTTGTTAGATTTTATAGTCTGGATGTTCATGCCACTCCGGGCTCATGAGTCCTTGAGTCAGCTTTACAGATGTAGTTCTGAGACCTCTTGGCTTTGTGCGCACAGCTACACAACTCAGGGGTCCAGACACTTGCAGTGCGGCGGAGTGGGTATTCTCGTTTCCATAGCGTTTACACGCAGCATCGAGTGAAGCCTTTAAAAGGGAATGTCTCGGGTTACTTTGCTGTAACCCTGTTACCTGAAAAGGCGGGAACGAGATGCTGCATCCCAATGCCGCACTGCCTTGTGACCGGACGTGTGTTCAGACAAATCAATCTGAGGAATGTTTTTGGTTCACCTGTATTTATAACCTGCATGTGCGTCTATTCAGATGACGTCACCCTACCGAGGATATATAGGCCAAAATTTGGCGTGTTTGATACACACATGCTTCACAACTGGCAACATTGATGTGCAAAGATGTTCCCATAGCGTTTTCATGCAGCATCTCGTTCCCGCTTTTTCAGGGAACAGGGTTACAGCAAAGTAACCTGAGACGAACTTCATCCTTGTTGTAGGTCACTCACGTGTGTGTTTGTGTGTGAGTGTGTGTGAGAGAGAGAGAGAGAGAGAGAGAATTACTAATAAAAGACTGTATAATATATAAAATATAGAATTTTTTTTTTACCAAGGTTATTCGCTTGCATGCAGGTTACTGTGGTTTAATGTTTAAAACAAAACAGTGAGCGCAAATATCCTTTGATGTGTCATATGCCTCAGCATATTGTTTAAATAATCATGGTTGGCAGCTATGGCCAAAAATTCCATGGCTATTTTTTGGTCTCAGTCCAGCCCTGGCAATCATCATCATCAAGAAGTCCGTCAAAAAAAAAAAAACTCTTCTTAGTTGTGTTGGACTAATGGCACTTAGTTATTAACCTAGTTAACCCAGTGTAAGTATGTATCCAATTATGTAAACATTAAAGCACTTTTTATAAGTCGCTCTGGATAAGAGCGTCTGCCAAATGCCTAAATGTAAATGTAAATGTAACAGCAGCTGGTGCAACAGCGCGAGTGTCCATCATGAGGAACTTCTGTCCATCATGTTGTCGTTCTTTTTTATCTACCTCGGGAGTTCACATCGGTTATAATCAGCGCTGTTTATATACCACCACAAGCGGAAAAGGACATTGCCTTATGCGGGCTGCATTATATCAAGTTGAGCTACTTGGCTATCATCCTGCTGGGCTTGTGATATCTCCCCCAGGTCACTGGGCAGGTAAGAGTTAAACGTGGTAAGTGGTGGAGGGTCCGTTTTTGGTAGCAGCACATAGTAGAAATAATAGGCTTCTAAGTGGGGCTGTGTCATGGAGAGTCCAGCTAGGGGTGGTGAAAAGACTGTTCTGTGGCTCCTTTCTTCCACTTCTCCTTGCAGGCTCGAGCCTTCAGCTTCTGCCAGTCGTCTTTTTCTGGTATGCATTCCTTTTTCACTCTCATTTCCACCTTTACCTGCTGTTCCACTGCACTCCCTGTGCTTCCAAGACAGTCAGCCACTCTGGGGTTCATGTTGTTAGTTAAATATGTAGCCCCTCCGCTCTTTGTCAGCGAATTCTATGGAGTCTCTGAACACAGGAAACTCCCTGCGGATGGGTGTTTGCGCACAACAGGAGGACATAGATGGCATTGAAGGTGGTAAGCAGGTTAGATGTGCGAGCTGAAACAGATTGGGGAACCTCATGACATGGCTTACTGGCGGGTGTACCTTTCTTCTGGGTGCCGCGACTGGAGTCCTAGGCATGGGCCATGCAGAAAGGTGTGATGGTGTAGGGCCTGTGGTAGGTTGAGAGTATGCCTGCTAGTGAGACCTAGCTTCTTCATTTGCCTTCCACATAGTGTCTTCACAGAAACCAGTTTCACAAAACAAACAAAGAAAACACTATTTACAAAATATATGAAAATTAATGTGGTGTGTTTTGGGAGTGTGTAGAATGTACAGAGTCCATGCTTTATATCTGGGTTAGGTGACCACGTACGTCACCATCTTCCCGTGCGACTCGAGTGAGAGCTCGAGTAGGAACCAATGCACCACCGTCGGTAGGAAAATACAACCCACCCGGGCACGATTAATAAGGCGGCGTAGCTCATTTTATGATTGTGCCAGCTTACTCTTGCCCTATAAAAGTGTCCTTTATGTGGCTGTGCTACAACATGTTTAACTTCAGGCAAATACCAAACAACTGCTAAAGTTTCTTAAATTCTGTTCAGTCAGTTTTGCGTGATGGTGTGACAAAATCTGGCTGGACAGACAGAAAAGTTTCTTTGACTGGTTGAATGTATGAAACAAAGATTTAATTGAAAAAGGGAGTTCTGACCAATGTACAGAAAAAAAAAATTCTTACTCAAGTCTTCTTTGCTATAACATTTGCAACTGAGCTGTGGTGCAACCTGCCCCTATCAATGGTCCTTGAGATGCTTTTACAATTTAATTGAAGTGTACGTGTGTCCAATTAAATTAACGGGGCATAATAAGGAAAGACAATATACAGTGGATTCTTGGATTGTGAGTAACGCAGTTTGCGAGCGTTCCGCAAGACGAGCAAATATTTGTAATAAATTTTAACTTTAAAAAAACGAGTAAGTCTTGGTTTACGATTTCTGAGTATCATGTTGCTCGCATGCGCTACTTATTTTGATGCTGAGCGTCATGTGATCATAACCAAGTCAATGGTTTCTCTCTCTCTTGCGCTGCGGAATTGTGGGTAATCGTCTCCCCTGCTTGGTCTTAGTGCGCGTCTCCCACTAGTATAATCATCTGTGCACGTGTGTACTGTTTACTATAACACTGTGCCACGTGAGTGCGCGTAAAACATCTTTTATTTTGTGGTTGTATGTGTGTGTGTGTACAGCACGCATTATTTATTATAGCACATGTGTACACGTGTAAAGCAATAGCAAGTCTCATTAGAGAGATTATAGATTTATTTTCTCTCTCAATCTCTCTCTCTCTCTCGTTCTTAGTAACAGCCTGCATTTTCACTGTCGCGATTCTTTTCAAAGATAAAGTGCAGGTTAATTTGTTTTATTTTTACTTTACAGCAGTAATTCTGTTAGTGTGCACTCACACAAGTGTCATTAGCAATGTTCCTTGTTAATTTTTACGGTAAAACAGTCTTTTCATTAATGTGTGTGTGAAACTCAAATAAGAGAGAAGAAAGTGTTAGTGTGCTAGACTAGAAGAGGGAGAGGGGCTCATTCCTTCTCTCCTCTAACTTTAGCTTTACACACACACACACACACACACACACACACAGCGCCTGCATGCACAAACGAAAACACTTATTTGTCAGGATTCATTTTTACTGTTTAAAGGTAAAGTGCAGATTAATTTGTTTTATTTTTTTCACTTTTTATTAATAATTTGTATTAATAATTTTTATGTATTTATTTTTTGGCCAGTGGAACGAATAATTTGAGTTTCCATTATTTCTTATGGGAAAATTCACAATTTACGAGTGTTTTGAAAATCCAAGTTTCCACTGTACCTACACAGGCTATATAGTGGTTTAAAAGTGCATTTCAATAGGTTAAAATATCAAGAATTTTTTTTTTATTATTTATGAAAAATGTCTAAAAAATTATCTCAGAAAAATTTTATATTACTTAAGACCAATAAAAATAATAAAAAAAATAAAAAAAACACAGAAATGTTAAACTACTGAAAAGTATGAAAATGTATAGCATTCAATACTTGATTGGGGCTCCTTTTTTTGGATCCGATTATTCCGTGGCATTCCTGAGGTGTAATAGAAGCCTAGGTTGCTCTAATAGTGGCCTTTAGCTCTTGTTCTGTTTATTGTTTTTTTCTGGTGTCCTGCATTATTCTTTTCACAATACATAGATTTTATATGGGGTTTAGGTTGGGCAAGTTTGCTGGGTCCTTAAACAAGGTATTTACAAGATATTGTCTAGCAGAGTGGGCAAGTGCCAAGTTCTGCTGGAAAATTAAATCAGCATCTCCATAAAGCTGGTCAGCTGAGGAAAGCATGAAGTGCTCTTAAACTTCCTGATATATGGGTGTGGTAACCTTGGACCTAATAGTGGACCCAGACCAGCTGATGACATAGCGCCGCAAATGACCACTGACTTAACACTTTAAGGTGCATGGGACTGACAGCATCCTGTGTCCACCTTTGCACATTAATTTTGGTCAAAGGTTACAGCTAAATGATGGGTGTGTAGGTGGGAGTGGGAAGAATCAGGCTGTAATACGATCTTCCAAGAGGGCACACGGGAACATCAGCAGCCACGGTTGGTAAAATGTACAGTACACAGCAATAATAATGGCGGACGTAAACTCTTGACGCAAATAATACGGACGCAAACTCACTAACAGTTCAATATCTAGGCTACAGGTTCTTTCTTTAATGGTAATGGTTTAATCTATTGTAATAAACACTGCAATCTCCCCCTCCTTTCTTCTTATGCCCTTACATTTCCCATAATGATAGAAAAGAGAAAGGGTTCGTATTTCCTCTTCTTCGATTTCTGCTTTGCTCCAGCCCTGCATCCTTTTTGCCGCGACTCGCCTGAAAGTGTGAGTCTGGACAGGGCAATCAGCCGATCGCGCTGGTAAACAATAGTAGTGCGACTATCTCTGATCTTAACTACTCGTCCTCCCAGCAGCGCGTGACACCCTTAGTCTACAATATTTAACTGTTTTACAATATTCTAATTTTCTAAGACACTACATTTTGGGTTTTCATTAGCTGTAAGCCATAATTATCACAATCGTAAAATAAGACACTTGAAATACATAAGTCTATGTGTAATAAATCTATATAATAAATTAGTTTTACTCTTCGAATTAAATTACTGAAATACATCAACTTTTGATGCTTTCAAATTTATTGAGATGCACCTGTATGTCAGAGTGAAAAGCCATGAGGTTGAGAGAATTGTCTGTACCCCTGCGAAACAGGATAGTGCCAAGACACAGATCCGTGAAAGTATACAAGAAACTTTATGCAGCATTTAAAGTGACCAATACCATGGTAGCCTCCATCATTCTTAAATGAAAGAGATTTTAAACAACCAACAGACTTCCTAGATCTGGCCACCCAGCCAAATATAGTAATGTGGTACCTAGATCCTTGGTCAGACAGAGAATTCAAGAGTCATTTTAAATAAGATCTTGTGCTCCCTTGTGCAGATGGAAGTTCCCTTTCAAAGGTTACACTCGATGCTATGGGAACATCTTTCTGTGTTGCCGTTTGTGAAGCATGTGTGTATCAAACACACCAAATTTTGGCATATATATAACCTCGGTCAGGTGATGTCATCTGATGAAGCACACCTGCAGGTTATAAATAGGAGTGAACCGGAAACATTTCCTCAGATCTTTTTGTCTTCAGGACTGCTTTGTTGTGTTTGTGTGTGTGTGTGTGTGTGCGTGTGTAAACCAGAAAAAATAAGAAAGGGTTTAACTTACCGATAAAACTGAGTTTCAAGCGAAATGTGTCCCTCCGTGTGTAATAAATCTATATCAGAGGGCGATGTTTACACTTACTGTTTCGATTAAAGTGCTTTGCACGCAGCTTGCATTCCTTAAAGAGAAGCTTCGAGCCGCGGCGCATTTCTGGGGCTTACGTGTGAATCTGGCAAATGTGCAAAAGACGGATTCCCCGCCTTTCTCTCGCGCTCTCGCCGGACCGGGTAATTCCTCTTTCCGCTCTCAAGCGCTCCCTGGCGCTTCTTGTCAATAGACATCCTCTCTCGCGTCCGCGGAGAAGAAAATAGCCTCCAAGCACTCGAAATTAGACGACAGGTTTTGGTCGGGTGACCGGGGGGGGGCAAGGCCTCAATGACGTTTTCTCCCTTTTAATGGAATAAGCTATATTTATCCTGTGTTTTTCGTGCCATTGACTTATTTACACTCAACAAAAATATAAACGCAACACCTTTGTTTCTGCTCCGATTTTTCATGAGCTGGACTTAAATATCTAAAATTCATTCCAGATACACAATATTACCATTTCTCTCAAACATTGTTCACAAATCAGTCTAAATGTGTGATAGTGAGCACTTCTGCTTTGCTGAGATAATCCATCCCACCTCACAGGTGTGCCACATCAAGATGCTGATCTGACATCATGAGTAGTGCACAGGTGTACCTTATACTGCCAACAATTTAAGGCCACCCTGGAATATGCAGTTTTGTCTTACAGCAAAATGCCACAGATGCCACAAGCATTGAGGGAGCGTGCAATTGGCATGCTGACAGCAGGAATGTCAACCAGATCTGTTGCTCGTGCATTAAATGTTCATTTCTCCACCATAAGCAGTCTTCAACAGCGTTTCAGAGAATATGGCAGTATATCCAACCGGCCTCACAACCGCAGACCACGTGTAACCACACCAGCCCAGGACCTCCACATCCACCAGGTTCACCTCCAAGATCGTCTGAGACCAGCCACTCAGACAGCTGCTGAAACAATTGGTCTGCATAACCAAAAAATTTCTGCACAAACTGTCAGAAACCGTCTCAGGGAAGCTCAACTGCATGCTCGTCGTCCTCATCGGGGTCTTGACCTGACTCCAGCTCGTCGCCGTAACAGACTTGAGTGGGCTAATGCTCACATTCGATGGCATCTTGGAGAGGTGTTCTCTTCACGGATGAATCTCGGTTTACATTGTTCAGGGCAGATGGCAGACAGCGTGTGTGGCGTCGTGTGGGTGAGCGCTTTGCTTATGTCAATGTTGTGGATCGAGTGGCCCATGGTGGTGGTGGGGTTATGGTATGGGCAGGCATCTGTTATGGACAAAGAACACAGGTACATTTTATTGATGGCATTTTGAATGCACAGAGATACCGTGATGAGATCCTGAGGCCCATTGTTGTGCCATACATCCATGAACATCACCTCATGTTTCAGCAAGATAATGCACGGCCCCATGTTGCAAGGATCTGTACACAGTTCTTGGAAGCTGAAAATGTCCCAGTTCTTGCATGGCCAGCATACTCACCGGACATGTCACGCGTTTTCCTGCATGTTTGGGATGTGCCGTGTACGACAGCGTGTACGAGTTCCCACTAATATCCAACAACTTCGCACAGCCATTGAAGAGGAGTGGACCAACATTCCACAGGCCACAATTGACAATCTGATAAACTCTATGCGAAGAAGATGTGTTGCACTGCATGAGGCAAGTGGTGGTCACACCAGATTCAGATGTGGCCAGTAAGACTGCGCGCGTTTTCCTGCGAGATGCCGCAATTTAGCGCGCGGCGTGCCGCGACTTGCCGTAAGCAACATTCGGGAATTTAAATAAATGTGTTGTGCTTCACTGAATACCGCCAGATGGCGCATGAAAGAACTTTATCTAAAAGCCGGACCAAGTACTGTACAACAAAGAACTGTGTATAATTACTTAGCCTAAAACAATATTGTTTCCAGTGCTGAAGCAAACATGAATTTTATTTTGTTTTACAACAGATCTGTCATGATGAATGTGTGTATATGTGCTTCATATTATTTTCACAATGATGAAGTGAAATGCCCAAATTCGTGCTTTAAAAGTTTCTTATATAGTTTTTGTACTGTCTTAACAGGGACAAAACAGTGAAAGACATGGCAATGCCTTGGTTCAAATGGTGTTGAAATTAATTTAATTTCCTGATAGTAGACTATCTGATAGTGTTAAATGCTAATGTCCTGATTCGTGAATATGCCAACATATCTTATTTAAAACGTAAAAATGTTTCGACATCATCAGAAGACATGAATAACCAATATATTATAGAAAGTAATTATTATTTTATGAACACGAAGTTCTTCTGGCTTTTTATAATAATCATCATATTTGCTGTTTGTGTCCAGCATTGAATAATTATTTCATCCATTATTTAACCACGGCTGGAAATAATAGCTGGAATGTGATGTGATTGAGAATTCATGACTGAAATAAAGCTGTTTGTCTTTTTTAAAGTACTTTCACTTTACAAAAGGCAGCATATTTATCAAAAGGTTGATAAACGCGCGTTGTACAGTATAAACAACGCGACAGCGCGCTGAGTTACTCACTTTTCACCTTTCATGTAGGTCTGCTCGGACTTATTAATTCTTTTTCAACCCCTCAAAAATGTGTGTGTATACAGCTTAAAACCTCCATCAGTTATTAAAGATAGCATCTATTTAGAAAAATGCCCCAGTGATTTTGGAGCTTTAGGAAATCTCCTGGCGCTCTGCACATAACACCAGGCCAACTCATGTTGGAAAGAATTTCTAAACGTGGGCTATTGTTTTTTTACTTATATTATTTGTTAATTTAATTTAAATGAGGTTTGGGCTCAGGACTTCGATTCGGCATCGTGATTCTTCTCTTTAATTTACTACATAGTTTTAATTAGCGCTCAGCTGCATGCATAAAGTTTTCCAGAGCGCACCGGCAGAAGTAGACTAATGATTATGAACGCGTCTGGAAAACAGCAAGCAGACTGTCTGACCATTAAAAAAAAAATTTTGCGTTTATTTTCTGACGCGCTCAAGTTCACCAAAAACAATACAGAACAGCGCACCTTATTTGCTTTCAAACATTTACAAAATCACCACCTTTTTTATTATTGTGAGTTCGCTTAAATAAAAGTTTTATAAAGGCTATGTAGTCTTATATAGTTTTGCACATTAATCTGAGTCCTGATCTGTTAAATTTTTGAGGACAATAGTTTTTTCAGCCTGTCATGGCGTGCGCTCAAATTAATATCGCTCCTCGCTCACTAGTTAGGCGGCCTACCCTTCAGATATGCGAAGCAGCAGGGCCGCGGAATTAGGCACGGATGGTTATAGTTAAAATATTAACAAGGGGAATGTTTGATGTCATCCGGGCATTATAGAATTTGTACTGAAAACTTTTAACTAATAAGTGGCAGCTGGCACATCTAAAAATAGACGCAGGTTAATTTTTTTTTATAGTCTAAATAAAAATCCTCCTCTTTAGTGCCTTCTATTCCTATTAATCCTGGGTTGTTGTTCTTTAGTGTGTGTGTGTGTGCTTTACAATGCCAGACAACATTCAAATGCAAATTATTCACTCTCCCCAAGTGTGAATCAGCTGTTCTCACCTATACATTTAGAGGAACTGTAATTCACCTCTCCACACTTTAAAAACCTCTTGAATCTGAGGCTCTTCTGAAGACTTTCAGTGATTAAGGCCTCTTTTTAAATTTGTGTAAATTTTACTTTCCTGGATTCTAGATTCTAAAGTTGACATTGTTACCGTTTTTAATCCTTGGAATGGAAGAAATTGATATTTTCCTCATGAAAGCATAAATTGCATTGTTTTTACAAACTATTAATTCCACAAGTGTGACAAATATGCAAAGGAAAAATTAGGAAGGGGCAAATACTTTTTCATGGCACTGCACATGTAGTCAGATTGTTCCACTGGGATCCGCAGTAACATAAACACGCGCTCTTTGTCGGCGGCACACTTGCGCATCCATATAAAAGAGATGCATGGTATTATGGTTTCTGTAAATTTTTTTTATATACATCAAAAAATTTTATATAAATATATTTGCGTACTGACTGGGCTGGTCCACATTGGCCAGCGGCCCACCTTTTTCCTTTTTAAAATTAAGTGTTTTCCCTGGCACCCCCAGTCAGTGTTCATGGTCCGCCACCACTGGTGGGCAACACCGGTCTCCAATAAAGTTAGAATAAGGTTAGTTCTTTGTTTTTTTCCCTGCCATGTTTCAGGATGCCGAACATCTAACATCACCCAGGGTTACGTTAGATGGGTTGAGAGATTTCACATGAGAGCATTTCAGTTGTGGCTAAAAACCAGAGGATTTCACTTGAGGGCCAATCCCCAATAAGGGGATTACGTGCCAGGGGCTTTGTACCCTTTCCATGTGGTTCAGACCCCGGTTTCTGACTCTGGGTCCCACTCTAAGTCTGCTTTGTCGTCGCAAGATGCTAATGACAGATGCTTTTCTCACGGGCAGGGGTGCGGTCTTAGATGGCCATCCAGCCCAAGGGAGCTGAAGAGGTCATCTTCTCGCGTGGCATATCAATTGTCTCAAAATTATGGCTCTATTTCTGGCCCTAAAGCACTTCTTCCAGCAGTTGAGAGGCTACCATATCCTAGTGGATGGCAACGGTAGTCTCAGGACAAGTTTCTGTCCCTCAGGGTGATTTACATTCCAGAGGATATGAATATGCGGTGGAGCAGATTAAAGCTGTCCAGTCATGTTCTGACACATGGGGAATGGAAACTCCACCCCGAAGTAGTCAGTCAATCTGGGGGAGATTTCATGTAGCAGAGGTGGACCTGTTTGCCTCGCAAGAAACAGCAAAATACCTCTTTAATACTCTCTGACTCTTCTAGCTCCCCTGGGTTTGGACGCCTTGGCCTGTATATGGCCCAGATTATGCCTTTATGCATTTTTCCCGATACCTCTGCTTCCGGGAGTCTTGGCGAGGGTCGTCAACAGCGTTTGCGCCTCTTTCTGATAGTGCCCCGTTGGCCGAGTGTGGTTCTCGGATCTAATATTTCTCCTTAACGGCTCACCGTCGGTGATTCCAGTGAGGAGGGATCTTCTGTCTCAGGTGCAGGGGACAATTTAAAATACAGAGGAGTGTATTTAAAAGTTGGTGCATGGCAAACATGTAGACCCACTCCACTGCCGAATTTCAGTGCTGGAGTTTCTGCAAGAAAAGTTGTCCTCGCTCTTATGCCCTACTTCTCTCGGAATGTACATAGCGGCTATTTCGGCTTGTCATGTTTTGACTAATGGGGTTACTGTGGGAAAGCACCCTTTAGTTGCTCGTTTTATTTGTGGAGCTAAACGGTTGAGGCCGGCCACTAGAGCCACTGTCCTTTCTGGGGACTTATTATATATTCTACTATATTATACTATTGTGCTCGAAGGTCTGATTGACACCCCTTTTGAACCACTAGAGGCCGCCGCGCCTGTTAGGTTTCTGACTCTTAAGATGTTTTTTCTCATGGCCGTTACTTCCCTGAAGAGAATTTGAGATCTGCAGGCTTTGTCAGTCTCTCCATCCTGCCTAAACTTTGCCCCTGGGCTGGTCAAAGCTATTCTGCATCCTCACCCAAACTATCTTCCAAAAGTCAACCTGCACCCTGTTGTTTTTGAAGCATTTTGTCCCCCGCCTTTTATAGCTCCAAAGCAGGAAAGACTTTACTTACTGTGCGCAGTACGTGCTATTCTCATTCCCACAGCATGAAGCAGCATCGAGTTTAGCTTTTGAAAGGGAACATCTTGGGTTACTTTGCTGTAACCCTGTTCCCTGAAAAAGTGGGAACGAGATGCTGCACTCCAATGTCGCACTGCTTGCGTAACTGGACCTCCTTTCAGACCAAATTTATCTTAGGAATGTTTCCGGTTCACTCCTATTTATAACCTTAACCTGCAGGTGCGCTTCATCAGATGACGACATCACCTGACCGAGGTTATATATGCCAAAATTTGGCATATGTGATACACACATGCTTCACATCATGCAACACAGAAAGATGTTCCCATAGCGTTTTCACGCAGCACCTTGTTCCCACTTTTTTAGGAAACAGGGTTACAGCAAAGTAAACCGAGACGATCTTAACCGAGGGAGACCCATCATTGTAGCACCAATCCGGCCTCCATGATAGAGTGGCCAGACAGAAGCTACTCATCACTAAAAGGCAAATGACAGCTCACTGTTAGTTGTCTTACACAATGAGAGGCAAAATCCTCTGGTCTGAAGAAAAAAAGAGTGACCTATTTGAGTCAGGCTATTAGTTACCTAATTCCATATTTGTTTTTTCATACTATTTAAATCAGTATAGTTCCAGAATGTAAAATATAAATTACTAACCAAAAAAAACAAAAAACATTGACTTTACATAAATTTACATAAATACACATTGCTTCTTTTTGTGACATGATCAGTTTAGCGGACCTACGAGTTGTGCAAGACAGCATGAGTAGAATAAATGCTCTGTGGAAAATAACTCACCCATGTTGATTTAGTTTAAAGTATAACCTTCTGTTTGACTTTTCAATTGATATATTTTTTAAGTCGTTCTCCTGGTTTCAGTTGTACTGATTTTGTGCACGTGTAAACCAAAATGCATTTGTATAATTATACTTATATAAATATTACTTAAAAAGGGAAAACCATTAACCTATAACTTTATGTTCTAATATAATATTTGATAGTGATTATGTGGGGGGGCAATCCATGGCAGTAGGGCATTTTAGCGCATAACTTGTTTAAAAAAATTGAGCCGCTCTTTTGCCATTTTGTCAACCAATCGAAGGGCTTGTAATCAGGGTTTCTACTGTCGATGCATATCAGCTTTTAATCGTAATTAGCACGATGATCTCATTTTAGATGTGTCAACTCGGATGTGTCAAGCGACGTACGAAGAACGGACCCCAGGAGATAATGAAGTGTAAACAAAATAGCATTGACTTCCTACAAAGCCACTATATACAGAATTAGATACAAATACAGTATATAAAAACTGTATTTACAAATGAAAGAACTAAAATCCAACGAAGAGCAGACCCAAAACACAATCAAAACAAGCAAATGGTCATACACAAAAAAATCTATCAAATACCAATCAACAACACAAGGGAGAAATCAACGCATAGTCACAAAAAAGTAGCAAGGGTCATACACAGTATTTTTCACATCAATCAAAGTATAAACAACAAGCAAACGCATGGCTTACAGCACTGTAGTCTGAATGGTCTAAGTAGGCCTTTGGGTCTGGTCAACCAATCATCAGATAGGAGTTGGGATCAACAAGGGTGGAGCAAGTAAGCAACCAACAGATTTCAGGGATCAATTGCAGTGGGCGGGACCTGAAACATTACGCAACACACCCCATTCTGCCACCAGTCAAGCAGAGACAAAAACAAAATGCAAGCAGAGGCACAAACAAAGCACAAAATACAAATATAAACCCAATATTTATTGTAACAGTTTTGCATAAGATATGCCATGACCCATCCCAACAATACCCTGTCTTGTCCCAGTAATGCTTTGCTGCAGAAATGCTGGCATACCTTAAGTGCCTAAGCTTCAATGGCATTATATTTGCAGCTACACATGGTTTTGAGAATGTTGAGCTGGTACCATGCTCTTCCCAGTGGTTCATTAAAATCTCCTTTACACCAAAGCAGTTCTGTTTAGAGCTAGTGCTGAAATTGTGAAAAAAAGTTAATTGTTTACCTGAGGATATATTTGCCTAATAGTAAGACTCACTGGAATCAAATGATTTGTATAACGTTTTGTACACACTATAAGTAACAACAACAGACAGTTCTATGACACAAAGGTTATCTGTTCTGTAACAGTCCTAAACCTCTGTAACAGTATTGTCAAGTGCATTTGGAAAACTCATCAAGCATTGGTTCTCATAAAGACCATCCAAGAAAGCAAGACCAAATTTCCGTTACAGCAGAGGAAAAGTTCATTTAGATTTAGTCAAAGAAAAACTATATATATATATATATATATATATATATATTATATATATATATATATATATATATATATATATAGTTATACTATATAGGGCTAACTATTTTATTTTTATATATATAAATAAACTTTATATCTAGTTTTAATTATTTATATGGAACGAAGAATTTTTCTTATTTTCTAATTTGCTTTGGTCTATGAGTGTTTTGGAATACGATCCAGAAAAAATTATGCTCGTAATCCAAGGTTTCATATACTGTCTGTGTGTGTGTGTGTGTGTGTGTGTGTGTGTGTGTGTGTGTATATATATATATATATATATATATATATATATATATATATATATATATATATATATATATATATATATATAGTGGGGGAAATAAGTATTTGATTCCCTAGAGATTTTTTTCCAAGAAGTTTCCCCACTTACAAAGAAATAAAGTTAAATAAAATAAATAAATTTTTTATCATAGGTTTATGGTAAAGGATTGAGATCACATATTATATATGGGATTGAGAATATCAACCAAAAATCTAGAAAAAGCAGACGATACAAATGTTATGAATTAAGTTGCAATTTAATGAAGGAAATAAGTATTTAATCCCCAAGCAAAACATGGTACAGTACTTGGTAGAGAAACCCTTGCTGGAAAGCACACTGGGAAGACGTTTCTTGTAGTTGTTTACCAGATTTGCACACATTTTGGGATGCATTTTGATCTACTTTTCTTCACAGATTTTCTCTAAATGTTTAAGGTTTTTGGTCTGTTGCTTGGCAACTTGAAGTTACAGCTCTGTCAATGAATTTTTTATTGAATTAAGGTCTAAAGATTGTCTAGACCACTTCATGACCTTAATGTGCTTATTCTAGAGCCACTCATTAGTCGCCTTGGCAGTATGTTTGTGACCATTTTCATGCTGGAAGAATTATCCATAACCCATCTTCAGGAGGTTCTCATCCAAAATGTTACAACACATGGCCTTATCCATTGGCCCCTCAGTGCAGCAAAGTCAATCTGTACCTTTAGCAGAGAAACAGCCTCAAAGCATAATGTTTCCACCACCGTGCTTGACAGTGATGTCAAAAGTAGATGTATAGATAGTAGAAGTATAGCTACTAGGGTTTTAAAAGACTTCTTTAGAAGTTGAAGTATCAACTTAAGCTTTTTACTCAAGTAAAAGTGTAAAAGTACTGGTTTCAAAGCTACTTAAAGTATAAAAGTAAAATTAACAAAAAAGCATTAAGAATAAAAGCTTAGGCTGTGCTTCTACAGTATGTGACAAATCAAATCCATTTATATTACCTCAAGCTCGGCCAAATACATCTGTAAAAAAATTCCTTTAGTAGTTTTTATGTGATGTGATGTGTGCACAAATAAACAGACAATCAGAAAGACAAAAATTCTAAAAATCATCTTGATGTGTTCCATTACTCATCACAGTTTTTTTTTGCAAATATACTATAGACACGGCAACAAGTTTTATTATATATATATAAATAGAAGATTACACAGACTGATATATTTCAAGTGTTTCTTTTCATTTTGATGATTATGGGTTAACATTTACCGCACTCAGTACTTGGTCAGTGTTCCCATTGAATGAATTACTGCAGCAATGCAGAGTGGCATAGAGGCGATCAGTCTGTAGCACTGCTGAGGTGTTATGAAAGCCCAGGTTGCTCTGATAGTGGTCTTCAGCACTTCTGTGTTGTTCACTCTTCACAATACTGCATAGGTTCTCTTTGGGGTTTAGGTCAGGCAAGTATGCCTGCCAATCAAGCACAGCAATACCATGGTCCTTAAGCCAGGTATTAGTACTTTTGGCAGTGTGGGCAGGTGCCATGTCCTGCTGAAAAATGAAATCAGGATCTCCATAAAGCTGGTCATCAGAAGGAAGCATGATGTGCTCTAAAATTTCCTTGGACCTGATAAAACACAGTGGACCAACACCAGCAGATTACATGGCTCCCCAAACCGCCACTGACTGTGCAAAGATTACACTAGACCTCTAAACGTTTATTCTGAACATTGATTCTGTGAACCTCAACTCTTTCTCCAGACCCTGGGACCTTGATTTTTTAAAAATGAAATGCAAAACTTACTTTCATCTTGAAAAAGGACATAAGCAACAGTCTAGTCTTTTTTTGTCTGGTAAGACACCTCTGATGCTCTGGTTGAAGAGTGGCTTGACACAAGGAATGCGACAATTGTAGCCCATGTCCTGGTTATGTCTGTGCTTGGTGGCTCTTAAAAGGATTGACTCCAGACTCAGATAGCACACACACGTCGCGGAGACGTCTATGCGACGTCATCTTTTTTATCTGCCAGATGTCTGGCAGAGGGCGTTTGCTCATCTGGCAGATGTCGCCAAGATGGTTGTGCCAGATGTTAGAACGAAGCTTAGCCTACATATTTAAGACGTAAATGAATTAAAACGCACCTGATCCGCTTTTGAGACGATGTTAATCAAAGGTATGAACACATCTGTCAATTGTCTGATTCATGTCGGTTTTATTTAAAAAAAAAAAAGCTCCGATTATTTCAATTAAGTACTCTCGGCATGTCTATAATGCTCTCTAATGCATGTTACAATGATCAAATATGATAATAAATAAATAAAGCACACTCTCAACTAATAATAAAACACAAATGTGTTTATTTTTTTATAAAAAATACATTTAATAACAAGCAAACATTTGATTGAAAGATGTACAAAACATAAAACACCACAAATAAGTATTAATCATAGAAGAAAAAACACCAACAGAAACGTTTTGTACTTTATAACTGTATGTTATGACTTTTAAATATGACAGTTAGATATGGGTTGGTTAGGAAAGTCCTGAAGTCAGATGCAGACAGGACACTTTTCAGTCACAAACTGCTTTAAAAAAAAAAAAAGGGATAGATATTCAATTAAAATTTATGATAGTTAAATTAGCAAATAAACAATATTTATACTTTGTCCCTATCGCTTCACAACTCAACAGCAGATTAAGCACGTGCATATAACCGTCATTATTTTAAGTGTGATTAAAAATACAAGAAATAGCTTAAACCAAAATAAAGTGACTAAACATCGCTAAACAGCGGGTGACATTTATGTTCAGTATTTCGTTTCTATTTAGAAAGATGGGAATTAAATCCTGCTTACCTTTTCCACACGCCTGCCAAACGTTTGTCTTCTCAACAAACTGTGTTATCTTCTCGCGATGTTTGCTCTGATATTTCCGGTTTTCATAGTGACGATCTCTTTGGTTTACTATATCTCAACATGATTGAATCTTATACATGTTAAGTTGTTGAATTTTATGCAAATACAACATAATTTATTTATGTTCATCTTGGAAACATGAAATTATTATGTTCAAAACACATATTCCTTTTATGTACATGTAACAGGTAGCCAACTTCCTTTTTTTGAGTGTATAAGAAAGAAAATGGGAAAAGGAACATAAACCTGCATTTACATCTACAAAGTTATGTAGTGTTTGTCTTTAAACATGCTATACGTCCTAGTAAAATATCTGGATAAAAAAAAAAAATCATGTATTTCTTCTTAAATCATTCAAGATGCTGCAGCTTCCCGTCTACATACCAGCAAATTTTGGATGATGAAGATACATCGTATAAACGTCGTATAGATGTCAAGATGATGTAACATTTAACAGCTAGAACAGGCGATCTACAGACGATCAAAATACGACTATAAAAAATGAACGCTTAAAAAAATGAATGTTTACCAGATGATACACTATTTAGCAGACGTCTCTACGACGTACCTGTGCTATCTGGGGATGCAGTCCACTTCTTGTGACTATTCACCAGATTATTAAATGGGCCTCGTTTCACAATCCTCTTAAGCCTGCAGTTATCCCTGTTGCTTGTGCACATTTTTCTACAACATTTATTTTTTTTTAACAACAATTTAGGTTTTCATATGTCATAATCATCAAAATGAAAAAAAAAAACAATCCTAAAATAAATATTTGTGTAATAAATCATCATGTGTGTAATGAATCTATATATGAGTTTACAAAGAACTTAAGTCTCTATTTTTTATCACATGGTTTATTTAAAAAGAAAAAGACGGAATATCAATCGAAAATCCCTCCCCAAAAACACATTATATAAACATAATAAATTGAGTTGCATTTCAGTGAGTTAAATTTGTATTTAATCCTCCACCAACCAACAATAATTCTGCGTATTACAGACTGGCTATGTGCTCATGTGGTAAAAAGGTTAATTTTAGAAGGTGCTACTAACAACAATTTGTTATGTGTTTCAAAGACAACTGTCCAACAAGATTGTAGACCTGCACAAGGCTGGAATGGGCTACAAGACCATTAGCAAGAAGCTTGGTAGAAGGAGACAACTGTTAAAGTAATTATTCGCAAATGGAAAGAAATAGGAAATAACAATCATCCTCCGTTTGGAGCTGAGATATGTGTAAACCTGGTAATCAATTACAAGAAATGACTTACCTCAGTGCTTGTCAACAAGGGTTTTCCCACCAAGTCACTTTTCGCTTGGGGATCAAATACTTATTTTCCTCGTTGAAATGCAACTCGATTTATAACCATTGTATCATGTGCTTTTTTGGTGTTTTGGTTGATTAGTCTTTATCCTTTACAACAAACCTATGATAATTAATACATTTCAAATTCAAACTCTGTAGTACTCGGATGCCACCAGTCTGTTGTACGTATCCGGGGAGCTCTTTGCTTACTGTTGGCCACATATTTTTGTGTCAAAATGTTAACCATCTAAGATGTTTTTTTAGGGAAGCCCACGTTCGAAGATGGTGACCTATCCACAGATTTTGTACGTGAAAATTTAAAACAGCTTTTCCGGAGACAACACATCGCGATACTGTGCAAGATTTAATAAAAAAATATCGAAATTTACATTTAGGAGATGCTCTTATGCAGAGCAACTTACATTTTTATCTCATTATACATCTGAGAAGTTGAGGGTTAAGGGCCTTGCTCAAGGGCCCAACAGTGGCAGCTTGGGGGTTGTGGGGTTTGAACCTGGGATCTTCTGAACTGTAGTCCAATGCCTTAACCACTGAGCTACCCCTGGCCCACAATTTTGTTCTGAAACTGGTGCAAGACACCAACATTAGTCTAGGAATGGCCCAAGCAGTTGTAAAAAAAATTACTTTTTACTCTTTGTAAAACTTTTCACATACAAAGAGACATTTAAAAAAGAAAATAACATGCTATTCACGAGGAACCACTTTACTTTGTATTGCAATTTCCAGACATTGGATAGTGGGTCTCATATATTTTGAAAACACAAGACAGTTGTAGTAGCAGCAGAAATATTGTTATAGGTCATAGATAACACATTATATTGCCAAAGGTTCATCAGCCTTCACATGCATATGAACTTGAGTAACATCCAATTATGTATCCATGGCTTTTATTATAATGGTGGTAACACACTTGTTCCACCTATAACTGTCACGACACGTCAAGCCACAGCCCCGTCATGACCACCTGAGAACTTTCATTCCATTTCTCCAACCACCTCTTATCTCTTACTGCCTCACTCTCCGCTCTCCACACACCTGTTCACTATCAGTCACCACCCATTATACCTATTTAAACCATGCCATGACACCACCATGTCGCCAGATTATTGTGTGCCTTTTGATAGCCCAATTCTCCAGCATTAATTCTATGTCTTGACTACCTGTTACCGACCACGCTTCGTCTTTTTCTCAACCCCGTCCTCGTCTCACGTTTGGATTCCACGCTCACAGACTTTTGTTATCGACCTTTGGATTTTCTACAACGACTACGGCACACTTGTTCCAATTGAATTCGGATCACGGACTTTCTCTTGTCTCCCTGAGCGCCTATCACCTTGTCAGGATACGGGAAGGCGATGAGTGGAAGACTGCCTTTAACACACCCACGGGCCATTACGAATATCTTGTTGTTCCATTTGGTTTGACCAATGCACCGGCAGTGTTTCAGGCCCTCATTAATGACGTTCTTAGGGATTTCCTCAACGTTTTTGTCTTTGCGTATCTGGATGATATCCTAATTTTTTCACGCTCTACAAAGGAACACAAATGTCACGTACGCCAGGTCCTGCAACGGCTGTTAGAAAATAAGCTGTACGTCAAAGCAGAGAAATGTGAGTTCCACATTACCTCCACCTCCTTTCTGGGTTACTCCATCTCCCCGGCAGGCATCCAGATGGACCCCACCAAAGTCAAGGCAGTCACTCCAACGGTTCTTGGGGTTCGCTAACTTCTATCGTTGCTTAATTTGAAGCTATAGCTCAGTGGCGACCCCACTTACTGCACTCACCTCATCAAAAACTCCGTTCCGATGGAACTCACTGGCCGATAAGGCCTTCAAGGAACTTAAGCGGCGCTTCACCACGGCCCCAGTTCTCATTTTTCCAGACCCTTCCCACCAGTTTGTTGTGGAGATAGACGCATCCGAGACAGGCGTAGGGGCTGTCCTGTCACAGAGAGTTTTGAAAGATAACAAGCTTCATCCCTGCTGCTTTTTCTCCCGCCGCCTTACACCACCTGAACGGAACTATGGCATTGGGGATCGTGAGCTTTTGGCAGTCAAACTGGCCCTCGAGGAGTGGAGACATTGGTTGGAGGGAGCAAAACACCCCTTCCTTGTCTGGACCGACCATCGGAACCTTGAATATTTAAAGACGGCGAAGAGACTGAATTCACGCCAGGCACGATGGTCACTGTTCTTCTCCCGCTTCCAGTTTACGTTGTCGTATCGCCAGGGTTCCAAGAACGTCAAGCCCGATGCCCTCTCCCGACAGTTTTCCACTCCCCAGGACATGACTATGCCGGAGACAATCCTTCCCCCTCATTGCCTCGTGGCAGCGACCCGACTTGAGGTAGAGCACCTCGTCCAACATACCCTTGAACGAGAACCAGGCCCAAGCACTGTTCCCCCCAACAAACTCTTTGTTCCCACTTCTGTGCGCCCCCAGGTCTTGGACTAGGCCCATACTTCCAGATCGGCGTGCCACCCCAGGGTGACACGAACCCTCTTCCTCCTACACCAACGCTTCTGGTGGCCCACCATCACGGAAGACGTCAAGAGCTTTGTGGCGTCCTGTGTCAGCTGTTCCAGGAATAAGAGTTCTAACCGACCCCCCGAGGGTCTACTTAGACCTCTCCCCATTCCCCACCGTCCCTGGTCCCACATATCCATTGATTTTGTCACAGGACTACCACCGTCACAGAATAACACCTGCATCCTAACTATCGTGGATCGTTTTTCTAAGGCAGCTCATTTTATTCCACTACCCAAGCTTCCGTCCGCCAAAGAAACAGCTGAACTCCTGGTTAACTACGTCTTTCGACTCCACGGACTCCCCATCGGAGTCCACGGACTGCCACCCCCAGTCTCTCATCCGGTTTTTACCTCAAAACTAATGGCCAAACAGAACGGATGAACCAGGAACTAGAGAAATTGCTAAGGTGCATGTCCTCCCGGGACCCATCCTCCTGGAGCCGCTTCCTCCCCTGGGTGAAGTATGCCCACAACACACTTCCTATTTCTTCCACAGGCATGTCCCCTTTCCACTGCTGTCTGGGTTATCAACCACCCCTCTTTCCGACCCAAGAAGAGGAGGTAGCTGTCCCATCAGCACTAACATTCATCCGTCCCTGCAAAAATACATGGCAACGTGCCCGCAACCAGCTGCTACGCACTGTAAGCATGTTCCAGCGTCAGGCTAACCGTCACAGGTCGTCAGCGCCCCAGTATCGCATCGGTCAAAGGGTCATGCTATCCACGCATGATCTTCCCCTCAAGACCACTTCAAGAAAGCTCTCTCCAAGGTTTGTCGGCCCCTTCACAATCAATCGCATCATTAACCCATGCTCTGTCTCGACTCTCTCTACCCCTCTCCATGCGTCGAATTAACCCCACCTTCCATCTGTCCCAGATTCGCCGCCTGGTCCCTTGCCCGCTATCCACACACCCCCAGCCGCCCCCCCCCCCCCGACTAATTGATGGGGGCGAAGCCTTTACGGTCCGCAAGCTTCTTAAGTCTCGCCGCCGCGGACGTGGCCTCCAGTACTTGGTAGACTGGGAGGGTTACGGCCCCGAAGAAAGAAGCTGGGTACCCGTTAGATTCATTCTAGATCGTTCTCTAATCACCAATTTCCACAGACTACACCCGAGGCACCCGCAAGAACGCCTGGAGGCGTTCATAGGGGGGAAGGTACTGTCACGACACGTCAAGCCACAGCCCCGTCATGATCACCTGAGAACTTCCATTCCATTTCTCCAACCACCTCTTATCTCTTACCGCCTCACTCTCCGCTCTCCACACTTCACTATCAGTCATCACCCATCATACCTATTTAAACCATGCCATGACACCACCATGTCGCCAGATTATTGTGTGCCTTTTGATAGCCCAATTCTCCAGTGTTAATTCTATGTCTTGACTACCTGTTACCGACCCCGTCCTTGTCTCACATTTGGATTCCACGCTCACAGACTTTTGTTATCGACCTTTGGATTTTCTACAACGACTACGAATTCGGATCACGGACTTTCTATTGTCTCTCTGGCTCTGAACCTCGCTCGCCTTCGACCACGAATAAGCTTCTGAAACCCACCACCAACCTGTGCGACATCTCCATCCTTTCGCCGGCTTTCCACGTCTCTGCAACACTGCGCGAGTCGGGCTGCACACACAACTTCCCCGCCGGCTCTTTGCACTTTCGCATTCCCGCTCAGGACACACAAGGCGCGCTCGCCGACTCGCGGCGCTTCAGCATTCCTCCCAGGCCCACGTTGCACACAGAGCTCTCACGCGCGCTTCCGCATTCCAGCGCGACTCTCTGCTCACGCCACAGCACGGGGCTTAACCCGCGCCTACTCCTTAATCAACTCGGCCGGCTCAGTCTGCCCCACACAAGCACTATCACGAACATATCATCTGTCACTCGGAATCACCGGCCTAATTCTGCACTTGGATCCATCACGCCCTCTAGCGCCCCTTGACAATAACAGCTTTAACTCTTCCTGGAAAGGCCTTCCACAAGGTTAAGGAGTGTGTCTATGGGATTTTTTGTCAATTCTTTTGGAAGCACATTTGTGAGGTCAGACACAGATTTTGGATGAAAAGGCCTGGTTCGCAGTCTCCCCTCTTATTCATCCCAGATCTGTAAGGGAAATCCATGGAATCCATTTCATGAAACTCTCTACACACTGTTCTTGAGGTAATTTAAGGGCCACATAAAATTTGGATTATAAAGCTATTGACTGCAGAAAGTTGGCGACCTCTGTGCCTGAGTTCCTGTCATTCCCAATCGCATCCATTTTGTTATAGTACTATTAGCAGTTGACTGTGGAATATTCAGTAGCGAGGAAATTTCATGACTGGACTTATTGCACAGATGGCATCCTATTACAGTACCACACTAGAATTCACTAAGTTCCTAAAAGCAACCCAATTGTTTCACAAATGTTTGTAGACGCGGCATGTATTCCTAGGTGTATTACACTTAGAGTACACTCTGTTTGGGGTGCCAATCCATGACGGGGCTGACAGAAACTTATTGAATATAAATTATATTGCAGTGAATACTTCCAATTTGTAAAAATAACAAATGCCACTGTCTCCCAGCAATTTTCATGCAATTTATGTTTATGTACTCATATCAAATATTAAATTAAAACAGTAATAGTAAGTAAAAGTAACTCTGTTACATTAGCTAAAAAAAAAATTTTTTTTCTCAAAGTAATCAACATGCATCTTAATTATGTCTTTTGCAATTCCTTTATTAAAACTTGAATTAAGTAACTGTGAAAAAGAAAAAAGAAGAGGAGCCATCGGTGGGTAGCCATGGTCCTTGTCCCATGTTAAATAAGCTTTCTTAATACTTTATTTGCCATTTTGACCTTGTACACTTCCTAATTTTAGTGCTGTCAAAAGCCTAGTTTTCCTCAAAAAGCGTGAGGAACCACAATGTTCCCTTTCAAAGGCTACACTCGATGCTGCGTGAAAACGCTATGGGAATATCTTTTCGTGTTGCTGGTTGTGAAGCATGTGTGTACCAAACACGCCAAATTTTGGCTTATATAACCTCGGTCAGGTGACGTCATCTGATTAGATGCACCTGCAGGTTATAAATAGGAGTGAGCCGGCAACATTCCTCAGATCTTTTTCTTCACCGCATTGTGCGCGTGTGTGTCAGCAAGCATAACAAAAATAAGCAGAATTAAATCTATAAAACTCACCAGTTATTATGGCGGAGTTTAGAACTAGATGTCCCCCTCCTTGTGAAAATTTCCTTTCGGAGGGCGATATGCACACATTCTGCTTCGAATGTTTGGGTGAAAAGCACGCTCTCGAAGGGCTTAATGGAGAGTGTGAGCACTGTGATCTTCTCCCCATGAAGCTGCTTCGCGCGCGTCTCGCGTTCTTTAGGGAACCACAAGCCGCGCTGCACTCATGGGGATCACAAGCAGATCTGGCCGAGGAGCGAGAGACGGAGTCCCTCCTTTCTCTCGCCCTCTCCCCTGATCCCGATGTCTCTCCTTCCACTTCATGAGCGCACTCCGGTGCTTCTCGCGGGTGTGTTGAAGAGACTCGTTCTCCTGCTTCTGTGGAAATGGAAGTTGCTTCCTCAGAACGCTCCTCAAAAGATGAAAGAGAATATGAGGAATTGCTCGAAGTTATAACGCGTGCAGTCGAACGACTGCATATTGACTGGCCACAGGAGCAGGTTCACCCAAAACAATCTAAATTAGACGACAGATTTCTGTTGGGTGGCCAGGAGATGGAGCCAAAACACCGCTCTCTCCCATTTTTTGATGACCTCCACAACGAGTTATCTTGTTCTTGGAGAAATCCTTTTTCTTCCCGTATTTTTGTACAATCGACTTCGTTTTATTCGAACATCGTTGATGCAAAAGCACGAGGTTATGTGGTGATGCCCCAGATAGAAGAAACGCTTGCGGGCTATCTCTCTCCTGGAACATCATCCTCATTAAAGAAACCAACACTTCCCTCCAAGCCGTGTAGAACTTCTTCTACCCTGGTAGGGAAAGCGTTCCAAGCAGCAGGTCAGGCCGGCGCTTCCTTGCACACCATGGCGGTTTTGCAGGCGTATCAGGCTGATCTGCTGAAAGATTTGAGCACGAGCAGCACACTGAATCATGACGCATTCAATGAATTACGCCGGGCTACTGATTTATTCCTGCATGCGACTAAACAGACAGCCCGTGCAATCGGCCGTTCCATGGCCTCCTTGGTGACCGCTGAAAGGCACCTGTGGTTAAATCTGACAGGCATCAAGGACAAGGATAGAACATTCCCCCTTGATGCCCCTGTCTCACCTTCCGGCTTTTTTGGCGACGCTGTGAATTCCGTCGCCACTAGGTTCCGAGAAGCTAAATTATATGAACAGGCTTTTGGGAAATTTCTCCCACGCCGTGCTCAAGAGTCGAGGCCCTCGGCCACCCAGCCTCGGCCAGATCTGAATCTCACCAGGCGAGAGGCACAAAAAGAGAGCGTCTGCAGCCGGGCACCCCCCCGTAAGGACTGGGGTACGGCTCGTCGCCCCCCAACAGGCTGCCTCCAAAAGATCAGATCGCCGCACTGTCTTCTTTTCAAAGACTAAGTCCTGAAGCCTACATGCCCAGGACTGTGGGGGTGATCCCCCCCGGGGAACGGCACTCAACTCTCTTTCCTATAAGAGCATGCCCCCCCCGACACCCCCAGGGATATCCAGAGATATGTTAGTGCCTCGGTTTTATCCTGCTATATTCCAGGATGCCGAACCACTAACACCCCCCCGCGCACTAAAACTTGTACCCCTTTCGGAGAAACTGGCAGCGTGGAAGCTACTGCCAGGCATATCTCCCTGGGTGCTAAAGACTGTAGAGAAAGGCTACAGGATTCAGTTTGCTCATCGCTCTCCGCGTTTCAACGGCGTGGTCTACACTTCCGTGATACCGGAGAGAGCGCATCTGCTAAACTCCGAACTCCAGGTGTTGCTGGAGAAGGGAGCCATAGAACAGGTTCCTCCTCCAGACAGGGAGTCAGGCTACTACAGTCGCTACTTTCTGGTTCCCAAGAAAGGCGGGGAGCTGCGTCCGATTTTGGATCTTCGCGGGTACATGAGAGCTTTTCAGTTGTGGCTAAGAGCCAGGGGATTTCATACAAGGGCCAATCCCCGAAGGCGAATAGGGGTTACGCTCGAAGGACGTCGTACCCTTTCTATGTGGCTCAGACCCCAGTTTCTCACCTTGGGTCCCACTCTAGGTCCGTCTTGTCGTCGCAAAATGCTAACGACAGACGCTTCCCTTACCGGCTGGGGTGCGGTCTTGGATGGCCGTCCAGCTCAAGGGCGCTGGAGAGGTCATCTTCTCGCATGGCACATCAATTGCCTCGAAATGATGGCTTTATTTTTGGCCCTACAGCACTTCCTCCAGCAGCTGAGAGGCTACCATGTCCTAGTGCGGGTGGACAATACATCGGTAGTCTCCTACATAAATCGCCAGGGCGGACTGCACTCGCGCCGCTTGAACGAGCTAGCGCATCAGGTTCTGCTCTGGGCACAGGACAAGTTCCTGTCCCTCAGGGCGATTTACATTTCAGGGCACATGAATGTGGGAGCAGATTTACTGTCCAGACAAGCTGTGACAAACGGGGAATGGAAACTCCACCCCGACATAGTCAGCCAAATCTGGGAAAGATTCTTTACAGCAGAGGTGGACCTCTTTGCCTCCCAAGAGACAGCACAATGTCCTCTCTACTACTCTCTGACTTATCCAGCTCCCCTGGGTCTGGATGCGATGGCCCATACGTGGCCCAATTTACGCCTTTATGCGTTTCCACCAATATCTCTGCTCCCGGGAGTCCTGGCGAGGGTCCGTCAACACGGTTTGCGCCTCTTACTGATAGCCCCCCGTTGGCCGGCCAGAGTATGGTTCTCAGATCTAATATCTCTCCTCGATGGCTCACCTTGGATGATTCCAGTGAGGAGGGATCTTCTGTCTCAGGCGCAGGGGACAATATTTCATCCCCGACCCGAGCTTTGGAACCTTCACGTTTGGCCCCTGAACGGGACCAACTAAGTCAAGCTGGTCTCCCAGCCAGCGTTATTGACACTATTCTAGCCGCTAGAACTCCCTCCACTAGAAAAGCTTATGCCCTCAAATGGAATGTTTTTGAAAGTTGGTGCATGACGAAGCAGGTAGACCCAGTCCACTGCCAAATTGTTTCAGTGCTGAAGTTCCTGCAAGATAAGTTGTCCTCGGGCCTGTGCCCTAGTACCCTTAGGACGTACGTGGCCGCTATCTCAGCCTGCCACGTTCCAATCGAGGGGATTACTGTGGAAAAACACCCTTTAGTTGCCCGTTTTATTCGTGGAGCTAAACGGTTGAGGCGCCGGACAGGCTTCTGACTCTTAAGATGGTTTTTCTTATGGCCATTACCTGTCTCGAGAGGATTGGGGATCTGCGCGCCTTGTCAGTCTTCCCATCCTGCCTGGACTTTGCCCCTGGGCTAGTCAAGGCCATTCTGCATCCTCACCCGAACTATCTTCCGAAAGTTCCATTTTCAAACATGCACCCTGTTGTTCTTGAAGCCTTCTGTCCTCCGCCTTTTACAGCTTCGGAGCAGGAGAAACTTTACCTATTATGTCCAGTACGTGCTCTTTGGATTTACGTCCACCGCACCTGCCAGTGGCGTAGATCAGAGCAGCTCTTTATTTGCTATGGAGGCCGCAACCGGGGGGCGGCCGCTACTACGCAGACCATGTCACATTGGGTGAGAGATGCTATTGCTCTCTCCTATGAGGCGCGTGGGCTCACTTCGCCTCTAGTAATCAGGGCTCATTCAACCAGGGGGATTGCTTTATCTATTGCACTAGCAAGAGGTATTCCCCTGCAACAAGTGTGTGACGCGGCGGGCTGGTCCTCTCCGCACACATTTATTAGATTTTATAGTCTGGATGTTCCTGTCACTCCGGGTTCACGAGTCCTCGAGTCAGCTTCCCAGACATAGTTCTGAGACCTCTCAGCCTTGTGCGCACACGCTACACAATGCGGGGTCCAGACACTCGCAGTGCGGCGACGTTGGTACTCTCGTTCCCATAGCGTTTTCACGCAGCATCGAGTGTAGCCTTTGAAAGGGAACGTCTCGGGTTACTTTGTTGTAACCCTGTTCCCTGAATAGGCGAGAACCAGATGCTGCGTCCCAATGCCGCACTGCCCACATGACCGGACGTCCGTTTAGACAATCAATTTGAAGAATGTTGCCGGCTCACTCCTATTTATAACCTGCAGGTGCATCTAATCAGATGACGTCACCTGACCGAGGTTATATAAGCCAAAATTTGGCGTGTTTGGTACACACATGCTTTACAACCGGCAACACGAAAAGATATTCCCATAGCGTTTTCACGCAGCATCTCGTTCCCGCCTTTTCAGGAAACAGGGTTACAACAAAGTAACCCGAGACGTTTTTCTTCTATTGCTCTTTATTTCTTTTATATATTTCTCTTTAAATTTAAATCTTTAAATATTTATCTCACACAAGATTTTTAAAGAGAGAAGATGCATTTGAGGGTCTAAGGAGGAGATAAGCCCTTGAGATATCAGTTTTCACTTTGATTTAAATCAAATAACCTATTTTTTCTTTTGTGGATTAGACAGAGACAAGACAGAGACAAATTTATCGCAGAGAAATTCTGTCAATGGGAGATGGTTTTGTTTTAGCTCTGCTGGACTGCCTATACCTACTATCACCACAAAGGATTAGCCAAAGATTATGTTGCTTGACGTTCGTTGTTTGTGTCTGCCAAACTCTATTACTTCACTAAAATATCTAGATGTATGTGGTTTATAGCCTTTTTCTCTCTGCTCTATGTTATGCACAAATACTGTATGAGTATTGATTTTTTTAGCTGTTGATTCTGCTCTTCTGTTATAGTCTTCAAAATGTGTTTAACTGATGTAATTGTTTTTTGAAGTGGATTATGTAAGAGTAATGGCCCAATCCCAGCCATTGGATGCAATGCTGATCCCAAGCTCAGATAAAATGGGTGGGTTGCGTCAGGAAGAGCATCCAGAGTAAAACCTGTGCCAAGTTGAATGGTCCGGATTGAATGGTCCACTGTGGAGACCTCTGGACAGGAGCATCCGAAGGATTAACAACAGTCATTACATTAAAACCATTAACATTTAAGCCACCTAGGTTGTGGGTTTTTCTTGTGCCTTCAGGGTGGCTCTCGCCTCTTGGGGTAAGGCTATGAAGGGCCTCTCAGGGTGTGCTGTGATGTCCAGCACCAGGAAGTTGGCCGTAGATCCTTTAGGTGCCGTAAATTTCAGGGACATGTCTTTATGGATCAGACCCAGACCCATGTGTGCACGATTGGATTGGGGTCTGGGAAGCTAGAAGGCTGGGTCAACAGCCTTAAGCTCTTTGCCTTCTGGGCCCTGTTACAGCAAACTGTGGTGTACTTGATGTTCTAGTACCTTTCTTTTCTGGCCAGCATTTATTTATATTTATTGTTTTGTTAAATTGTGCTGCATTGGGTTTTCTGTGCGATTTGAACAGATGGTTTAGCCCATCAATAAATAATTATTTGACCATGGCTAAAATGTGGTTGTGAATTTATGACTGAATAAAACTGCTTACTAAAACTTTCTACTTCGTAAAAAGCGACGTGAACAGCTTTATTTGAGTTATAAAGAGTGGCAACTTTGCAAAGCAGATAAAATGTAAAATCAATAACAGTACCCCCAAAAAACAGGTGAATGCAACTTGTTTGGCCTATGTGAGCTGCTTTATTTCTGGTATGATATACTCGGATCACAAAAAAACAACAACAAATGCAAAAACATAGCATGAGGTCATTATCATATTGTCATTATCATATTGTCATTATTATCTAACATGAAGTCATTATCATTGTTAACACCTTGGTAATAGTTCGTAAGAGTCAGTAGCATTGTTTGAATTTCTCTTTATGAAGATAGTGTTGTTTCCGGTTTCGTTATCATTTATTTAAGGCTCAGTACAACATTGTTAAATTTCTTAATGGCCGGTTATTGAAACATTATTATGTCAATAACACTTCCCTATCGCTCATACTTCTCATGGCAAAATAAGTTGTAGAGCAGTTTTCATGTCCTTACAAATTTGTTTTTATTGTTAACGGCTTGATGGATCACTATGCTTGAAAAATTAACCGAACTGGTAGAGACTGCAAGGACTGATTTTTAAATCGGGAGACGTCAGAAGAGGTCTGTGGCAAATTCAGCTCAGTGGAATGGGAGCCCAAATTTGTGACAGTACAGTGTATAAATACAAAAGAAAGGGAAAAAACAATATAGTGGTTACACTTTTAATCAAATCATTGCACTAGGTAATAGAATATTGTACAGTTTAAAAAGATGTTATTGCAGTTTCTATTGCACAGAAAAAAATAAGATATTGTAACTATTGTGAGATAATGTAGTTATATTTAAGATATTGTATCTGATTGTACAGTCTAATAGTAGCAGAGAGAAAAAGATCTTCAATATCGTTCCTGCAGACACTGTAGATGTAGCAATCTGTTACTGAAGTGATGAAACAGGATGTGAGACTTATTCTCCTGCAATGATGATAGCTTAGCTACCATCCTCCTTTCTCCTGGGCAATGTACAGGGGAATCTCCAGAACTGAGCTGACCTTCTTTATTACCTTGTCCAGTCTCTTCCTATCTGCAGTGAAGATCCTGCTGCACTAGCAAACAACTTCATAGAAGATAGCTGAGGCCACCACAAAGTCAAAAAGGTTATGTTCTCTGCTTTCCAACTGACTTTGGTCTCCTCAGCAGAAAGCGGGTTCTTTGTCCTTTGCTATAAATGTCATCTCTATTGTCTAACCAGTCCAGTTTGTTGTTTAGATGAACACGCAGGTATTTATTGAGACCACTCTCTCAATACACATTCCCTAAATGTTCACTGGTGATGGTGAAGTATGTTTGTGCCTGAAGTAGTCCACCATTAGTTCTTTGGTATTCCCCACATTTATCTAAAGGCAATTCCGTTGGCACCAGTCCACAAAGTTCTGAATCAGTACTCTGTACTTCCTGTCATCATCCTCTGTGATCAGGCAAACAATGGCAGAGTCATCAGAGAACTTCTGCATTTGACAGATTGCTGAGCTGAACATTAAGTCAGCAGTGTAGACGATTAAGAGGATCAGAACCAGGATCATTCCCTTCGGAGCTCCAGTGGTGCAGACACTTGCAGTTTTGAGTCCTCACATAATGTGGTTGGTTTGTGAGGTAATTTACTATCAATGTGGAAAGATGATGGTCTACTCCCATGTTTTCCAGCTCATTCTTCAGAAGCGCAGGTTAGATGGTGTTAAAGGCAATAGAGAAGTAAAAAAAATGACTATCACAGTGCTCCCAGTATTTTCCAGGTGCAAAAGCACTATTAAGGAGAAAGATAAGAGCATCATGTCAGGCTGATAAGCAAATTTAAATGGGATCCAGTAGATCAAATATGTAAAACACAATGCTGCACAGGTGGTATTAACAGGTCTTAGGAAGCCTGGAGCTAAGTCCGTTGGTGCCTGCAGCCTTCTTCACCTTGATCTTACTGAGCTCCGTTTTTACCCGTGCTTTTGTAAGCGGCAGTATGCAATATGCTAATCAAATCTGTTACAGAATAGATTCAGATCATTCACCCACTTCTGGCCACTTCTGGTCACTGGACTCTTTATGACCAGTGTTTTGAGCCCCTTTTTCACACCAATGACATTATTTTGCTGCAGCTGATCCTCCATTTTCTTCTTGTAGCATGCCTTTCCATCCCTGATCTTCTTTCTCAGTTCTCTCACAGTTTTTATCTTTTCCTTGTTTCCTGATCTAAAAAAAACCCTTCTACCCCTTAAGGAGAGTCTTTAAGGAAAGTCATAAAGGAGTTAGTCTTTAGCCTAGGTTTAGCCTGCCCACCTTCTTCTCCTCCACCTCTGCCCGCAACATCTCCTCCTCCCATTTACTGCCACAGGAGTTTCCAGGGGTTATTTAGCATTAGAGCTGAGGTGGTATATGACACCATTAATGCTGAGGAGTTCTTCACGGCTGTACCGAAGAGCTTCAGTATGGTAATAATGTGCAATAACACTCAGTAGCACTAATGAAATGAAAAACCTATAGAAACAAGGAAAGCCCCACAGTAGGTCCCACAGTATCCATTTTATAGGTTATTTTATAGTTTATGTTATAAGTAATGCACTTCAGTTCTGATTCTACATAATAAGGCATAATTTTAAGCAATCCACATCATTAAACTTGATATCTTTTTTACTCGTCTCCATTTTCCACTTGCTGTAGTACATGTTTTTCTGCCTTCAGGCTAGCAAAATTAGTAATGATGCTCATGCTGCCCACTAGAGGGTGCAATGTCTCCACCAATGTCGAGTTAAGGCTGTGTATGTATATATATAAAAATTAATTTTAGAATAGTCACTGTGCAGCTTGTATAACCATATAGATTTACTGTCCTCTAAAAATAGCTGGAAACAAATGTGATTACATCCTTTGCAAATGATGACAGGTTTAACCATGCAAAGTCACTTGTTCTATTCATCATGTTCATGTGTTTGTCAGTGGCCAAGTATGTCTCCAGACCTGACCCCCATGGTACACCTGTGGGGCATCCTCAAGTGAAAGGCGGCGAAGCACTATGTATCTAACATCCAGCAGCTCTGTGATATCATTAGTGGAAAAGGATCCCAGCAACAACATGTGCAGCTCTGGCAAATTCCATGCCCAGGAGGATTAAGGCTGTGCTAGATAAATGGTGCTTACACAAAATATCGACACTTTTAAAGCATATTGACTACTCATCTTTGTTTGCCAGTTATTTAGACCAGTGGTTCTCAAACTTTAAAGCCAGCGACCCCTAATTGAAGATCGACAAAATCGTGCGACTTCCACTATTAAAAACAAGCAATAAACATAACAAACTGTTCACAGTATTTTGACTACATTTACTATACATCAAAATAATTTTAGCTTACCATTTAATGGGAAGGGGGTACTTGTTTTTTTTTTTTTTTTCTTGTTGAGCAATGATGTGTTTTGCCTGGCTCTATACTTTTATGAGCAAGCACTTCTGAACAGATAACACATTGAGGGAAATCTACGTTGTCAACAGTAGAGCAAGTGAATCCATAATTTATAAATTCTTCCTGATATTTTTGACATTTCCTACTTTGGTCTGATGGGGTCTTTTTTCTTATGCTTGGTCGATGTGCATGGCTCTGATGACTCGGGCAAACTGTTCACAATTTCCTCAACATTTTTAGATTTGCGAATAACAAATTTATCCATCTCGGCAGTTGCGGTTTTCACGTGCAGTTGTGCGCTGTAGCAATAGTGAGCCAGTCACTGCACAGTGATGACATATCTTTGAGTCGCGAATTTATTTTTTTAAACACTCAGTTTAAACACTCACACTGAATCAGTAATATCTTTACAAATCAGAAAATATTTATTTATAGCATTTACTTGTAATACTGAAAAGTGTTTATTATAATCACAAAAAAGACATAATTTTTTTAATCCCTCTCGCGACCCCATGAAATTATTCCACAACTCCCAGTTTGGGAACCACTGATTTAGACAATGAAGTCTACATGTTGAGTTATTGTTAGAGGACAGTAAATCTGTATACAAACTGCACATTGACTACTCTAAAGTATATTCAATTTTCATTTCTAAGTATTGTCCCCTGAGAACATATAATAAAGTGGTTGCTGAAATGTGAGGGATGTACTCACTTTTGTGAGATACTGTGTGTGTATCTACTGAGTTAGCAAACTGATTAAATGTTAGAACATATTTCGGTTTCTACAAAGCACAGGAAATATGTCTTCTTACAATGTTTTTCATTACTTGCCTTATTTGATAGGCATCTAAAAAACAATTTGAACCTTAACCCGGGTTTCTTGTTCGGGAAACTGTTTACCTGTCTGCCAAACTAAATGAGAATGTTCAGGGAGGGCAGGATGGGTAGACATTCATCTACTCATGCCCTATTTGTGAGTAAATCCAGACTTATCTATAGCTAATAATATATCAAGCATTGGAAAGGTCTCATTGACCTTGGAAATTCTGTGGATAAAATAATGAAAAAACCAGAACCTAGATCAAGATTTTCTTGTTCTTAGGTCAGATTACCTCATTCTCATCTGACCAAGCTTCCCGGGCTTGATCAAAGGCTGAGACTGCAAGATGACACCTTTCTTTTGTAAGGAAGCAGATATGTTGAAACTGCAACATACTGCAACTGAACAGGTAAAAAAAGAAGATGAACTAGTTGCTGACCTGCATGTAATAAAATCATAAAAAGCAGCTGCAGCACTAGCTGAAGCACAAGCTTGGGAACCATCCTTGCAATAAAGCAACAACCTACAACAGCACAAGTTTGACAGTAAGATACCACCTAATGGACCAGCTCGGTACACCCAGGAGTAGGAGCACCAGCATGTATAATTAGATATTGATGTACAGACTTTGATGCTGGTGAGCAGCAGGAATTATCACACCACAAAGCAGTCATGCTTTAAGCAAGAAGAGAGACCCATACAGTTGGAGCTATGGTTCCCATCTGTCATGATGGTGATGGTCAGTTACATCACCCACAGCTAAATACACACAGATCCACAGCATTACATTTGGCAAAAAATATCTAATGCTAAGAGAGTTGGCTATATCTGAGTTACTGAAAGTTGATAAACAACCAGAAACTTGCTGGGTTGGGTAAACACTTTCAGAACTGCAATTCAATGACTGGGTCTGTGATATTAAGAGAAGTGTATGCTGCTCTCTAAATGGCTTAGACCACAATCAGCTGAGCAGGCCAAAAGGTTCAAAGCAGCTTATATCTGTGACCCCTTATCAGGTCTCAATATGGAGGAATGTTTGGGGTACCAAAATCATAGAGCATGCCCTTTTAAAAAAGACTGAAGTCTTCCCAAAGATCACAAACTAAGCAAATGAGTGCTTGAGAAAGCTTGAAGCCAAAGATGAACAGTTTTTTGACATAATTTTCCCACCTTAATACAGCATTTGGAGTCAATTCTCTTCTAACAAAGCTGCCATACAGCACTAAACGTGACATGGGTAACAGTATTAGCATTATATGTGAGGTAATCTTGTGTTTTCTGATTGCTGCTTAACATCCATACAATAGAAAAGGGTGTAAAAAAAAAAAAAGGTGTAGTTTCTGCCAGGAAGATGGGTGTTTCTCAAGGTCAAAGAGGTAATCCTGATAAACAATGTGCACTATACCTTAAGTGACATTTATTGCAATGTTCTTTTCAGGAGTAAGACTATAGGCAAAAAAAATATTTTCCGAAAAACAAAAAAATCTGGTTAGAGTGTATAAAGTTGGGCAGACACACAAGGCAGTCAATATGTATTTTATTCTTGATTAACAAAGAAACAAATCATTATCTACTGTAAGAGAGCATTTCTTGATTGCTTTACATTAAGGTACACCTAGAAGCATTTTTCTGATGTGATGGAGACAACAGGGAGACATGCTAACAGCTCCATATTAGAGCTGATGGATGGCAAAACAAAGCTCTCCCTTCCTAATCTCATTAAGTTTGGTAGGATACCCCATGAAAGACAGAAATCCCATTACAAGCAATAGCTTTTCATTTCTCAGATCTTAAAGCTATGGCAAATAAAAATAGAATTTGATCTGGATGCTGAAATCCTACTTCTCCTTAGCACAGATTGTTTTTGTGTACAAGGTTAGGTAACAGCACAATGGAAATACGATGAACCTTATGCTCAATGACTTGACGTGTTTAAGTCTAAAGTATAGTGTGTCTACTGAAGCCGAAAATGTGTTATCTCTTAAAGGCGCCCATTGACAGCAAACGTTAGAGCTCATAAACGTGTCGAGCTTAAATTATAAATACTGATATGTATTTAGTCTTCATTTTTTTTCTCACCTTTAATGATGATACTTCTTTGACTGCGCTTACCCCATTCAGTAGTACTCCGAATTTATTATTGTTATTATTATTATTATTATTATTGTAACGCACCCACACGTGTTCAAAAAGACGAAGTACTAATAAACAATACAAAAAATGTATGATATTTTAGCCTAAAACATTATTATTTTATTGTATTTATGCGCTTTAAATATACACTAAACAAGAAACACTGCCTTTTGCAAAGTGAAAGTGAGTTGCATGTGCGACTTTTTAATCAAAAGGCTGATAAATGCATGCGCAGAAATGAGCAGATTTATTGATAAAACTACAAACATAAAATGCAACAAATACAAAAATATATGCTACTCGCTGAATACAACGGGACAGCACGCAGAATCCCTGGGCTTTGACTGCGCTTTCTCCATTCATTAATAGTAGTGCACTTAAAAATGCTGGGTTTCTGTAAACACATTGTTGGGTTGTTTATGCTGGGTCAAAAATCTGTGTTATTTCGGGTAATTCAATCACACTGTTGGTTTGCTTTTGCTAGGAATACTAAAAGTGCTGCATGATTAACTCAATGCGAAAAAACCTCCACCCCAGACCTTTTGTTCCGGTGCTTATGCACTAAACCCATGGGTGAACACAATGATTTAAGAATTTAATTAAACACGAATATATATATATACACATACACTCAGCAAAAAAAGAAACGTCCTTTGACTTTTAACTGTTATTACTTTCAGTAAACCTAATGTGTAAATATTTGAACACTAAAAGAGTCATAAATCTCTCAAAATCAAAAGTACCAGTCAGTATCTGGTGTGGCCACCAGCTGCTTGAAGTACTGCAGTGCATCTCCTCCTCATGGACTGCCTATTGTGGATAGTCTGATCACTGATGGAGGGATTGTGAGGCAAAGCGAAACGAAAAGGACGAGAGACAGGAGCCGTAAATCAAAGGGGGAAGCGTGAGGCGAAACCGGAGATCAAAAGGCAGGCGAACAATCAAAATCGGCAGGCAAAAAATCAATAACGAGAAAAAACAAAGCGAGGTCGTAACGTGAAAGACAATGAAAGAGAACGCGAGAGAATCGAGGTAAAAATACACACAATAATCCAGCGATCTGAGCAGCGCGCAGCGCGTGCTTAAATCACTGGGATAATCAGCGGAGGAGATGAGAAACAGGTGTGTGGACGGGGCGGAAACGGGGGCGTGGGGAGAAATGCATGACTGGCTGGGGGAAAACATGGGCACGTGGGTTAAGTGACAGCGTGGAGAAAAAAAAGGAATACGAGGCAGACAGGGCATAAATCATGACATATATTATACAGGAATTTTAATTCAAATCCAACATTTTAATGGTCAGTGATTGACTATTATTTTCTGTTTAAATGCAAAAAGAGGAAGTACAACAAAGAATACAAAAGTGTATAAACTTAAATATAGTTAGCCTAATACAGTACAATATTGTTTCTATTGCTGAAGTGCTCTGACAAACACAGAACCCAAGTTACTGTAATCCCTCTGGTCACCTTTCATTCACGATAGGTGTGAAGTTATAAATCCAGTTTCGCTGATAGGGGAATTCGCAGAATTAAGAGGTTTAAAACGATTTAACAAGAAAGACCAAAGAGGAGATTTATGGATGCAGTGAGAGAGCAACATGAAGTTAGTTGGTGTGAGAAAAGAGGATGCAGAGGATAGGGTTAGATGGGGGCAAATGATTCGCTGTGGCGACCCCTGAAAGGGAACAGCCGAAAGACAAAGAAGAAGAAGAAAACGATTTAACAAGACCGAGCAGACCTACATCAGAGGTGAGAAGAGGGACCACAGTAACCGAGCACTTTTATATATATATATATATATATATATATATATATATATATATATATTTATGTCTTTTGATTATGTCGACACATTTTTTATGTTTTAAATAAGATATGTTGGCATATTCACGAATCAGGACATTCGCATAGTTTACACTATTAGTCACCTTAGTGCCAATTGGGCATAGTTTAATTGCCACTGGCTATCTGAGCATTGTTTCTAACCATGTCCATCCCTTTTTGACCACCATGTAACCATTTTCTGATGGCTACTTTCAGCAGGATAATGCACCATTTCACAAAGCTCAAATTATTTCAAATTGGTTTCTTAAACATGACAATTAGTTCACTGTACTAAAATGGCCCCCACAGTCACCAGATCTTAACCCAATAGAGCATCTTTGGGATGTGGTGGAATAGGAGCTTTGTGCCCTGGATGTGCATCCCACAAATGTCCATCAACTGCAAGATGCTATACTATCAATATGGGCCAACATTTCTAAAGAATGCTTTCGGCATCTTGTTGAATCAATGCCACGTAGAATTAAGGCAGTTCTGAAGGCGAAAGAGGGTCAAACACCGTATTAGTATGGTGTTCCTAATAAACCTTTAGGTGAGTGTATACACATCATGAAAGATCTGTTGTAAAACAAAATAAAATTCATGTTTGCTTCAGCATTGAAAAAAAATTGTTTTAGGCTAACTAATTATACACAATTCTTCGTTGTACTTGGTCTGGCTTTTGGATAAAGTCCTTCCATGCGCTATCTGGCGGAAATTCAGTGAAGCACAACACATTTATTTAAATTCCTGAATGTTGCTTGTGACAAGTCGCGGCACGCCGCGCGCCAAATTGTGGCATCTCGCAGGAAAACATGCGCATTCCTAATGGCCACATCTGTATACTGGACTTGCATCTTTCCCTAATGAAGGGATCAATGCTTTTCGAGCAGCCCAAGAAATGCTAGCTTAATAAAATATCAAGTTGCACAAGCATCCAACAACAGCATTATCATGGACGTATTTCCTTTATAGAATTGTGCACAAACTCTATACCTGCAGATAGACAGCTTTACCTTCTGTCCATAGAAAAGAAACTTTAGACACAGTACATGATTTTGAGTACAGGCTCAGTATGGCATTTTAACATAATTCCCCCTATAATAGTGTCTAGTGTCCAGGTGAGTAAGTGTTGTGTGAACTTTAAACCAGAAGAAGAAGTATTCATTCTACATTTAACCCTCTGAGGTCCGAGGTGATTTTGGGGCCCTTAAGATGTTTGGACATGCTCTGATATTTGTGCTTTTTGCAGCTACTTATAATAACTTGTAATTAGCACAAACTGTTCTACAATAATACATGACCAAAATGAATGTATGTGTTTGCATTTTTTAGGGAGAAAATATTATGCGTGGTTAGTACAGTAAGTTTTGTAAAAAGAAAAGTAGCTTAAATAAGGCCATGAAACTCATACAGATTATTTGTTTACAAGACTTTTTAAGAACTGGGCTGGTGGACTAGTGTTTTTGCTTCAAAATGATGTGAAAATGATCTTGTTTACTTGCTCACAGAAAACAATATAGTGATTAACATTTTTTTAGTCACTTTTTGAGAATAAAGGGTCTATGCGAGAAGGCGTGAACTTTCATTACTAATGCAGTGATTCACACCTGAGAAGAAAAAGGCCTGCATACTGATCTGCATAATGAGCCATCAGACAGGTATGTGACAGAGAGGAGAGTTAGAAGAAAGAATCTGAGGACAAAATAAGTTTATATATTTTTAGTGTTAAGGTTATTGGAGAATGTATTTGACACACAAAAAAAACTTGAAGTTTAACAGTTTATTAGGCCTGAACAATTAAAGTTGACTATTTAGCTGCATTACTGCAGTCACTATAACAGAAAATATAGCTGTTATCACAAATTACACATAATTTATAATCCATCTGGAGAAGGACCTCAACTGGTCCCTCAACACCAGCTCCCTGCACAAGAAAGCCCAACAGCGTCTCTTCTTTCTGAGAAGACTGAGAAAGGCCCAGCTTCCACCACCGATCCTGACCACCTTCTATAGAGGGACTATCGAGAGCATCCTGAGTGGCTGCAACACTGTCTGGTTTGGGAATTGTGCCATATCGGACCGCAAAACCCTACAGCGGATAGTGAGGACAGCGGAGAGGATCATCGGGGTCTCTCTTCCCTCTATTGAAGACATCTACACCACACACTGCATCCGCAAAGCCACCAGCATTGTGGATGATCGGACACACGCTTCTCACACACACTTCACACTTCTGCCATCTGGAAAAAGGTACCGAAGCATTCGGGCACACACATCCAGACTGTGCAACAGCTTTTTTGAACAAGCCATCCATCTTCTCAACAAAAAGAGACTGAACTGATAAACACACACATACACACACACAAACATTATCACTCAGCTTAACTCAACTACATCAAAACATCAATACATCAAAACATTGAGACTGGACTTACTAATCAACACAAGCGCAGACACACTGACCTACACCACCAAACTATCGTACACACAAATCTGTAAATGCTTCACTGTTTATCTCTTTTGCACAATATTCCTTACTTTTTGCACTAATTCCTCAATTCTTGCTGCTATGTTTACTACCTCAACACCATATTTTATGTTCTGATATGTCATTGTCGCACTGTCACTTTGTTGCTGCTCGTTTGCACATTTGCACGTGCACTTTATGTTGTCTGTTGTCTGTAAAACCTGTAGATAGTCTTCCTTAGTTAGTTAGTTTTAGTTAGTTTTTGTTAATTTATGTTGTAATTTATGTTAGGACTATCTGTCTTGTCTCTGCTAGCCAGCTAACTAGGCCTCTTAGTTAGCTAGTTTAGCTTCTCTGTTAATTTATGTTGTAAGTTTATGTTGCATGTAGCACCTTGGTCCTGGAGGAACGTTGTTTCGTTTCACTGTGTACGAATTGTATATGGTTGAGTGACAATAAAGCCTACTTGACCTTAAACTAGTGGTTCAAAAAAAAAAGGGTGTCAGTTGGCTCTTCGAGCACAATAGATAAAACCCACAAAATGGACCGTGTCACAGTAACCCCACCAATCAGGACGTGGCAGGCTGAAATAGCAGTTACGTATGTCCTGAGGGTACTAGGGCACAAGCCAGAGGAAAATTTTTCCTGCAAAAACTCCAGCACTGAAACATTTCGGCAGTGGACTGGGTCTACCTGCTTCGTCATGCACCAACTTTTAAATACATTCCATTTAAGGGCATAAGCTCTTCTAGGGGAGGAAGCCCTAGCACTTAGAATAGTCTTAATTACGCTGGCTGAAAGACCAGCTTGACTTAGTTGGTCCCGTTCAGGGACAGAACGTGAAGGTTCCAAAGCTCGGGCCGGGGATGAAATATCGTCCCCTGCGCCAGAGACAGAAGATCCCACCCCATTGGAATCACCCATGGTAAGCCGCTGAAGAGGGATACTAGATCCGAGAACTACACTCTGGTCGGCCAACAAGGCGCTATCAATAAGAGGCGCAAACGCTGTTGATAGACCCTCGCCAAGACTCCCGGGAGCAGAGCTATCAGAAGAAGCGCATAAAGGCGTAACCAGGGCCATGTACGGGCCAAGGCGTCCAGACCCGAGATAGCCGGAAGTGTCAGAGTAGTAAAGGAGACATTTGCTGATTTTGCGAGGTCTACCTCTTCTACCTGAAATCTCTCCCAGATTGACTGACTATTTCGCGGTGGGGTTTCCATTCCCTGTGTGTCAGAGATTGACTGGACAGTACAACTGCTCCCATATTCATATGCCCTGGAATGTAAATCGCTAGTGCGCTAGTTATTTAGCCGTGCGAGCACAGTCCACCTGGCAATTAATATATGAGACTGCCATAGTGTTGTCCGCCCGCACTAGAATAAGGGAGGCTTTCAACTGCTGGAGGAAGTGCTTTAGGGCCAAAAATAGAGCCATCATTTCAAGGCAATTGATGTGCCGCGCGAGAAGATGGCCTCTCCAGCTCCCTTGGGTTGGACGGTCATCTAAGACCGCACCCCAGCCCATGAGGGAACCGTCTGTCGTTAGCATCTGCGATGACAAGACGAACTTAGAGTGGGACCCAAAGTCAGAAACCGGGGTCTGAACCACATAGGAAGGATACGAAGCACCTTTATTGGGTCTTGGCCCTAGAGTGAAATCCCCTGGTTCTTAGCCACAACTGAAATGCTCTCATGTGCAGAAGGCCCAAAGGTGTCACCATGTATACAGCTGCCATAAGAGCTAAGATCTCTGACAGTGATGGTCACTTTCTGGTCTAGCTTGATTTCCTTGAGGGTGTTGAGAATGGATTCGACTCGAGCAGGAGACAGCTGTGTCCGCTTACGATCGAATCCCCTGTGACACCCAATATGTTATCCTCTGAACAGGAAAGAGCACGCTTTTTGTGGCGTTGGGTCTCAATCCTAAGAAACAAAGATGAGCTAGGACGACATGCTGATGTCAAAGCGCTAGCTACTGAGACTGGGCCAGCCAGTCATCTATGTTATTCAAATACGGATGCCGTGGAGTCGTAAGAGCCAGAACTACATCCATGCATTTCATATATGTGCGGGTGAGAGAGCTAGACCAAATGGAAGGACCCGATACTGGTAAGCTTCACCCCCGAAAGCGACCTTAGGAACCTCCTGTGTTGTGGCAATATTTCTATATGAAGTAAGCGTCCTTCAATCGATTGTCCCAAATCAACATTTTGAAGCTGTATTTATTCATTTTAGATAGCGGGACAGTCCGCGAAAATAAAAAAATTGGACGTAGCCCCCCGTTCCTCTTGGGAACCAAAAAATACCGACTGTAGTAGCCTGACTCACTGTCTGGAAGGGGAACATGTTCCGTGGCCCCATTCCCCAGCAACTTCTGTCGGCAGATGCGCACTTTCCGGTTTCACGGAAGTGGAGACCACGCTGTGGCCGGGGGGGGGGGGATCCGGGATGTTAGATGTTCTGCATCCTGAAACATGGCAGGAAAAACCGAAGAGCTAACACTTTATTGGAGACTGGTGTTGCCCAAAACACCAGTGGTGGCGGAGCAAAAACACCGAGCTCCTGGGGTGCCAGGGAGAACACTTAATTCTTGAAAGGAATTCTGCTTGCCTCTCCCCATTGGGGGGCCACCCCCATGGTCCAGGGCACCCGAACCTCAGGGCTTCTTTGTAAAGAAGACAATATGCCAGTCTGAGCTCTTTGAGGCGGATTGCGAAGCGCGGCGCACCCCAATCTTTACGAGGGGGTGCCCGGCTCAAAAACACTCTCCTTGTGTGTTTTACACCTTGCAAGAGTCAGACCCGGTCGAGAGGCCGACAGTCCCGACTCTTGAGCATGGTGGGGAAGCAATTTCCGAAAGCTTGTTTATATAACTTCGCCTCATGAACCTAGTGGCGAACGAGTTAACGACATCGCCAAACAGGCCGGAAGGCGAGATAGGGGCATCAAGAAGGAATGCAGGATCCTATGCTTGTTGCCGCTGAGATTCAGCCACAAGTCTGAATCTTGAAGCCCTATCTTAAAGAGCCCCGCCAGTACTCAAGTCTCTCAGCAGGTCAGCCTGGTAGGCCTGCAAAACCGTCATGGTGTGCAATGGAGCACCAACCAGACCTGCTGCCTGAAAAGCTTTTCCCTCCAGGGAAGTTAAAAGCTTAAAAGGAAGTATTAGCTTTTCAGGGAGGATGATGTCCCAGGAGAGAGAGAGCCTGGAAGTGTCTCTTCTATTTGGGCATCATCATATAACCCTGCACTTCCACCTCAACTATATTTTAACAAATAAATAAGTAGATGGCAGGAAAACACGGGATAAATACAGCTTACTCCCTGAAAGGGTTAACTCGTATGGAGATTGCTAAGAAAAAGGGAGAGAGCGTCGTTGAGGCTCCGCCTCCTGACCACCTGACAGAACCTGCTGTCTAATGTTTTTGTTTTTTTTAAGTGCTTGGGTGCTATTTCAATCTCCGCGGAGCGAGAGAGAATGTTTATCCTTGCTTATTCACAATCTCCATGGAGCGAGAGAGAATGTTTATTCTTGCTTATTCACAAGAAGTGCAGCGCGTGCTTGCGAACGGACAGAGGGATTTCCCGATCCAACGAGGGAGTGAGAGATAGGAGTTTTAAATCCGTCTCTCACAGCTCTGCCGGATACACGCGTTTTAAGCCCCAGAAATGCGCCGCAGCCCGGAGCTTCTCAAGGAATGCGGGGCACGCGCGAACACTTTATACGAAGCAGTAAAGTGTAGAGATCGCCCTCCGACATGTATTAATCAGACACAGAGGGATATCTCAATTAAAACTCTGCCATATCGGTGAGTTAAAAACTTTCTTATTTTGCTGGTTTTAACACAGGCATGCATACACAACAAGGTCAGTGAAGACAAGAATCTAAGGAATGTTTCCGGTTCACTTCTATTTATAACCTGCAGGTGCGTCTCATCAGATGACGTCACCCGACCGAGGTTATATAAGCCAAAATTTGTCGAGTTTGATACACACATGCTTCACAACCGGCAACATGACAAGATGTTTCCCATAGCGTTTTCACGCAGCATCGAGTATAGCCATTGAAAGGGAACATCCAATTCTTTGCAGCCACCCACCCTTTGCAGTTATAACAGTTACAACTTTTCTGGGAAAGCTTTTTACAAGATTAAGGAGTGTACTTATGGAATTTTTTATCATTCTTCCAGAAACGCATTTGTGAGGTCAGACACTGATGTTGGACCAAAAGGCCTGGCTTGCAGTCTCCACTCTAATTCATCCCAAAGGTGTTCTATCAGGTTGAGGTTAGGATGTGCAGGCCTGTCAAGTTCTTCCAAACCAACCTTGCTTATCCATGTCTTTATGTACCTTGCTTTGTGTTGGAACTGGTATTTTATTTTTTTCCGGGAGTTGGACCCAGCCCCTTACTTCCAGTGAAAGAACTCTTAATGTTTCAACATAAAAATCAATCGAGACTTGAGCAAAAACATTTCACAGATACGACATTTTACAGACACTTTAGCAGATCTAGATGTACGTAGATCAACTGATTTGACCTGCAGCTGCAGCCTTTTGTGAAAAACTATAAAAGATTCGCTAGGATCTCATCAGTTTGAGAAGTGCCTAAAAATCACTAAAGACTAATAAAGAAAATGAAAATGATCACCAAAGCTGACAACAACGTTGAGAGTAATAGTGAAATGCCCCTAGGAATGACAATAATCCCCAATTTCGCTTATCCCATGGCCAACAATGATAATACAAAATCTGGTAATTGCCAATTATGAGCAAGGTGATGTAAGATGTGAGCAAATGTTTAGACTTTAAAATCCACGACCAAGACAACAGTTTTTTATAAAGAAACAAGAATTTATTTGACTAATCTATACCACATGAAACTACGCTTTGTAAAGACACACACCCACACACACATACACACAAACAGTTCGGAGGGTAAAAGTAAATGGAGTTTTTCTAGTACTGTTTACCAGACCTGAGAAAGTCATAAGAGCAGAGCCTTGGGTTTAATCTTACGATTTAGATTTGAATCGAGCACTGGTTTTCAGCAGGGTATGAAGCTTTGTTTGTTTACTTGCGTTACGTATCCCTTTCAGAGAAGGGAATCACAATGTTGCTGATTGGCTTGTGCACTGGGAATTAAATGATGCCTTTTGGGAAAGCCCTTCGGTAAGGCGTTGGTTGTCTGTTTACCGATGGCGGCACTCTGGAACTTCTAAGGTTTTTTTTCGTTGTAGCACTTCGTAGTTCGGGCAAGTCTTATTGGAAGTTCTTGAGGCTGTTCAGATCTTTTTGACTCCGTGGATCAGGTCCATCCCACAGGCATTTGTCCCAATCAGATTCCTGTTTTTTCATGCATGAATTAATCTAACATTTGGTCTGTCACATGGGAGAACATCTTGTTGGAGTTTTAGTAATTTAGATAAAGTGTATTAACATGAGTCTGGTTCATATGACTAACTTTTCACACACATCACTGCTCTTTGAATACATTAAGCTTTTAATAAAAAAAAATCTCATATCTTGTATAGTCATTCATACCTTCATCTATAGAGAGGGGTAATACCTTTTGATAAACTTCCTTAGTTTAGGATAAACACGTTAAACACAACATAAAGACATCAAACATGATATGTGAGCAAATACATATAAATTTATATTTGCCTTACTGGCATACTTTAAATGATTGCATTTATAAATGTTCTTGAAGCAGGTGTTATTTGTTCTTGAGCCAAGAGATGAAGCAGGAAACACATTCTGGGGGTCAGCAATTGCCAGGGGATTGTGAAACTGTCTTCTCCCGTATTCAATGGAGTTGCTCACTGATTTATACCATCTTAGTTTGAGACGTGATACTGCTTCTTTTCAGATGACGTGTTTGCTGAGGTCCTGAAACTGTCTCTTCCTTGTTCAACAGCTTGCTAATTTGTACCCTTTTTGGTTTCCTTTTTTGACCGGGTCAACTGCTTCGTGCCACCTAAAGAGATAACATTTCGCCGTTTTGCTGGAAGGTGACAGATTCACGGCTCCCTTTGAGGTGGCCTGTTAGTCCCTACACATATGTCAAAAGCTGAAACTCCAATTGTGGATAAAGATGGTTAGTTGAGAATTGGTGGTCTGACTTCATTAGCAAACCTGCGCTTTGAGAAAAAACATCCTCTGCTCATTTCCTAAAACAGCCTATTCATGAACAGAGTTTCATAAACAAGTCGCACATCAAGGCCATCCATTTATAGAGGGAGCCATTAGGTCAGCTGGAGTGTGGATAACTGGAAGTAAAAGTGTTCTTGTGTCTAATGTGTATAACCAATGTATTGATTTCAAGAAACTAAAAAAAACAGGAAAAACAAAGTATGCCAGATTTACAGACTTTCCATGAACCCACCATTTACAAATGTAGATTTATGGATCACTTTATGAAAGACAAAAGGAGCCCATGCAGAAATTAAATGCTGAGTCATCATGTTAACTTGCCTGTGCTCCAGAGGCTTTTAGATAAAGTCATTTATCACCCATTTTCTGGTGCTCACTCTTCTTAAGGCTCTCCTCATGCTCAGAGATGATTCCGGTGTTGGCATTCTTTTTCTGTTTGCAGCCATTAGCACTGCTACAATTAGCATGAACGTTGCTAGCATCATTGGCGGCAGCCTCAAAGTGACCGTAGAAGGTGTTCAGGTGCTTTATAGTCAGTTATTGTCCCTAGTCTCTGCCATAGGCTTACTTCCATAGCATAAAATAATAATTAAAATATAACAAACGTGTTTCAAAAACAATTTTGCTCATTCAATCTCTGCCAACTGTGTTACTCATTGGAAAATTCTCTATAAATCAGCAATGGTTTGCTTCAAAGTCACATGTCCAAAATCATGTGATGCCACTTCCCTTTTAGGAGGGAGATTTCAAGACAGGGTGGTAAATTTCTACTCCACCTCTTCAATATTTTATTAATATTATTGTGTGTACATAGAAAGGATTATTTAATAGTCAACTGTGTTATTAACATGTTTTTGTAAACTTGCTTTAGATGTTATACTGTAGTTACCAAGGCACAGGGAATTTGCATAAAAACACAAGTTGATTGAGGTTGTGTGGTAAATGGTTTGCAGTTAGCGTTATGCCCTAAAATGCCCAAAATGTCAACTCAGTTATATGTAACACAGTTGACAATGTTGGCAGTTCATAGTAATAATTAATGCCTATACTGAGTTGTTGTTGTTGGTCTTTCGGCTGCTCCCGGCAAGGGGTCCTTGGGACCAGCACTGCATTTAGTGGCTGGGGTTTGGGCACTGGCTGGGAAAGTGCTGTTAATAAAAACATCTGTGAAACAAAAATTACACAGTAATTAATTAGGAACTGCCTAAAAAACATGTTTTGCACTAGAATGGATAAAGTCAGATTATTTACATAATATATCACAATGATTTCATGGAGTACTGATAGCGATTTGTGTCTAAAATCAAAAGCAACATGGAAGAGCAAAAGAAACACAAAATAAAAGTGACTATTAGATAATATAAAAATAATTGTTTTGTGAATGAAAAGAAAAAACACAAAAGAACAAGGATGAAAAATAAAATAAAATTATTTGGATGAGTTGGGCAGTACTTTAATAGAGATACCACAGAGACTCATTTGGACTGGAGACACATCACAGACACATCTGACCTGGAGAAACACAGATAAGACACACATCTGGACTACACAAAGACACTACCCATGATCAATCAGACACACACATCTACATCGTAGAGACACCACACAAACTATGGATTTAAAATCTTTAAGTTATGTTTGAGGTTCAATAAATTCTTGACCATTGTTGTAATGTTTTTCAATCTACTCATTTGAATTTGTCAGCTAAATTGCATAACACAAAGTTTTTGTCTTAAAGAAACTCTCTTGTTCTGCTAATGTGTCCTGTCAGCTGTGTTGCTTTTGTCAAATGTATTCATTTGTCTGTCAACTGTGTTAGGTGCGGTTTTAGCATAATAAATCTTTCAATTGTTGGCTAAACTGTAACAAAAAAGATGAGGGGTATCTCTGGAAAGTCTTACCCAAGCATGATAATGAATTTATGTTGGAAAAAACATACTGTCGACTGTCAAGGTAGTAAAATTTATATTTTTTAATCACAAAAAAAATACAAAAAAATAAAAAAATAAAAAAAATCTTAAAACCAATGGAGAATAGACTAAAAACTAAAAAAAAAAAATGTTTTACCATATGTGTAGTACTTTATGAATGTTTAATTTTAACACTACATTTGTCCATATTACAGTTGACAAAATATTGAATCAAATGTTTATTTTAATAAAATATTTAAAAAGCCACTAAAGCTTGGCAATTAATGATTTTAGCACATAAGGGGGGTATATTACAGAACCATTTAGTTAATTTATCAAACACAAAACTGATTTTTTCACTTTTTGGTTGATATGAAATGTACCCATGATTATAGCATGATCTATGGACATTGAAAAAGCTATTTACACCTGAGGTCATGAGTGTGAATTAAACACAACTATTAATTTATTATGTATATTTTACTTTATTCAGTTGTTTAAGTCATATGGAAAAGAACGTGCCTACCGACTCACTATTATTTTCCATATAATTTTAAAGATGCCTGCCCGTGCGTACAAAAAGACGAAGTACAACAAAGAATTGTGTATTAATAAGTTAGTCTTTAACAATATTGTTTCCAATGCAAACCTGAATTTTATTTTGTTTTACAATAGACCTTTCATGATCAATGTGTGTATATGCACTTTAAATTATGTTAATAATAATTAAATGAGATGTATTAAATTGTGCTTTAAAATTCATAATACAAAGTTTGTTATATAGTTTTTATTTTTATTTATGTCTTAACAGGGGCAAATCAGAAGACATGAATGAAGAAACAGACAAAAAAAATCTATATTTTCCAGTAAATATTCTTATATGCACGTAAAAATCTTTCCCCATGACAATGACTCATGTAAATCCAGGCTTTTATTATATTTAGGGTTTTGTTGTTTATGTCCAACAGGTGACACCTGGTGTCCCCTGAGCCAATTAACATTGTTACAGTTTTTCTTCCCTGGAATGGAAGAGAGAGATTTTTCTTATCATAACATGTGTTGTATTGTTTTTTAATCACTTTATAAATAACTCATGATTTCATATGTTATTTAAATAATAATAAATAAATAAAACTAGTTATTGCATTATGTTTTAAGACATCCTTAATTTACCTTAGTTTAAAGGGGGAAAATTGATAATCAATGTTAATATTTTCCAGTGTTAATTTTATGGCTGATAATTGTATGTTGTCAAAGTATTTGTGAACATAAAATTAGGACAAAATATTTATTTATTTACTATTCTACTGCTACCAGGCAAACATGACAAAAGTGTTAATGTTTTGTACATTCCTTTATTTATTTTTGATGTCCTTCTGAACGTTGTGTAAAAACTGTTTTTGTTCTTTCTGTTTGTGTTTAGTTTTTTCTGTTTTCCTGATCAAAAATAAAACTTATGGACATTATTATTTCGGAAGCGTGGCCTTTGATGCATGGACTTTCGACCAGTTTTGTCACGATCTGGGTGTATCGGCAGGTGTTGACGCCGTGGGCGGAAGGAGCAGGCATAGAGGCAGAGGGGTGGTGTAATCAAAAAAGAGTCTTTTTAATAATAATTAAACAAAATATAAAGAAAGATACAAACAAAGAAACAAACAAACTTAAACGATACTTAACTTTGTGCTGACAGGGGCTCTCTGGTACGACACAGACAGGGCAAGACACATAACACGCCCTGCGGCGAGACACATAACACGCCCTGCGGCGAGACACATAACACGCCCTGCGGCGAGACACATAACACGCCCTGCGGCGAGACACATAACACGCCCTGCGGCGAGACACATAACACGCCCTGCGGCGAGACACATAACACGCCCTGCGGCGAGACACATAACCGGGGGACAAACAACGGGACATAAACGAGGTGTGGAGCTGAAACGAGACACTAGGGAGAACGGGAGACACTGGAGACACAGGAGACACTAGAGACACAGGAGACACTAGAGACACAGGAGACACTAGAGACACAGGAGACACTAGAGACACTAGAGAGGACAGGAGACACGTAAAGACGAGACGAGAGACCAAGAGAGGGACAGGACAAGGGCTAAAGACATGGCAATCAGCTAGGCATGGCTTCTAGCTAAACATGGTTAAGCATTGCTTAACCATGGCAGTTAGCTACACATACACCTAGCTAAGCATGTCTTCAGCCCCAACATGCACTAAGCTATACTTACCTACTAGCTTAAACACACTAGGGAATAGGGGCACAGAAACACAGACAAAGACTACCCAGTGGCTAGGCGAGGCAGCCCTCCAAGGCTAAGCGAGGCAGCACTCACAAGCTAGTCGTTACTCCAAAGCCCGGAGGGACCGCACTCTAAACCTAGGCCCACTGGGCCGCTAGGGGGAGAGGAAACACAGACAAGGGATACCCAGTGGCTAGGCTAGGGGGCCCTCACAGGCTAGGCTAGGGGACCATCAAAGGCTAGGCTAGGGGACCATCATATGCTAGGCTAGGGGACCATCATAGGCTAGGCTAGGGGACCATCCAAGGCTAGGCTAGGGGACCATCATAGGCTAGGCTAGGGGACCATCCTAGGCTAAGCTAGGGGGCCAGCAAAGGCTAGGCTCAGGACACATCAAAGGCTAGGCTGAGGACACATCAAAGGCTAGGCTCAGGACCCATCAAAGGCTAGGTTCAGGAAACATCAAAGGCTAGGCTGAGGACACATCAAAGGCTAGGCTAGGGGACACCTAAAGGCTAGGCTCACTGGGCAACTCGGGGGAGAGGAAACACAGGATAGCTAGAGACACAAAGGGGTTATGGCTAGAAGCATGCTAGTTACTGTAACACAATATAGATCTTAGCTAAGCACGCTCCTAGCCACACACACACCTAACTACTTACCTGCTCTAGCTAACCACAAGAACACAGGAGGACAGGACTGAATCAGCTCCACTAACACAGACACACAAAACATACACAGAGACATTGCTGGTAAAAGAGCCCAAGTCAACACAACTAAAATCAAAACACAAACTAAACATATAACTAAACAGAACAAAAAGCCCACACATGTGACAGTGGTAATACCCAAAAAATGCTCGACCCAGTTTCCCAGTCTAAACAGCTATTTATAGATTAATTGATGGCTACCTCGGTTCAGGTGTGCACTGCATCACCTGACCGAGGTGCCTGCTGGGAAACTGAGTCGGCCAACAAAAACTACAAAATAAAAACAGTGACCTCTAGTGGAGGACCCTTACAGTACCCCCCCCCTTAAACCGCTCCTCCGGAGCGCTATTGGTGGTCCCAAGGCACTTCCCTGGTGTCCCTTCACCCGACGGGCTAGCTCCCATAGTCAACTGTGTGGCGGAGGCAGCACCGGATCGCTGTTGTAGGCCGGGCGGAGGGGGCAGCACTGTATCGCTCTGAGAAGTAGAGCCCCTGAAGACAGTGCTGTGTTGTCCCCCAATCCGGGCGGCCGATGCAGTACTGGCTTTTCCTCCGCCGTGCAGTGGTGGGTGCCCGACATCGAAGCCGGGTGCTGGACGCTGTGCTGGGGTGTCGCTCCGAAGGCGGCGAGCCTTGAATAAGGGCTACTGGACGAAGGTGGGGACCTCCACATGAGGCCTGCTGGTGTTGCTGGGACCTCCCCGTGAGGCGCTCGACGACGCTGCAGCCGGGACCTCCCCGTGAGGCGCTCGACGACGCTGCAGCCGGGACCTCCCCGTGAGGCGCACGACGACGCTGCAGCCGGGACCTCCCCGTGAGGCGCACGACGACGCTGCAGCCGGGACCTCCCCGTGAGGCGCACGACGACGCTGCAGCCGGGACCTCCCCGTGAGGCCGAAGGGTGCTGCAGCCGGGACCTCCACGTGAGGCCGAAGGGTGCTGCAGCCGGGACCTCCACGTGAGGCCGAAGGGTGCTGCAGCCGGGACCTCCACGTGAGGCCGAAGGGTGCTGCAGCCGGGACCTCCACGTGAGGCCGAAGGGTGCTGCAGCTGTGGCCTCCACGTGAGGCCGAAGGGTGCTGCAGCTGTGGCCTCCACGTGAGGCTGAAGGGTGCTGCAGCTGTGGCCTCCACGTGAGGCTGAAGGGTGCTGCAGCTGTGGCCTCCACGTGAGGCTGAAGGGTGCTGCAGCTGTGGCCTCCACGTGAGGCTGAAGGGTCTAAAGTCCCAGCCCCCTCTGCTATGCCTTGGGTGGTCGAGCATTCTGTCACGATCTGGGTGTATCGGCAGGTGTTGACGCCGTGGGCGGAAGGAGCAGGCATAGAGGCAGAGGGGTGGTGTAATCAAAAAAGAGTCTTTTTAATAATAATTAAACAAAATATAAAGAAAGATACAAACAAAGAAACAAACAAACTTAAACGATACTTAACTTTGTGCTGACAGGGGCTCTCTGGTACGACACAGACAGGGCAAGACACATAACACGCCCTGCGGCGAGACACATAACACGCCCTGCGGCGAGACACATAACACGCCCTGCGGCGAGACACATAACACGCCCTGCGGCGAGACACATAACACGCCCTGCGGCGAGACACATAACCGGGGGACAAACAACGGGACATAAACGAGGTGTGGAGCTGAAACGAGACACTAGGGAGAACGGGAGACACAGGAGACACTAGAGACACAGGAGACACTAGAGACACAGGAGACACTAGAGACACAGGAGACACTAGAGACACTAGAGAGGACAGGAGACACGTAAAGACGAGACGAGAGACCAAGAGAGGGACAGGACAAGGGCTAAAGACATGGCAATCAGCTAGGCATGGCTTCTAGCTAAACATGGTTAAGCATTGCTTAACCATGGCAGTTAGCTACACATACACCTAGCTAAGCATGTCTTCAGCCCCAACATGCACTAAGCTATACTTACCTACTAGCTTAAACACACTAGGGAATAGGGGCACAGAAACACAGACAAAGACTACCCAGTGGCTAGGCGAGGCAGCCCTCCAAGGCTAAGCGAGGCAGCACTCACAAGCTAGTCGTTACTCCAAAGCCCGGAGGGACCGCACTCTAAACCTAGGCCCACTGGGCCGCTAGGGGGAGAGGAAACACAGACAAGGGATACCCAGTGGCTAGGCTAGGGGGCCCTCACAGGCTAGGCTAGGGGACCATCAAAGGCTAGGCTAGGGGACCATCATATGCTAGGCTAGGGGACCATCATAGGCTAGGCTAGGGGACCATCCAAGGCTAGGCTAGGGGACCATCATAGGCTAGGCTAGGGGACCATCCTAGGCTAAGCTAGGGGGCCAGCAAAGGCTAGGCTCAGGACACATCAAAGGCTAGGCTGAGGACACATCAAAGGCTAGGCTCAGGACCCATCAAAGGCTAGGTTCAGGAAACATCAAAGGCTAGGCTGAGGACACATCAAAGGCTAGGCTAGGGGACACCTAAAGGCTAGGCTCACTGGGCAACTCGGGGGAGAGGAAACACAGGATAGCTAGAGACACAAAGGGGTTATGGCTAGAAGCATGCTAGTTACTGTAACACAATATAGATCTTAGCTAAGCACGCTCCTAGCCACACACACACCTAACTACTTACCTGCTCTAGCTAACCACAAGAACACAGGAGGACAGGACTGAATCAGCTCCACTAACACAGACACACAAAACATACACAGAGACATTGCTGGTAAAAGAGCCCAAGTCAACACAACTAAAATCAAAACACAAACTAAACATATAACTAAACAGAACAAAAAGCCCACACATGTGACAGTGGTAATACCCAAAAAATGCTCGACCCAGTTTCCCAGTCTAAACAGCTATTTATAGATTAATTGATGGCTACCTCGGTTCAGGTGTGCACTGCATCACCTGACCGAGGTGCCTGCTGGGAAACTGAGTCGGCCAACAAAAACTACAAAATAAAAACAGTGACCTCTAGTGGAGGACCCTTACAAGTTTTACAGACCTGGACGAAGGATATGCTTCATTAGGTCTAGTATTTTACCTTAGCCCTTGTGTTTGCTGGGTATTACTTAATATTAAATAAGGGGAAAAAAAAACATTTTGTTTCAATACAGTTTTATTTAATATAGCATATAGCAGACAATAGATGGCAAATAGTCACTGTAACTGTAAGTGTAGAAAAAAAGCATTAGTTGTGGTTTTCAGTCTTAAGTTTTTGAATTTAAGCATAGCTTTAGTAAATGCACCATCAGGAGCTGTGTTATTAGGGATATATTGTACGTACAGCATTGGTCACCAAATAATACATACATAATAAGACTTTAGAGACTTTGAAGTTCTGGTACAAAGTTTTGTTGAGCGCCTCGAAGAGCGGATGACTCAATTGCTTGGTGGTGCCACTTGTAAGCACAGGTTGGACCGCAAGGGCGCAGAAGCAGTGGTGAAAGGACAATGGTGATGGAACTGGAGCTCAGAGAGCTCAAAAAGCTCTAAAGAGCCTAAAGAGTCTTGGCGAAAAGCGCAAGGGTGCTCTGGGAGGAACATTGGTTAAAAGTGTGTGTGGATTTGAAACATCAGCTGGATAGTCCTCTTTTATATCATTGATTGATAGCAAATAATGAACGGGGCACCATTTAGATTTGCCTGGTTTGATCACAGGAAACATTGGAGTATTACAAAAACTAGTTGTTTAACACTTGTGTTTAATAGTATTTTTATGCCTGCTGCTTAAACCTTACATTTTAACATGGGTAATCAACAATTTATTTTTAGCATCTGAAAATCCACAGCTTACTTGAAATTAAACTACAAACACGGTGGATTGGTAACTTGCACTGTTGTAAGTTGGTCCAAAATTTACCAATGCTGAAAGTTATTCAACATTCTAGATGCAATGTGCTTTGTCTAGAGTCTTATGCAGTGTTCACTCCTCTCTGTCCAGTCACGTCTAAACCAACAGTGCAACAGTGTTTAAATATAAAATGGCCTAAAACATTTTAGCACTTGTAATACCTACAGGGTTTCATAAACTTGTAAAGTATCTGAACACAATCAAAAAATATTTTTTATCATTAATTATTTATAATTAATTGAGTTACTTATTGAGTAGTTATAAATTATTTATTTCTACTTTCATTCTGGTAAAAAAGACAAACATTGGATTTCTGCAGAAAACAAATATCTACTACACTTGCACTTTTATGTTATCAATAACATCAGCTTCAGGTGTTTAACATACTTTACGATGCTGTTTTTCACTAAATCAGATTCAGAATCAGAAAAATTGAATCAGAATCAGAAAAATTGGTTTCTTTGTAAAGTACTTGTACTTTTGTACTGAAAGTACATTTTGAAGCACATACTTAGTACTTGTACTTACTGAATGAAGTGGTACTTTTACTTGTATTGGAGCACATTTTTAGGCAAGAACTTGTACTTTTACAGATATATTTTGCATTTTTTTATATTCTGTACTGAGATTTACATATACATAAACACATGGCTAGTGGAGTTGCATTTACAGTATTCCCATAGTTTCAGCGTTTCCAACTTCACTCTCTCAAACTCAAATACTTTCCCACCTACAGTATTCCTGCACTGCTGTTTTCTATTCCCAGTGTAGTTACATCTATGTCTCTGAGCGTTATTAGGTGATGTAATAAGAACAAATGTTTGCCTGTATCTCCCTGCCAGGGGACAGGAGTACCAAGAAAGCTGGTCTCACTATTGAACTTCAGTCGGATATGGAAATGCTTGCTTGCTTATATAAAGTCATACTGAGATCATCCTAAGGCCATAGTGAATGTCCTTTTTTGTCTGTATTATGACCTTTGTTTTATGTGTCCCTTTACTATAGAGAGCATTTTCATAATGGTTATTGTTTTTTTATTTAGTGTAAAGCAAGCATATGTAAGCATGACTCATGTACGTTGCCTTGCAAAAGTATTAATTCCCCTTAAACATTTTGTCATGTTACAACAATAAACATAAATGTGTTTAATTGGGATTTTATCTTATTGACCAACACAAAGTGGCACATAATTTTACAATAAATAAATAAATAAATATAAAAAGCCCCCCTCCCCCCTCAGCCCCACTGAGTCAATACTTTGTATAACCAACTTTGGTTGCAATTATAGCTAAAAGTCTTTTTAGGGTATGTTCTGTAAAAAAATGCCAATTTTTCTTTGCATAATAGCTCAAGCTTAGTCAAATTGGAACACCAGTTCCCTTTCAAAGGCTACACTCGATGCTGCGTGAAAACGCATAAAACTCAACAGATAGTATGGCGGAGTTTAGAGTAAGATGTCCCCCTCCTTGTGAAAATTTCCTTTCGGAGGGCGATATGCATACATTCTGCTTCGAATGTTTGGGTGAGAAGCACGCTCTCGAAGAGCTTAATGGAGAGTGTGAGCACTGTGATCTTCTCCCCATGAAGCTGCTTCGCGCGTACCTTGCGTTCTTTAGGGATCCACGAGCCGCGCTGCACTCATGGGGATCACAAGCAGATCTGGCCGAGGTGCGAGAGACAGAGTCCCTCCTTTCTCTCGCTCTCTCCCCCGATCCCGATGTCTCTGCTTCCACTTCACGAGCGCACTCCGGTGCTTCTCACGGGTGTGTTGAAGAGACTCGTTCTCCTGCTTCTGTGGAAATAGAATTTGCTTCCTCGGAACGCTCCTCTAAAGATGAGAGAGAATATGAGGAATTCTTATTCTTTGTCTTTCGGCTGTTTCCTTTCAGGGGTCGCCACAGCGAATCATCTGCCTCCATCTAACCCTATCCTCTGCATCCTCTTCTCTCACACCAACTAACTTCATGTCCTCTCTCACTGCATCCATAAATCTCCTCTTTGGTCTTCCTCTAGACCTCCTGCCTGGCAGTTCCAACCTCAGCATCCTTCTACCGATATATTCACAATCTCTCCTCTGAACATGCCCAAACCACCTCAATCTGGCCTCTCTGACTTTATCTCCAAAACATCTAACGTGGGTTGTCCCTCTGATAAACTCATTCTTAATCCTATCCATCCTTGTCACTCCCAAAGAGAACCTCAACATCTTCAGCTCTGCTACCTCCAACTCTGCCTCCTGTCTTTTCTTCAGCGCCACTGTCTCTAAACCGTAGAGCATCGCTGGTCTCACCACTGTCCTGTACACCTTTCCTTTCATTCTCGCTGATACTCTTTTATCACACAACACACCTGACACTTTTCTCCACCCATTCCAACCTGCCTGTACCCGCCTCTTCACCTCCTTTCCACACTCTCCGTTGCTCTGGACCGTTGACCCCAAGTACTTAAAATCCTGCACCTTCTTTACCTCTGCTCCCTGTAGCCTCACCGATCCTCCTGGGTCCCTCTTATTTACACACATGTATTCCGTCTTGCTGCGGCTAACCTTCATTCCTCTGCTTTCCAGAGCATACCTCCACCTCTCCAAATTTTCCTCCACCTGTTCCCTGCTCTCGCTACAGAGCACAATGTCATCTGCAAACATCATAGTCCATAGGGACTCCTGTCTTACCTCATCTGTCATCCTGTCCATCACCAGAGCAAACAAAAAGGGGCTTAGAGCTGATCCTTGATGCAGACCCACCTCCACCTTAAACTCTTCTGTCACACCTACAGCACATCTTACCACTGTCTTACAGCCCTCATACATGTCCTGCACCACTCTAACATACTTCTCTGCCACTCCAGACTTCCTTATACAATACCACAGCTCCTCTCTTGGCACCCTGTCATACGCTTTCTTTAAATCTAAAAAGACACAATGCAACTCCCTGTTACCTTCTCTGAACTTCTCCGCCAGCATCCTCAAAGCAAATACTGCATCTGATGTACTCTTTCTAGGCATAAAACCATATTGCTGCTCACAAAATAAGAATATGAGGAATTACTCGAAGTTATAACTCGTGCAGCCGAACGACTGCAAATTGACTGGCCACAGGAGCAGGCCTACCCAAAACAATCTAAATTAGTTGACAGATTTCTGTCGGGTGGCCAGGAGATGGAGCCAAAACACCGCTCTCTCCCATTTTTTGATGACCTCCACAACGAGTTATCTCATTCTTGGAGAAATCCTTTTCCTTCCCGTATTTTTGTACCATCGACTTCGTTTTATTCGAACATCGTTAATGCAATAGCACGAGGTTATGTGGTGATGCCCCAAATAAAAGAGACGCTTGCGGGCTATCTCTCTCCTGGAACATCATCCTCATTAAAGAAACCAACACTTCCCTCCAAGGCATGTAAGACTTCTTCTACCCTGGTAGGAAAAGCGTTCCAAGCAGCAGGTCAGGCCGGCGCTTCCTTGCACACCATGGCAGTTTTGCAGGCGTATCAGGCTGATCTGCTAAAAGATTTAAGCACGAGCGGCACACTGAATCATGACGCATTCAATGAATTACGCCGGGCTACTGATTTATCCCTGCGTGCGACTAAACAGACAGCCCGTGCAATCGGCCGTTCCATGGCCTCCTTGGTGACCGCTGAAAGGCACCTGTGGTTAAACCTGACAGGCATCAAGGACAAGGATCGAACATTCCTCCTTGATGCCCCTGTCTCACCTTCCGGCCTATTCAGCGACGCTGTGAATTCCGTCGCCACTAGGTTCCGAGAAACTAAACTGTATGAACAGGCTTTTGGGAAATTTCTCCCACGCCGTGCTCAAGAGTCGAGGCCCTCGGCCACCCAGCCTCGACCAGATCTAAATCTCACCAGGCGAGAGGCACAGAAGGAGAGCGTCTGCAGCCGGGCACCCCCCCGTAAGGACTGGGGTACGGCTCGTCGCCCCTCACAGGCTGCCTCCAAAAAATCAGATTGTCGCACTGTCTTCTTTTCAAAGACTAAGTCCTGAAAGCCTACGTGCCCAGGACTGCGGGGGTGATCCCCCCCGGGGAACGGCACTCAACGCTCTTTCCTATAAGAGCATGCCCCCCCTGGACACCCCCAGTGGGTCGGTGTTCAGTTTCTGCCGCCTTTGGTGTTTCGGACCTCACCGACCTCCAGAGATATGTTAGTGCCTCGGTTTTATCCTGCTATATTCCAGGATGCCGAACCACTAACACCCCCCCGCGCACTAAAACTTGTACCCCTTTCGGAGACACTGGCAGCGTGGAAGCTACTGCCAGGCATATCTCCCTGGGTGCTAAGCACTGTAGAGAAAGGCTACAGGATTCAGTTTGCTCATCGCCCTCCGCGTTTCAACGGCATGGTATACACTTCCGGAGAGAGCGCATCTGCTGAACTGCGAACTCCAGGCGTTGCTGGAGAAGGGAGCCATAGAACAGGTTCCTCCAGACAGGGAGTTAGGCTACTACAGTCATTACTTTCTTGTCCCCAAGAAAGGCGGGGGGCTGCGTCCGATTTTGGATCTTCGCGGGTTGAACCGCTATCTCAAAAAGTACAGATTTAAAATGTTAACCATCAATATGATTGTCTCGCAAATCCAACCAGAAGATTGGTTCGTGACGAAAGATTTAAAGGACGCATACTTCCACATAAAAGTTTTGCCACAACACAGGAAGTTCCTGAGGTTCGCTTTAAGGGGAGAAGCTTACCAGTATCGGGTCCTTCCATTCGGTCTAGCTCTGTCACCCCGCACATATACAAAATGTATGGATGCTGTCCTGGCTCCCTTGCGACTCCAGGGCATCCGTATTCTCAATTACATAGACGACTGGTTAATCCTGGCCCAGTCTTAGCAGCTAGCGCTTCGACATCGCAATGTTGTCCTAGCTCATCTCCATTCGCTGGGATTGAGACTCAACGCTACCAAAAGCGTTCTCGTTCCGGCTCAGAGGACAACATACTTGGGTGTCAGATGGGATTCGATCACTATGCGGGCACAATTGTCTCCCGCTTGTGTCGAATCCATCCTCAGCGCCCTCAAGGAAATCAGACTAGACCAGGCAGTGACTGTATATCACTTTTAAAAATGTTTAGGCCTTATGGCAGCCGCATCCACGGTGATACCTTTGGGCCTTCTGCACATGAGAGCTTTTCAGTTGTTGCTAAGAGACAGGGGATTTCATACAAGGGCCAATCCCCGAAGGCGAATAAGGGTTACGCTCGAAGGACGTCATACCCTTTCTATGTGGTTCAGACCCCGGTTTCTCACCTTGGGTTCCACTCTAGGTCCGTCTTGTCGTCGCAAAATGCTAACGACAGACGCTTCCCTTACCAGCTGGGGTGCGGTCTTGAATGGCCGTCCAGCTCAAGGGCGCTGGAGAGGTCATTTTCTCGCATGCCACATCAATTGCCTCGAAATGATGGCTCTATTTTTGGCCCTACAGCACTTCCTTCAGCAGCTGAGAGGCTACCATGTTCTAGTGCGGGTGGACAATACATCGGTAGTCTCCTACATAAATCACCAGGGCGGACTGCACTCGCGCCGCTTGAACGAGCTAGCGCATCAGGTTCTGCTCTGGGCACAGGACAAGTTCCAAAATCTGGGAAAGATTCTTTACAGCAGAGGTGGACCTCTTTGCCTCCCAAGAGACAGCACAATGTCCTCTCTACTACTCTCTATAGATTCCAGTGAGGAGGGATCTTCTGTCTCAGGCACAGGGGACAATATTTCATCCCGACCGGAGCTTTGGAACCTTCACGTTTGGCCCCTGAACGGGACCAACTAAGTCAAGCTGGTCTCCCAGCCAGCGTTATTGACACTATTCTAGCCGCTAGAGCTCCCTCCATTAGGAAAGCTTATGCCCTCAAATTAAATGTTTTTGAAAGTTGGTGCATGACGAAGCAGGTAGACCCAGTCCACTGCTGAACTGTTTCAGTGCTGAAGTTCCTGCAAGATAAGTTGTCCTCAGGCTTGTGCCCTAGTACCCTTAGGACGTACGTGGCCGCTATCTCAGCCTGCCACGTTCCAATCGAGGGGATTACTGTGGAAAAACACCCTTTAGTTGCCGGTTTTATTCGTGGAGCTAAATGGTTGAGGCCACCCACTAGAACCACGACCCCTTCATGGGATTTATCGTGCTCGAAGGTCTAATTGACACTCCTTTCGAACCGCTAGAGCCTGACAGGCTTCTGACTCTTAAGATGGTTTTTCTTATGGCCATTACCTCTCTCAAGAGGATTGGGGATCTGCGCGCCTTGTCAGTCTCCCCATCCTGCCTGGACTTTGCCCCTGGGCTAGTCAAGGCCATTCTGCATCCTCACCCAAACTATCTTCCGAAAGTTCCATTTTCAAACATGCATCCTGTTGTTCTTGAAGCCTTCTGTCCTCCACCTTTTACAGCTTCGGAGCAGAAGAAACTTCACCTATTATGTCCAGTACGTGCTCTTCGGATTTACGTCCACCGCACCTGCCAGTGGCGTAGATCAGAGCAGCTCTTTATATGCTATGGAGGCCGCAACCGGGGGGTGGCCGCCACTACGCAGACCATGTCACATTGGGTGAGAGATGCTATTGCTCTCTCCTACAAGGCGCGTGGGCTCACTTCGCCTCTAGGAATCAGGGCTCATTCAACCAGGGGGATTGCTTTATCTATTGCACTAGCAAGAGGTATTCCCCTGCAACAAGTGTGTGACGCGGCGGGCTGGTCCTCTCCGCACACATTTATTAGATTTTATAGTCTGGATGTTCCTGTCACTCCGGGCTCACGAGTCCTCGAGTCAGCTTCCCAGACATAGTTCTGAGACCTCTCAGCCTTGTGCGCACACGCTACACAATGCGGGGTCCAGACACTCGCAGTGCGGCGACGTTGGTACTCTCGTTCCCATAGCGTTTTCACGCAGCATTGAGTGTAGCCTTTGAAAGGGAACGTCTCGGGTTACTTTGCTGTAACCCTGTTCCCTGAAAGGCGGGAACGAGATGCTGCGACGTTTTCAAGCCTTGCCACGGACTCTCAATTGGATTTAGGTCTAGACTTTGACTGGGCCATTTAACTAACATTAGAACATGAATATGCTTTACATTTTACATTTTGTAAACATGTAATGTATTGTAAATGAATATACTTTCAGATAAACCATTCTATTGTAGCCATATGTATAGGGTCATTGTCCTTCTGGAACGTCTGCCCAGTCTCAAAACTTTTGCAGAAGTTTTATTATATTATTGCCCTTTATATGGTTAATGCAACCACGGGGGGGCACAATCCAGTATCTTCTTGTGCCAGTCCCAAGTCTGGACAAATGCAGAGGGTTGTGTCAGGAAGGGCAACCGACGTAAAACTTTTGCCAAATCGATGATGCGAATCATGAATATAATTCCCATACCGGATCGGTCGTGGCCTGGGTTAACAACGACCGCCACTGGTGCTGTTGACCTACAGGGTGCTGGTGGAAATTGGGCTACTGTTGGTCGAAGAAGGAGAGGAGGAAGGCGTGTTCGAAAGCAGAGAGAGAAGAGGAAAGGCAAGAGTTTAGGAGTGATAGTAGGGACTTTGAATGTTGGGACCATGACAGGGAAGGGAAGAGAGTTAGTTGATATGATGCAGAGAAGAAAGGTGGATATACTGTGTGTCCAGGAGACCAGGTGGAAAGGTAGCAAGGCTAGAAGCTTAGGATCAGGGTTCAAATTGTTTTACCATGGTGTGGATAGGAAAAGAAATGGAGTAGGAGTTATTCTAAAAGAGGAGTTTGTGAGGAATGTTCTAGAGGTGAAGAGAGTATCAGATAGGGTGATGAGTCTGAAGCTGGAAATTGAAGGGATAATGTTCAATGTTGTTAGTGGTTATGCCCCACAGGTAGGATGTGAGTTAAAAGAGAAGGAGAAATTCTGGAGTGAGTTAGATGAAGTGATGCAGAACATCCCCAGAGGTGAGAGAGTGGTGATCGGTGCAGACTTTAATGGACATGTTGGGGAAGGGAACAGAGGTGATGAAAATGTGATGGGCAGGTTTGGTCTTCAGGACAGGAATGTAGAAGGACAGATGGTGGTGGACTTTGCAAAGAGGATGGAAATGGCAGTAGTAAATACTTTCTTCCAGAAGAGGCAGGAACATAGGGCGACATATAAAAGTGGAGGCAGAAGCACTCAGGTCGACTACATCTTGTGTCGACGTTGTAATCTGAAAGAGATCAGTGACTGCGAAGTGTTGGTAGGGGAGAGTGTAGCCAGACAACACAGAATGGTGATGTGTAAAATAGCCCTGGTGGTGAGGAAGGCGAAGAGGACAAAGGCAGAGCAGAGGACAACGTGGTGGAAGCTGAGAAAGGAAGAATGTTGTGAAGTCTTTAGGGAGGAGTTGAGACAGGCTATGGGTGGTCAGGAGGTGCTTTCAGTTGACTGGACAACTACAGCCAATGTGATCAGGGAGACAGGTAGGAGGGTACTTGGTGTATCATCAGGTAAGGGAAAAGTGGACAAGGAGACTTGGTGGTGGAATGAGGAAGTCCAGGAGTGTATACAGGGAAAGAGGCTAGCTAAGAAGAAGTGGGACACTGAGAGGACTGAAGAGAGTAGACAGGAGTACAGGGAGATGCATAGTAAGGTGAAGGTAGAGGTGGCAAAGGCCAAACAAAGAGCATATGAGGACTTGTATGCTAGGCTAAACAGTAAGGAGGGAGAGGGGGATCTGTACAGGTTGGCAAGGCAGAGAGATAGAGATGGGAAGGATGTGCAGCAGGTTAGAGTGATTAAAGATAGAGATGGAAATGTACTGACAGATGCCAGGAGGGTGATGGGAAGATGAAAGGAGTACTTTAAGGAGTTGATATATGAGGAAAACGAAAGAGAACAAAGAGTAGAAGAGGTGACTGTTGTGGAACAGGAAGTAGCAAATATTGGTAGAAGTGAGGTGAGAAGGGCGTTGAAGGGGATGAAGAGTGGAAAGGCTGTTGGTCCTGATGACATACCTGTGGAGAAGTATGTTAGAGTGGTGCAGGACATGTATGAGAGCTGTAAGACAGTGGTAAGATGTGCTGTAGGTGTGACAGAAGAGTTCAAGGTGGAGGTGGGTCTGCATCAAGGATCGGCTCTAAGCCCCTTTTTGTTTGCTCTGGTGATGGACAGGATGACAGATGAGGTAAGACAGGAGTCCCCATGGACTATGATGTTTGCAGATTACATTGTGCTCTGTAGCGAGAGCAGGGAACAGGTGAAGGAAAATTTGGAGAGGTGGAGGTATGCTCTGGAAAGCAGAGAAATAAAGGTTAGCCGCAGCAAGACGGAATACATGTGTGTAAATGAGAGGGACCCAGGAGGATCCGTGAGGCTACAGGGAGCAGAGGTAAAGAAGGTGCAGGATTTTAAGTACTTAGGGTCAACGGTCCAGAGCAACGGAGAGTGTGGAAAGGAGGTGAAGAGGCGGGTACAGGCAGGTTGGAATGGGTGGAGAAAAGTGTCAGGTGTGTTGTGCGATAAAAGAGTATCAGCGAGAATGAAAGGAAAGGTGTACAGGACAGTGGTGAGACCAGCAATGCTCTACGGCTTAGAGACAGTGGCACTGAAGAATAGACAGGAGGCAGAACTAGAGGTAGCAGAGCTGAAGATGTTGAGGTTCTCTTTGGGAGTGACAAGGATGGATAGGATCAAGAATGAGTTTATCAGAGGGACAACCCATGTTAGATGTTTTGGAGATAAAGTCAGAGAGGACAAACAGAGGTGGTTTGGACATGTTTAGAGGAGAGATTGTGAGTATATCGGTAGAAAGATGCTGAGGTTGGAACTGCCAGGCAGGAGGTCTAGAGGAAGACCAAAGAGGAGATTTATGGATGCAGTGAGAGAGGACATGAAGTTAGGTGGTGTGAGAGAAGAGGATGCAGAGGATAGGGTTAGATGGAGGCAAATGATTCGCTGTGGCGACCCCTGAACGGGGAACAGCCGAAAGACAAAGAAGATTGCCCATATTTGGTTCCATCCATCTTCCCATGAGCTCTAATCAGCTTTCCTGTCCCTGCTGAAAAGAAGCATCCTGACATGATGCTGCCACCACCATGCACAGTGTTAGTTTACCGCCACTCAGAGCACCTTGTTCCACATGTTTGATGTGTCCCCCACAAGGCAATTGGGTCCACTGGATTTTAATTAGTGTTATAAGAGTAAAGGGGGCTGAATACAAATGCACGTCACACTTCTCAGATTTTTTTTCTAAAATTTTTTTAAAACGATTTATAATTTTTCTTCCACTTCAAAAATTGTGTCACTTTGTGTGGCTCTATCACAATTACAAGCGGTATGAATACTTTTGCAAGGCACTACTTTTGAATTTTAGATTGAAACCTTATCTTGAACATGAACTAACCTACTTCTTTTTCATTGTGTTCCAGCTTTCCGTTTACAACACTCCCTAAAGAGTAGACAGCCATCCCACGAATAATGAATGTTGAACAAGATGACCTTTTCCCCACAGCAGCAGACTATGAGAGGTCCTAGGTGGAACCGGGCCTTGTCCGACCCATTGTTTATACTGTTGTTGGCCTTGCAATTGCTAGTAGTTGCTGGCTTGGTTAGAGCCCAGACTTGTCCATCTGTCTGCTCTTGCAGTAATCAGTTCAGTAAGGTCATTTGTACACGTCGTGGTCTCCGTGATGTACCAGATGGTATCTCAACCAACACCAGGTACCTAAACCTACAGGAAAATTTAATCCAGGTAATCAAGGTAGACAGCTTCAAGCACCTACGACACCTAGAAATTCTGCAGCTTAGCAAGAACCATATCCGTAGTATTGAGATTGGAGCCTTTAATGGGTTGGCCAGCTTAAACACACTGGAACTCTTTGATAACAGGTTAACTACTATACCTAATGGAGCATTTGAGTATCTGTCTAAGTTAAAGGAGTTATGGCTTCGTAATAATCCCATTGAGAGCATACCATCCTATGCCTTCAACCGAGTGCCCTCACTGAGAAGGCTGGATTTGGGTGAGCTGAAAAGGCTCTCATATATTTCTGAAGGTGCTTTTGAAGGCCTAAGCAACCTGCGTTACCTGAACCTTGGAATGTGTAATCTAAAAGAGATCCCTAATCTTACACCTCTGGTACGCTTAGATGAGCTGGAGATGTCAGGAAATCAGCTCTCAGTTATACGACCAGGGTCTTTCAAAGGCCTTGCCCACTTGCAGAAACTATGGATGATGCATGCTCAGATCCAGACAATTGAAAGGAATGCATTTGATGATCTTCAGTCACTTGTGGAACTTAATTTAGCTCATAATAACCTTACCCTGCTCCCTCATGACCTTTTTACACCACTGCATCATTTGGAGAGGGTGCATTTGCACCACAACCCATGGAATTGTGACTGTGACATTCTCTGGCTTAGCTGGTGGCTAAAAGAAGTGGTACCAGCCAATACTAGCTGTTGTGCTCGCTGCAGTACCCCTGCTAGCCATAAAGGACGCTACATTGGTGAGTTGGATCAAAACTATTTCCACTGTTATGCACCTGTCATCGTGGAGCCACCTGCTGATTTAAATGTAACAGAGGGCATGGCAGCAGAACTAAAATGCCGGGCAAGTTCACTAACATCAGTCAGTTGGATTACACCCAATGGGTCCATAATGACGCATGGAGCATACAAAGTGCGCATTTCTGTGCTAAATGATGGGACATTAAACTTTACAAATGTCACAATGCAGGACACAGGAACATATACATGTATGGTTAGCAACTCAGCAGGAAACACTACTGCCTCTGCTACACTAAATGTATCCTCAACAGAGAACAGCAGTTTTAGCTATTTTACCACAGTAACTGTAGAGACAATTGAGCCATCAAATGATGAGGGGCACACCATAGTACACCAGAAAGTGGGTCCAACTCCTTCTTCTGGAGTATGGGAGACATCCTCTGCACCTTTATCAACCACAACCACAACATTTAGAATGCAAGTCTCCACCAAGGCCACAGAAAAACCATATACCATTCCAGTCACAGCACTGGTTGATGGCTCCCTCAACACGTTAGATGAGGTGATGAAGACCACTAAGATAATTATTGGCTGCTTTGTGGCCATCACACTAATGGCAGCAGTTATGCTCATAATCTTCTACAAAATGCGCAAACAGCATCACCAGCAAAATCACCATGCACCAACAAGAACCATTGAAATTATCAATGTGGATGAGGACTGCATGACTGCTGGACCAAATATGGAAGGTCATCTGACTTTGCCACCACTTGAGCACGAGCATCTTAACCACTACAATACTTACAAGACAGCATACAATCATGCATCCACTATTAACTCTATACACAGTTCTGCACATGAACCTTTACTTATTCGAGCCAGCTCAAAAGACAATGTACAAGAAACCCAGATCTGAACACTTTTCATAATAAAAAAGGATTCATAACAAACTAATAGACAAATATCTGACATCGTCAATGTAAAAAGGCCCAAGGTACTGATGACATGGAATTCCATGTGTACTAAATAAGCGAATGATGAAGGCAATTTAATGACTTTGGGCACTAGGGTATGCTAATTGTTTGCTAAGTGTCTTTACCTAACAGAAGTTATTTATTTATGAAAAGAAAAAAATCTCTATTGTGGTTATTTCAGAAAAAAAATGCCTTCTTCAATTATTTTTTTCAGTGCTCATTTCTCCATGTTTTATTTTAGGATTGGTAATAATAATTGGTTTACTAATATGTTTTAAAACTCTGTCTATATCTTCACAATTTCACATTTTGTATGACATTATATGCTGATTTAGTAATTTATTCACCCGTGACTTTTTTTTTTTTACCACACCCTGCATGCCATCTTCCACACAACACATTAATGACCAGCTGCTAATTCAAATAAATTTAGCAGTTAATTACAGATGTTCATATTGTTAGAACATTGCTCTTGTTTATGTTGAATCAGAAATATGGTTTGGATTGTACGTATGGTTCCCACCTTTGGGCTTGCTAACAATTTTGCCATTATTTAACAACAGATGAAATGTTAAATGTGGTAAATACAATATAACAAAAATGTGCAAGTGAATGATTGTGCCTAATCTTCATACTTGATGAACCTGAAGTTGTTCTGTATAACCTTTTTTAAGCTGTCAAAAGACTGAATAATGCCACTGTATTTATTGCAGAGGTTTATAGTGCTATATAATCTTAAAAGGTTTCCACCCCATCATAATTCTAGCTTTAAATGTATCCATTCCTTGTGTTGTTTAATACTCTTTTAGAATTTGCAAATTCAGCTTCACTTGTGGTTTATCCCAGTAAACTTTATGTACTACTTCCACAACATTTTGCCCATAGTAGGCCTTCATATTTGTGACTCAGGCAAATAATGGCTAATAAGTCAGGTTCTGGCAACAGTATTTATAGCAGTGGCCTGAAGCAAAATATACATTTGCATCTGTCTCTTAATGGTCCCATTTAATTTTAAACAGCATGCCATGGCGCTTGCAGTGGACACAGTTTCATAAAGAGGATGTCTTGCAAAGCATGATGCATAAAACAATAAGCCATCAATTTGAAGTCAATGCCAATCCTCTTCAGATTTAAGGTTAATCAAGGTTCCAAAGCTGTTACAGATTATAGGAACAGACACTATTCCATGTCTCAATTTTTTAAATATTAAATTGTTGTTTACAACAACAACAACAACATAATACTACTAATAAAAAATAAAAATAAAAATAAAAAAATTATAATAATAATAATAAATACATGTTTTCAACAAATGTGTACTTATATACTACCACACTACTACATCCATCATTTTGTTCACTTCCTTTTGGCTTAATAGATCCTGGAAAAAATGTTTCAAGATTTTTTTTTTATAAATTAATTGAATAGAAAACAATTGGAAACACTTGATGTGTTTTATAGCAAAATATTTGGTTAAATGGTTAAGATGCAGTCTTAAACAGGCTTATGTGAAAATTGGCGAAACTTCCTCATAACTTGTTTTGTTTTAACCTAATGTCCCAGAACAATAAATTAAACCAATTCTGTCACAGTCACTGTGTTTGGGAGGTAAAGGACACTTTCTCATAGAACACCTGTTCGTCACATTGCACACAACCTGAGCTGCTGTGTGTTTCCTAAGGACTTATTGTGGTACACATTCTGTAAAGCTGCTTTGGGACAATGACTATGGGTAAAGGCACTATATAAATAAAATGTAATAAATTTAATTGAATTTTACAACAAGTGATTTTGCCTGCCAAAAACCCACAGCATTGGAAAGAGGCATCATACATTTATTTTTTAGAGGGATCATAATTCCATTTCATTTTCATCTAAAATTAAAATTGCTCATACAAATTTATATACTCAAAAACACAATGTGTATTTGTGTTGAAAATTTCATTATATAAATCTCTAATTTGTCTGGATATATTTCAGTGTGGTATGTTTCATTTATATTTGACAAATAAAAATACTTAAGTATAAAAAAAGGACAACAAGCTAAAAATATAGTTGCTATGATAATAGGGACCAAACATCTGTGCCATTGCCACCTGGGTTCAACGCAAAACCTGTGTGCTTTTTGACCTCCAAAAGGCCTCAGATGCTGGAAAAATGCATTACAATATAATGTCACTCAATATGATGTTACTCAGGAAAATATTAGCCAATTTCGGAATAAATGTAAGGCATCAACACAGCCAAATAGTTTCAGATATCAGAAATCTCTTGGCGATTTTGCATCCCCAGTGTCTTGATATTATATTGGCCTTGCTAGGTGGTGTAAATTCCCTAGCAACAGTATATCAAAATCTATTTTGTGCCCTCTTGTTCTTTTAAGGATTATTCTTTTTTTTTAAAAAAATGACCCAAGCACTATGACATCAACACAATGATTCCAATGACTATGATGTCATTGTTATCGCTCTGAAAATGCTGTTTTTATAGTGCTAATGTTATAAATGTGTGAGGGCCCTCTTGTTCATCTAAGGATTATTATTAGGGCCCAAGCACTATGACATCAGCACTATGACCCCATGACTATGACATCATCACCATCGCTCTAATAAAGCTGTTCAGTTTCAATAGTGTTGATGTCATAAATGTGTGAGGGCCCTCTTTTTCTTTTAAGAAATTTTTTTCCCCAAACATCCGGGCCCTTTTGGGATTCTTAACATGCTCTAAAACTCATGAAAATCTGCACACAGGTTAAAATCTGCTGCCATTAGGATGCCTGAATGTCCTTCACAGGTGATTTCTTTACATAGCTTATACACACTTAGACGTATATATACTTGGAACACTTCTGGATATCACTGAGCTGAACAATTTTCACTATGCATATCATGGGCTCAACTCAACACAAGGTCACATATTTTGGGTCATTTACAACCTACACCTTTATAACATTTATAAATGTTTTTTATAAAATAAAATAAAATACACTAATACACACGCACTATATACACACCCTACACACACACAAACACACACACACGCTACACATCCTAAACACACACACACACACACACACGCTACACATCCTACACACCCAACAAACACACAGATTGTGCGGTGCACCTGGGAGGCATTGTTTTTTGGAGGTCTTAACACGCTCAAAAGACACACAGGTTGTGTGCTGCACCCGGACGCAATGGTAATATCCATTTGTAATTTACACATTTATAAAGGACATACTGTTAGCAAGTCATGGGCTGAGATTAGTTATTCATACTCACCACTCTCCATTTGGAAAGAACCACATACCCTAAACAGAGAGGGGTATCTCTGTGCACCACTCAGCTACTACATAAACATACAAAAAAGCACATCTGACTTCAAAATTATATTCATAACCCTTAGTAAAACATTTACTGTGGAAACAAATTTTAGGTTTCTACAGCAATCTAATCTGAAAAAGCTGATGTTAAATGGACATGATGCATCTGGCACAGAATATCAGTCAGCTGCAGCATGTTTCTGAAAGCTTGTTAACTAGTAGTAATGAAAGATCAAAGCAAAACACAGACGGTTCAGAGACAATTCAGAATGATTTTAAAAGCAGTTAATAAGGTGATAAAGTGTTGTTTATGATAGCATGACATAAAAGTCCTACTGTGACTGTTTTTTTTTTTTTTTTTACGTGGGTTTTGGCAGGCAACGGCTCTCCCATTGTTCCAGTATTGCGTACCACCATTAAAGCTTTTATTGGTGTGCAATACCAGATTATACCACTACTTTTACCCATGATTATATCACTACTCTTCAAACAGGTATCAAGAAGGCTTTAGTCAGCGAAAGCGTCTTCCAATCACATAATACAATAATATTGAGTCAACAATAATATTGTCACTATGGTAACCAATGACCTTGAGTGAGAAAGTAATAGCTGATTGAACACCTGCTGACCTGAAACTCTAATGTATTCAGAGATAAAGAGCATGGCAAGACCCACAATGCCAAAAAATAAAAGAATGATTTGAATAACATTTTCTTTAAATTATAAAACTGAATTTATTTCTTGACACCCTTTATCTGTTAAACATTTAATATTTTCTTATACCCTTTTAAGTCAAGGAACACACTGCATTTTTGTTTTAGGTTCAACACAGGAACAAGTTTAATAATCAGAAACAAGGTCCCTGCTGGGCAATTTCATTGCTGGGCTCAAATTACATGTCTAAAAAGCATCAGTGATCAAAGCTCAACCATCTACTACATTTGATCACAGCTTTGATCAGAGCTCATAAAAAGATGATTATTGTAAAACAAACATTTCAAGTAAGAGATGCATGTACTCACACACATCATTTAAGAGATGTGGCACATAAACTATTTATCACACAATGCAAAAAGTAACTCCCATGTTTAAGATTAATTTTGTTGCATCAGTGTACAATAGTAAATAATAAAAAGTCAATAAAAATAATACAACTGATTACCCTAAGCTTGCTTATCTAAGCTATCTGAAAGAACATATGAACAAAACATTTTCTAGTAATATTAAAACGAAGTTTTAGGTTTTATGAAAGTTACAATACTGCACTTTCAGACCACATTTCATATCCAGTAATGCCAACCTTGTAACTTTTTGATGATTATGCCAATAATGACTAATGACTTGTTTTGTCTGTGAACTTAAATCATTGTCTTGAAATTCCTATAATTTAGGAAAAAAGTATTTGTCTTTTTGTCTTATAACTGTGCTTTGATTCAATTTTAGTTCTTTCTTAAATGCTCTATGGTGAATTCTTGTGTGATCCATTTTTCTTTTGTTTTATAATGAAAGCAGTTTTTTGTATTGATAAAGGAGCAAGTGAGTTTGTCTCTGCTGCAAACATTTTTTTTTTACTTTAAGAATGAATGCAGTTCTAATAATAGATTTATAAAAAAAAATAAGTTTGGGGTTTAAATTTTACATGTGCTAACATTTTTTAAACAATGACAAAGTAATGTGTAGTAAAAAAGTTCTTTGAAAAACTTTAAAAGTTAAATTATTGAAAAAGGAGTTTGTAGTACATACACAAAACATGGTTATAAATAAATTATAGTTTTTTTTTTTCAACGACCAGCTTTTTACGACAGCATCTGATAGACACAGTCAACACGGTAAAGGAATAGTTCTCAGTCGCAAAAAATTATAATTAAATAACTAAATAAATAATATGGATGATGATAATGATGATTATTATGCTGCTTGGAAAGTAAAAGGCTACTTTAATTATTATTTTCATTGCTATTATTGGTTGTGATGATCAGAATAATAAATATAGTTCGCCAAGCACCTCTGCTATCGCCCCCCAAGCTCACCACAGAACCTGTGTGCTTTTTAAACATATTAAGACCTACAAAAAGCCTGGAAAAAAGCATCACTTTATGATGTCACTCAATGGATGTCGCTCAATATGATATCACTCAGGAAGTTATTAACCACTTTACACCATAAATTTTAACATTACCACAGGTGAACCGTTTGAGATATATTAATAATAATAATAATAATAATAATAATAATAATAACAACACAAGAGGCATGGTGGGTTTTCATAAGCCATTTAGAGAGTTCATGTGTGTTACAAATATTTTATTTGACATTTCACACACATTACAAGATTTTTTTAAATATTTGCATCCATGTAGATCTTGCACCTGCCATGTTTTAGAGCTGCTGCTTATTTAGTGATTCTTCTGATTATTCAGTGGGACTGGATCCCTATTTAAGTCCATCACAAGGGCCAGCCCCACCTGTTTGATGTTAATATGGTTCCAACCACTGTTAATTTCACAGTAGATCACAAAATCTTTATAATTGCTTACGTCAGTATAATAATAATAATAATAATAATAATAATAATAATAAATGACATGGAACTATGTGAAATATAAACTCTTGGTTGAGAGACAAAGCAAACTTCACATCTGCTCTCGTTAAATATATACACAATATATTACTTTTTGAGCATCCTCTCTGTCCTAAAGAGTGTAATGAGCTCACCTACTGTTGAAGCCAATGAGAGCTATGTAAAATGACACCTTCCAAGCATAACTGATTTTGAGTGACTGCGAATCAATCCTACGGCAAGCAAATTGGGTGTAATACAGCTATATTTTTTTCACCAATAAAGAGACCATTCCAATAATGAAAAATAAAACTGCAGTATTTCCTTTCATTTTCTATAAAATACTTTATTTACTACCAAATAGCAAAAAGAAAAAGATGATTTTTCTTCTGCCATTCTAGATTAGAACAATAATGTAAATAGTGTACAAGAAGCCTCACAGGGATTCCTTTAATTAGAAATCAACATTTCACTGCAGTTAAAGGAGATTTGTTTTTTGTTTTTTTGTTTGTTTGTAGGTAGTGAGTCATTGATTTTTATCCTTTTATTATCCTTAATATTCTGTTTTTTTATTATAAAACAGGGCTGTGAGTTTATGTTTATAAGGTGAAATAGCTAACCTAGTGGAATAGGGATTAATCAATTTTTGAAAAGTTTTTTGAGAAAATAAAATCCCCCATTCTACCCTTTGTTTCTCTGTGTCAGTAATTGTACATGATACAATTATAATTAGGGCTCGATTTCTTATTATTATTTATTTATTTATTTTTTAAATACCATCCCCTTTAGATTAATAATGCTGTGTGTTATATACAATTTGTCATAAAAGTGAATGAAATATTAAAACTCTTTATGTATGAACTAATAATGGGGATTAGCCAATGCAGGTTTGTGTCATGTTTCGTGCTGTTTGCATTTTTACATTGGCCAAGAGAACAGTTAAAGCACAGCTTTTGACAAATTTCACAAAGAAGAGAACTGAAGGTATGATACATATGCACAAATCCTCACAGCAGAGACGATTATAAAGAAGAGGTAAAGAGGTTTTGTTTTTTCATCAGACTTTGTGGATTCACCTTCAAATTTGGGTACAAAAGTGTAAAAAATAGTATTTTTAAACGCTGTAATAATAATTTGATGATTTGTGTGCGCGATCGTACTGTATGTGTATTTGTGTGAGTGTGTATGTGTGCGCGAGATATATTCAGTGGCTTGCAAAAGTATTTAGCCCCCTTGAACTTTTCCACATTTTGTCACATTACAGCCACAAACATGAAGCAATTTCATTGGAATTCCACGTGAAAGACCAATACAAATGGTGTGTATATAGAGGTATAATAGTGCCAAAATTCCTCAAAGCAAATTGCATTGCAATTTGATCTGAATTGAAAAAAATCCTTATAGCATTTACAATGTTTGAAATTTTAGCCACTGCAATTTATTGTGGTTGTATATTTCAAGTGAAAATGTAATCCAAGCATTTAAAATTAAATGCAAAAATATTCAAATTGCAGTTCAAAAATATTTTAAAGTGTTAAAAATACAATCTTCATAATTTTTCAATCTTAATAATTAAGGTCGACAAAATTCCGGTAACAAAATTCAGGTAATAAAATTCGGGTAATAAAATTCAAGACGCTAAAATTCAGGTCTTTACATCCGGTATATCACAGGAAGAGCAGTGGAGTGCCGATTGCTGCTGTTCGTGCCGCAGTGTACTTTAAAGTGTGCTTCCTGCTCCCTGTGCAGTCTACTTCTCAGAAACTAATTACCGATCAGAACGCAGCCCTCTTAACTATAAGGCCGGGTTGCCAGTTGCACAATAAAGGGTGTAATGTGTTAAAAGTACCCCTCTGCCGTAAACGCTATATTCAAAGCAAAGCCAGCGCTCGTTCATCCACATGCGAGAGCGATCGGTTTCTGCCCCTGAGCTCGGTAATGTACAGTCTCTGGAAAAATTCTGTAAAGCAGCAGAAACAAATTTAGGAAGCAGGCAAACAGCATGGGTTCAGCGAGTGACACCAGAGTAACTGCAGAAGTCTGACTCTGTGCAAATAAACTGATGGGGCAATTCAAGACATACATACATACATACATACATACATACATACATACATACATAGATAGATAGATACTTTATTGATCACGAAGGAAATTCCAGATATCCAACAGCAATAGAGACAGTAACAGTAAGACAGGTTATAGATTGCACACTGTATATCTTACAGTCAGTATACAGTCAATACATACAGGGTAATGTGAGAACTGACCAGAGTTACTTGTGCAATGATGGACAAAAACAGATATTTAAAAGGATATAATATAATATAATAAATATAAATTACAATTAAAAAGAGAAATGGGGTTAATTGCAGTGCAGCCATTGATTTACAATGTTATATGTAACAAAGTCACAGTGCGACTACCTTCAGGCACACTACCTTCACTCATGCACACACATATGAAACACTTGCATGCACATATATGAAGCAGTCACACATACATATATACTACTAACTGCTTAAACATGAAGACTTATGACTTCATACTAAATATTAAACTAAAACTAAAATGTTGTAATTGCGTTGCATAAAATAATTTATATAAATTATTTATATTATATTTTAGTCAGACTGACATTAAACCGTACTATCCACACTTTACGTTTTTCTTAATTACAAAGTTTTTATGTTTACCTTTATTTATAAGCAATATAAATTGTATGTTGTTGCTGCTGCTGAGGAAATTAATCCCATCTGGTTACTGAATGTGACTGTACATTACCGAGCTCATGGGCAGAAACCCATTGCTCTTGCGTGTGAGTGAAAGAGCGCTGGCTTTGCTTTGAATATAGCGTTTACGGCAAAAGGGTACTTTAAACACATTACACCCTTTATTGTGCAACTGGCAACCCAGTCTGCTAGTTAAGAGGGCTCGATCCGATCGGTAAGTAGTTTCTGAGAAGTAGACTGCACAGGGAGCAGGAAGCACACTTTAAAGTACACTGCGGCACGGACAGCAGCAATCGGCTCTCCACTGCTTTTCCTGTGATATTCCGGATGTAAAGACCTGAATTTTAGCGACTTGAATTTTATTACCTGAATTTTTTGCCACCTGAATTTTGTCGACCTGAATTTGTAAGATATTAACAAATATTTTAAAGTGTATTTTTAAGACTAATATTTTTTAACTGCAATTTCGTAACTTGAATATTTTTGCATTGAATTTTAAATGCTTGGATTACATTTTCACTTAAAATATACAAACACAATAAATTGCAGTGGCAAAAATTTCAAACATTGTAAATGCTCTCAGGATTTTTGTCAATTCACCACCCATATTCTCACATTCCCAGCAACTTCTGTCAGCAGATGCGCCCTTTCCAGTTCCACGGAAGTGGAGACCACGCCGTTGAACCGCGAAGGGTGATGTGAGAACTGAATCCTGTAACTTCTTTCTACAGTGCTTAGTACCCAAGGAGATATACTTGGCAGTAGCTTCCATGCTGCCAGTTTCTCCAAAAGGGGCAAAAGTCTCGGCGGCCTAATTAAACAGGGGGGATGTTAGATGTTCGGCATCCTGAAACATGGCAGGAAAAAACTAAGAACTAACACTTTATTGGAGACCGATGTTGCCCGAAACACCAGTGGTTGGCTTTTCACCTTAAAGTAATATCCAGAAAGATATTGGATCTGAACACCACACACTGGTCGGCCAATGGGACGCTATTCTTGGGCTAAGGACTAAGACCGGACCCCAGCCCATGAGGGAAGCGTCTGCCGTTAGCAGTTTGCGACAACAACACAGACCTAGAGTCCAACACAGACCAGATCTCTACAAGGGAGTGCTGGGCTTGCCACACTCTCCTTTTGCACTTCATGCCTGGTGAGAACTGGACCTGGTTAGGACTGGGTGGCCAACAGTCCCGACCCTGAGCACGGCGGGTGAAAAACCTCACAAAGCCTTGCTCATAGAGCTTCGTTTTCAGAAACCTAGTGGCGGCAGTGTTTACGGTATCGCCAAAAAGGCAGAAGGCGAGATTGGGGCATCAAGGAGGAAAGCTTGATCCCTGTCCTTGATCTCCGTAAAGTTAAGCCACGGATGTCTCGCCTGGCGACCATTGCAGCCAAGAAACAGCCGATCGCTAAAGGAGCACTCTGAAGTGATGGTTTCCATCTTTACGGAAGCGAGAAACAAGTTTTTTCCACCCCTTACATTTAGGCAGATGCTCTCATCCAGAGCAACTTACTTTTTTTATCTGATTATACATCTGAGCAGTTGAGGGTTAAGGGCGCTGCTCAAGGGCCCAACAGTGGCAACTTGGTGGTTGTGGGGTTTGAACCTGGGATCTTCCGAACCGTAGTCCAATGCCTTAACTACTGAGCTACATAATTGGCTATTAAGACTATTAAGACAGTCAGTACTCAAATATATTAAAAAATGACAAAAAACATATTGTGGCGTGGGCGGGGCGGCGGCTGACGACCAGCATGCCTTGAGGGGATGTCGGTGTGTTCACCATGATGGGGAAAGGTGTTTGGGTTAGTGGCTTCGGCCCTGTTGTGTGTGTTGGGGGTGTGACGTGTGAAATGTGTTCCAGTTCAGGCTGACGCTGAATTGGATGTAGGCTCCTGAGTGAAGGTGCTGCTCATGCCATACCTGCTGTGTGCTAAATAAAGTACTCCCAGCCATTGCATTGGGCAGCAAATAAGCTCACTCGTCTCTCCAGCATTCTTTCCGGCGTAAAAACGCTACAATATATTGCATCTCTTTTCTACGCATATGGATGAATGTGTCGACCACACAGGGGCCGCCGGCAAAAAGCGCGTGTTTATGTTTATGCGCGGATGTATTGCCCTCCCTCAATATTAGTTTGTTTGGACTATTCCATTCCATTACGCCCCCCACCTCCTAGACCCCATCACTTTTAATGTACAGAAGGAGAGAGATATTGATCCTTTCTCAATGCAGCGAATTTCTCTGAGCATATTAACAACAATTTCCATGAATGAAAAGGTGGAGCTGAAAGTTACGCAAAATGAAGTAAAAAGCTTTAAAGGTAAATGCTGTGAAATGCTTTAAATTAACAGATTATGTCTTTAGCATGAAGGGAAGTTCCAGTTCCGCAGGCTCTAACGGCTTTAACATTACGGTCAGGGACAGCGAGGTTGGATCTAGCAGTCCACCACATCACACATCATAATACACTGGCTCATTAAAGTGGACATTAATTTTTAATAGTATACTATTAGTACAATATACTTACTAGTATAAAGATATAACACAATACAAAAACTTAAAAAAAAAATATATATTGGGTCATATTTGTAAAACAAAGAAATAAAGAACAATAAGACAAACAACATATAAAACTACCTATAAAGACAATATTTTCAGTGTCCAGTGGCACCAGTCTCAGACCCAGGAGGCTTATAAACAGTTTGACAGCAAAATGAGACATTTTGTCAGTAATGTGATTTATTTATTTACTTATTTAAAAGATACAAGACAATACTGCCAAAATGCATTATTTACAAGCTGTTAGAAAATATTTTGTGCATTGTCTCTTATTGAGTCACAAGAGCATTAAAAAGCATTCATCATTCAAAATTGTTCAAATCAGTGCAAAGTTAGTATGATTTTGAAAAACTCCACCTGGCACAGTCTTATCCCAGTGGCACAATCTGATTACATGTGCAGTACAAGTATTTGCCCCTTTCTGATTTTTTTCTTTGCATATTTGCATATTAAAGACCGCTTTCGTCTGCTGACCTTTTCCTTATCACGCTGTCATGCTCTCCACCACGCTGGTTTGTTTTCCCACGCTGTCATCTCTCCTCACACGCCCCCGGACCGCCCCGTCGGCACACCAGTTTCTCATCTGGGGCTGAATACTTTCGCCTTTTTGCCGCAGTTTTCTCGCGTTCAAGTTCATGATTCCTTTTTCACGTTACCGACCACGCTTTCCCACACGGAAAAAACCTATATAAAACACAAAACATATATGTTTTAATATAGGTTTGATATAGGTTTTTAATATATGTGACATATATAAATTGGCCGTTTTCCTATATTATATGTACATACAGATCTGGCCTTTAAAAACGCACGTTTTCGGAAAAGCGATCCCACGACTTGCCGCGAGTGCGCGCGGCAAGCTGTGAAAATGCCCTTCAATACCTGAAGGGGGCAGTCGTGTTTCAGTCTAAAGTATTGCGTGTCTACTGAAGCCGAAAAATGTTATGTCTCTTAGGCGCCCATTGACAGCAAGCGACAGAGCTCATAAACGTGTCAAGCTCAATCTGTTATGTATTTATTCATCATTTTCATTCAGAATTATAATTATTATTAGTAGTAGTTCATTGAATTTATTATTATTATTATTGTAACGCACCCGCGCGTGTGCAAAAGGGTTTATGCGCTTTAAACGCAGACGGGTACTGGTGGCTCAGTGGTAGGTGATTCGCCCGCTATGCGGGAGACCCAGGTTCAATTCCCAGCCAGTGCTCAATATGCTGGTGCTATTCGCTAAAATGCCATAGATATAGCCATTACATTATCAATTTATGCTTCAGTACTAAATGCATGTTTGCAATTGAGATTTTTTTTTTTTGCTTAAGCTATGAAACACATTAGCACTCACCTCACAGTTGCTATAATTTAATGATTATCATAAGCAAAAAGTGTAAAACAAAGGATTCACATTTATTACATTTTCACTCAGAGCGGGATTCGAACCAGGGTCTGGACGATTTTATAGGATATACGGATATTATTTAAGCAACGCCACACCACGTGGAAAGCGGCAAAAATGCTTCAATTTCATTGCCTGTCACTGAGTGTCAGCTATTCACGACTGGCCCCCGCGGAACACAGAATCCCCGGGCTTTGACTGCGCTTTCTCCATTCGTTATTACAGGGGCGGACTGGGACCAAAAAGTGGCCCTGGACTTCCTGGCCCACAGCAGCCCACACCATAATACATTGGCTCATTAATGTAGAGATACATTTTTAACACCAGTTACTAGTATAAAAATATAACACAATACAGAAATCAATGCTATTTAAACATGTTATTTGAAGTATCACTGAACATATATTGGGTCAAAGAAACAAACAAAAAAAGAACATCAAGACAAACAACATATAAATCTATAAAGACAATATTTTTTATTTTATTCTTTAATTATTATGGTAGTCAATATTAACACGAAATAATGCTGAGAAACATTATTTCAATTAATATTGACCACCATCATAATAACTAGCACAAGTTAATGCTGCTACTAATTTTATTCTGTTTGATTGCCATTCTTTTTACTTGGCTCTGGTAGATGAGGGGAGACGTGTTGGTCATCATCAGCATGTATTATGATGTGGGATGTGGTGCGCTGCTGGATCCAGCCTCACTGTCCCTGACCTGTTATAGGCAGAATCTGTTCATTTGAAGCATTTCACAACGTTTACCTCTAAAGCTTTTTTTTATTTTCGCGTAACCTTTTCTTCTTCCTCCTTTTCATTCATGGAAATTATTATTAATTTGCTCAGAAAATTCGCTGCATCGAGAAAGGATCAATATCTAAAAATTGCCCACGTGTGTGGACAAAGAATACAAAAGTGTATAATCTTTAATAAAGTTAATCTATTACAATGTTGTTTTCAATGCTGAAGCAAACATGATTTTGTTTTAGTCTATTCATTGAATACAACGCGACAGCGCGCTCCGAGGTGAAGCGCACCCACAGTTACTGTAATCCCCCATCTCACCTTTACTACAGGTGTGAAGTCATCAAACCGGTTTCGCTGCTTGGGGAATTCACAGAATTGGGGGTTTTAAAACAAATGAACAAGACCGAGCAGACTTCAGACAGGGGGTTTGGTTGGTTAGAAGTGATATTTGCGTCTATTCTTAGTCTTATAATGCCCACATGACATGCTGGTACAGAGCTGAACATAGCTCATCGATGCCAATGGGTTTTGCACCCTGCGCTATAAAATACGAGTACGACGGCCATCCGCGGACAGCAGCTCCTGCCTCTGTCCGCTTGCGCTTGCTCTTCTTTGAAGTCTCTGGGGCGCGTTCCAATTGCCCCGTTTGCATGCCTCACTTCCGCGTTGTGTGCGCGCGTCTCACTCACACCGCGTAGTAAAATCCACTGTAAACCAGCAAACCCGAGTATTTTATAGCGCGGATGAACCCGGGATCATTAGCAAGGAGAGCTCTTCTTCACTATTCGTGCCTAATTCCGCAGCCCCGCTTCTTCGCATATCTGAAGGAGAGGCCGCCTAACTAGTGAGCGAGGAGCTATATTGATTTGGGCGCACGCCGTGACAGGCTGAAAAAAAACTATTGTCCTCAAAAATGTAACAGATGAGGACTCTCATTAATGTGCAAAAACTATATAATAAAACTATATAAGACTACATGCCTTTATAAGACTTAACTTTTATTTAAGCGCACTCACAATAATGAAAAAACGTGATTTTATAAATGTTTGAAAGCAAATAAGGAGCGCTGTTCTGTATTGTTTTTGGTGAACTTGAGCGCGTCAGAAAATGAACGCAAACGTTTTTTTAAATGGTCAGAGCCAGTCTGCTTGCTGTTTTCCCGACGCGTTCATAATCATTAGTCTACTTCTGCCGGTGCACTCTGGAAAACTTCATGCATGCGGCTGAGCGCTGATTAAAACTATGGAGTAAATTAAAGAGGAGAATCACGATGCCGAATTAAAGTCCTGAGCCCAAACCTCATTTAAATTAAATTAACAAATACTATAAGTAAAAAAAAAAAACAATAGCCCACGTTTAGAAACCGTTTATAAATTCTTTTTGACATGAGTTGGCCCGGTGTTATGCGCAGAGCGCCGGGAGATTTCCTGAAGCTCCGAAATCACTGGGGCATTTTTTCTAAATAGATGCTATCTTTAATAACTGATGGAGGTTTTGAGCTGTATATACACGCAGTTTTGAGGGGTTTAAAACGAATTAGTCCGAGCAGACCTACATGAAAGGTGAGAAGTGAGTAACTGCGCGCGCTGTCGCGGTGTATATACTGTACAACACGTTTATCAACCTTTTGATAAAAACGCTGCCTTTTGTAAAGTGAAAGTACTTTACAAAAGACAAACTGCTTTATTTCAGTCATGAATTCACAATCACATCACATTCCAGCTATTATTTCCAGCCGTGGTTAAATAATGTATGAAATAATTATTAAATGCTGGACACAAACAGCAAATATGATGATTATTATAAAAAGCCCAAAAAAGTTTGTGGTCATAAGATAATATTTACTTAATAATATAATATATATAGTTCATTCATGTCTTCTGATGATGTCGACACATTTTTTACGTTTTAAATAAGATATGTTGGCATATTCACGAATCAGGACATTCGCATAGTTAAGACTATCAGATAGCCTACTATCAGGAAATTAAATTAATTTCAACACCATGTAAACCGAGACATTGCCATGTCTTTCACTGTTTTGTCCCTGTTAAAACATTACAAAAAATATGTAAGAAACTTATTAAGAATTTTAAAGCACGAATTTGGGCATCTCATTTCATCATTATGAAAATAATATGAAGCACATACACACATTTATCATGAAAGATCTGTTGTAAAGCAAAATAAAATTCATGTTTGCTTCAGAATTGGGAACAATATTGTTTTAGACTAAGTAATTATACACAATTCTTCGTTGTACAGTACTTGGTCCGGCGTTTAAATAAAGTCCTTCCATGCGCCATCTGGCGGATATTCAGTGAAGCACAACACATTTATTTAAATTCCCGAATGTTGCTTACGGCAAGTCGCGGCGCGCCGCACGCTAAATTGAGGCATCCCGCGGGAAAACACGCACAGTCTTAATGACCATATCTGTATATGCGTGCATATATGCGTGCATATATGCATACATATATGCGTGCATATATGTACCTATATAGACATATATGTGACATATATAAAATTGGCCGTTTTCCTATATTATATGTACATATATGCACATATATGTGTACATATATGCATGCATGCATATATAGACATATATGTGACATATATAAAATTGGCCATTTCCTATATTATATGTACATGTGTACATATATATGTGCATATATGTACCTATATATACATGCATACATGTACCTATGTGCATATATGCACCTATATTTTTACCTAGATATTAGTAAAATTATTAAAATCCATAGCTGTTAGACAACGTAAATAAAAGCCCAAAATGTAGAAATTTTATTTTTTAAATTTTTTTAAGAACAATCAAATAGTAAAAGAACAAAAATATAGTACAAGAACAAAAATAAGACAAAAAAACTCAACAGGAAGAAAACATATATATATTTTGAGGACCTTCTTAGCTTTGTATTGATAGATGTGCCTGTCTGCCCTTGGGTGGCTGCCGGCCACTTCTTCAATGTAGCATCTAGAAAAGACAAAAATAATAAGACAGTATAATAATAATAAATGATTATTTATTAAAACTTCAGACGACAACAATTAGTGCCACGAGGTTATTTGCTACACTATATGTTCTACAAAATAGAGGACTACACACCTTAAAGCGCAATACCCCAGAAATGTGGCTTTAAAGGAAAGGTAGGATTAAGAAGTAAGCAAGCAATGAATTAGTATATAGGTCCCAAGCAGATACAGTAACAATAATGGGTGCCCTACCTTATGCAGTCTCCAATGCCTAATAAACGCAAACAGCTGCTCCCCATCCCCTCTGGTTGGCTTTTCACCTTAAAGTAATATTTCAAAATTATTATTAAAGGGGGGTAAAATAAAGGTGGAGAAAGCAAGAGTTTTTTTATATACACATCACGTTTTCTTGAGGTTCAAGATAATACAAAAATGGCAAGTAAAAAAAGCAATGGCCTGCACACAAACATAATTTATTCCACAGAACATTACTGAGTTTTTTTTTTTTTCAAGGACAGAAGAGATTAGGAACATGTTTTGTACCATTCAGGTTGCAGCTCCGAGTCTCCAAGTCGAAGGTGCCCAGCAGCAGATTTCGCACCACGGCAGTAGCAGAGGTGGCAAGGCGGGCTGCTCGCTTCTGCCTGGCAAAACACCCCAGAGCCCTTTCAATCTGAAAAATAATTTCACATCACAATATTAATTTATTGGCAACTTTTAAAAACTTTTTCATGTTTCATACTGATTCTTGCTTAGCTTCCCAATGGTTAATAGTATTTTATGTATAAATGCAGATCAATGATAAAGATATAAAACAGTGTTATAAGCTAACAAAAACGGAGCCAAATACATATTAGCAACCATAATCTAAAGCTATCCAAAACAGGGGGAAATACATTAGAACATTTATAAACATCTGTAAACTCAATAAGGCATTAGCTTAGCCACCGGGAAATATCATGTTTGTGCTACATACCGTAAGGCAGCATGTTAGCATGATTTACCTAAACTATGTAAATGGCATTGAAAGCCAATATGTCACACAAGCTGACAAGAGCTAGCTGAAGTGAGGAAAATATTTACTAATATTAGTTTAATATTATCAGAATAAGAGTTATATAAAACTTAATAACTTACCCAGTGTGTCCTCCTGGATCTATATTCTCTCTTCAAAATGCTCCCGTTCATCGTCAGAGCCACACAGTCTTCTTCTAAGGTAAATGTAAACTCCTCCCACTTTCTAGAACATTCTGAAGAGTTTCCTTGGATGTGTAGAATCACGTGTCATCTTCCAAACGTGCAGAAAACTGAATCTGTGTGTGAACTCAAGCCTGTCTTTGTGTGTGTGTTTCATGCCGGTGTTCGGGGGCGTGGCCTAGTATGTAAATTAGCCGGACCGATTTCCGTGTGATTGGCGTGTGGGCGTATCCTGCCTCGGGTCATTAGCAGATAATGAAGTGCGACAGAAATTCTAAAATGTGTATAACTATAGTTAAATTCCATAACATGCCAATTACATGTGATACCAATTTTACGTGTTTGCACATAAGTTTTTTGCTTTTTTTAAATTTAGTTAGTTCTTAGTTGTTGCCTTGATAATAGAAAATATGAGCGCATCATGTATGACAGTTGCCAAAGTGAGATATGAGCCAAAATGACCAGATCCTGCCATGCTATACTGTATAGGAGACATATCCTGTATGTACATATAGGGCTTATATGTGGATATAAAGAAGCAATACAGGAGACCTATATGGCCTGTATATGCACATATATGCACCTCAATTTTGCCTATATGCAGCATATATATTATCATATATATGCATATATACTGCATATAGGCTTCATATATGCGCATATATCCTCATATAGGTGAGGATAAATGCGCATATATACTGCATATAGGTGAGGATATATGCGCATATATACTGCATATAGGTTTCATATATGCGCATATATACTGCATATAGGTGAGGATATATGCGCATATATACTGCATATAGGTTTCATATATGCGCATATATCCTCATATAGGTAAGGATATATGTGCATATATACTGCATACAGGTTTCATATATGCGCATATATCCTCATATAGGTTCTTTCCATGTGGCCCCGTTTTTGCCTCACACTTAGGATTTATCACCACACTCGGATTAAACGGCTTTTCGACTACGGCTCTGGTTAGTGTTTGTTTTGGCTCGTTGCCCACGCTGACGGATTACACGGCTTTGGACTTCCGCTCTCGTCCTTCGATTACGACCCAGATTCGCCCTTCTACTGTGACACTGCTCCTCATCTCTTCCCACTGCACAGCTCGCCCAATGCCTCACAGAACCACCTGCCTCTCTGCACCTGGATCCATCTCTCCGCCTGCTCGTTCGCCCCTCGTGACATTTGAACACTTTTTAAACACTTTATGACGAAAAGAATGCCTTTTTATGCCTTTTTGTTTGTGAGATATCATAAACATTTCGCGGGGGGTATCATCATGATGCCGTGTAGCAAGATATACCACTCATCAGTGTAAGATATACCACTTATCAGTGTAAGCTGCAAGTGCAGCAGGTCAGTGAGGATGAACCAGGGCCTGCTGATGATGGCCAACACCTCTCCCCTGATCTACCAGAGCCAAGTGAAAAGAATGGCAATCAAACTGAACATGTAAGCTGGAATAAAATCAGTAGCAGCATTAAGTCGTGCTACTAATTATTATGGTAGTCAATATTAATTCAAAATAATGTTTTTCAGAATTATTTCCAATTAATATTGACTACCATAATAATTAAAATAAGTAACTAGTTTACTAGAGTGAGATAATGCTGCTACTAATTTTATTTCAGCTTACCTGTTCAGTTTTTTTTGCCATTCTTTTTAAAATATTTTTTTGAATGTTCATTAAATGTTGTTTGTCTTAATGTTCCTTCCTTTGTTTTTGTTTTTTTTGTTTTGTTTTACTGATATGGGCCAATATATGTTTAGTAATACTTCAAATAATATGTTTAAATAACATTGATTTCTGTAGTGTATTATATTTTTATACTAGTACCTGGTATTCAAAATGAATCTATTAATGAGCTAATGTACTGTATTATGATGTGGGCCAGGAAGTCCAGGGCCACTTTTTGGTCTCAGTCCGCCCCTGAGTTTCACTGTTTGCCATATACATACATACGTTTGGACAACAATGTTCCGGAAGCGATATTAAATAAGCAGAATACACAATTTTTTTCAATACAGTTTTATTAAATATAGAATATTTTTATGTTTAGCTGGCGAAATACATTTTAGGCAGAGATGTCTGCTTGGTCTTGTTAAATCGTTTTAAACCCCCTATTTCTGCAATTCCCCAATCATCGAAACCGGTTTGATAACTTCACACCTATCATGAATGTAAGGTGATTAGAGGGATTACAGTAACTGGGGGTTCTGGGTGTCACCTCACAGAGCGCTGTCGCGTTGTATTCAGAGAATAGATTTAAACAGAATAATGTTTTAAACAAAAACAATATTGTATAAAGGCTAAATTTATTAAAGATTATTCACCTTTGTATTCTTTGAATTCATCTTTTTGTACATACACGCGGGCATCTTTAAATTTGAACAAAAAATCATAGTAGGCTGGTAGGAACGCTATTTTTCATATAACTTAAATGGCTAAATAAAGTTTAAAGCACTTATTAAGCTTTTTCATTTTGTATACTACCATATCATCAGGCCTGTACTGACCATAGGGCATACCGGGCAATGCCCGGTGGGCCGACGCACATTTTTGGGCTGGGGCTGTCAGTCATAATTTAATATTTAAAAAAAAGTTTATTAGGCCAATTTATTTATTACCGCAAAGAAAAAATCGCGGCCCATTGGTTGACTGTCTTAAAGGACATTGAGCTAGTCCAATGAAATCTCAGTCCATGCCCTGCCTCCCTCCTGGCCAGCCCTCATCTCCCCTTGACAAAATCTGCTATTTAGAGTTGGACCAGAGTTTGAGATGAGTCAGTCTATAACAATGGATAAACCAGAAAAGAGCAAGGGGGGTGCAGAGAAGCTGCGGGAGAAAAGACGCAAAAGCCTACAAGTGGAGGCAGCAAAATGTGCGAAAATCACAAAAATGTTTGTCACCACCACACGTTCAATTGCAGCTGCTGGTGTAGGGCCATCAAAATCTAGCAACAGTGCAAAGGCAGTAGCTATTAAAATTGATTTGGAGGAGGAGGTGGTGGTGAGAGATGTGACCCAGCAGGGACAGATTGAGTAAGGCTTTGAAAAAGCTATGAGTCCGAGTAAGTAGCCAAAATGTTGGCAGAATGAAGGGAGGGCATTTATGTAGGGGAGACAGAGGGCTTTTTTTGTGGTGTGTGTGTGTGTGTGTCACTCGTGCATTTGAGTGTTTGTTGACAACATGCCCTAATAGCCTACCTAGCTGCTACTCGCAAATAAACCATCTGCCAATGAGGCTAGGCTACATTGCCATCCACATTAAATTAACGAGTGGTCTTACATCTGTCATGATTGATCGAAATTGTTGTCAATCTTCATGCAGTGCAACAAATAAACCCCAGAGTTATATAGATACCATACCATACCACTTTATTTCTAAAGCACTTTAATACAACAACAAAGCTGACCAAAGTGCTGTACAAAAGTCAACAATCGGGCCATAAACAGCAGGGTGTTTTATAATAAAACGTTAAATTTGATAAATCAAAAATTAAAATCAAAAATTAAAATGATCGTAACAAGAAAAAGAAAACACTAAGAACATAGCGACACAATAATCTACTACTAATAATAATAGTCATAATAAAAATAATAATAATCAAAAGAGAAACAAGATATAAAACACAAAACATCTCAAAATGCTTCACACTGAGTTGAAGGCCAGAGAGTAAAAATGGGTTTTTAACCGTGATTTAAAAACAGCCACTGATGGAGCTTGTCAAATGTCATTCCATAATTGAGAAGCAGCTACTGAAAAGGCACAATAACCTCGAAGTTTGCAACGGGTTTTTGGAATTTAAATTAGCAGCTTGTCAGTAGACCTGAGAGAGCGAGATGGAACATATGGGTGCAACAATTCCACCAGATAGGCTGGAGCAAGACCATTCAAACACTTAAATACAAATAAAAGGATTTTAAAACGGATCCGAAAATACACTGGAAGCCAGTGAAGGGAAGCCAAGATTGGGGTAATATGCTCTCGTCTGCCTATACCAGTTAAAAAACGAGCTGTGGCATTTTGCACCAACTGTAAGCGAGCCATAGTGGTGTGGCTGATTCCAAAGAATCAAAGCATTGCAATAGTCAAGACGAGAGGTTATAAAAGCATGGACAACCGATTCCAGGTCCCGCCTTGACAATATAGGCTTAATCTTTGCTACTTTTAGAGTAGGATCCATTTTAATACCCAAATTTGTAATCAAAGCTTTCTCAGATAGGGCCAAAGAGGAAAGGTCAAAGCGAGCAGATTTGCGGGAGCCATTTGGTCTAAACAACATAACTTCGGTCTTTTCCTCATTGACATTCAAGAAATTAAAAGCCAACACCTTTTAACATCAACAAGGCAGTCCAGAAGAAGTTTGACAGAACATGCACCATTGTGCTTTAATGGGAGGTAAACTTGACAGTCATCTGCATAAAAATGAAAGGAGATGTTATATTTCTGGAAAATAGCTCCGAGTGGGAGCAAATACAAGGAAAATAAAAGTGGACCAAGAATGGAGCCCTGTGGTAACCCTCAAGGAAGGGCAGCAGAGTTGGAAGTGAAACCATCTATATTAACACAGAAGGTTCTATCAGAGAGGTAGGACCTAAACCACTGCAAGGCTGAGCCTGTAATGCCCACCCACTGTTCCAACCTGGATAAAAGAATCTCATAATCTATGGTGTTAAAAGCCACTGTTAAATCTAGAAGCACAAGTAGTACAGAATCTCCGGAGTCAGTTGCTAAAAAAAATTGTCATTAAAAACTCCTAAAAGAACAGACTCTGTGCTATGGCGAGTTTTAAACCCAGACTGAAACACTTCCAAAATTGCCTGTTCATCAAGGAAGGGCTGCAGTTGCAAATAGACAATTTTTTCCAGAAGTTTGGCCAAAAAAGGTAGCTTGAAGATAGGCCTAAAATTTGACGAAACAGAGGGATTCAGGCCAGACTTTTTTAGCAAGGGTTGCACCACAGCATGTTTAAAATTTCTCAGCATCACATTAGAAATTAAACTGCTATTGATAATAGCAAGAATAAAAGGACCCAAAGTGGGGAAAACTTTCTTAACAAAATTAGGAGGGGTAACATCAAAAGGAAAGCCAGATGGCTTACTACTGGACACCAGATCCTCTAAAAAAGAAAGGGAGACAGGCTCAAAATGCTCGAACACAATTATACAAGGTCTTAAAATTGGTGGGTCGCTAACAGATGGTAAAATAAGGGACCTGATGTGTATAACCTTATCCATAAAATAGTAAAGAAATTCATCACAGGTTTCCATAGAAGCCTTCAGAGGGATAGGTTCCTGAGCATTAAGAACAGAGTTCAATGTGTAAGCACGAGGGTCATGAGAGATAGAAACAATAAGATCAGAAATTTTTTTTTTGTTCTAGCGGCTTTCACAGCTTTTTGATAATGACACCAGCTTTCTCTTAACATTTCCAAAGACACCTCCGTTCAGCTCTCCTGCATTCCCTTCTAACAGCACGGGTCTGACAGGCAGAATCAAACTGGAATATTAGCTTCTCAGTGCTGAGTGACGCTGAAGATTGTTAATCCCAATCACAAGTGAAAATCGCAGAGAAATGAGTGGCAGAGGTGGGATTAAAGACACGGCGGTGCCGAACCGAATTACACGATTTAGCAGGTTGAGAGAAAGGTACAAAATCAAATAAAACAGGCATATGGTCTGAAAACACAGCATCCCCAATTTCCACATTGAGGACAGATAAGCCACGAGACAGTACAAGATCCATTGTGTGCCCACATTTCTGAGTGGGACCATTGACAGACTGAATAAAGTTAAAAGAGTCCAGTAAACCTAAAAAGTCCTTTACCAGAGGCTTATCGGGACAGCAAACATGGATATTAAAATCCCCAACAATTACCACTTAATCATATCTAGGCATAAACTCAGCCAAGAAATCAGCAAAGTCATTTAAGAAGTCCTTATTGTACTTTGGCAGACAGTAAACTACAGCACACAGCTGCGCAGGAGAAAGGGCCACCTCAAAAAGGCTTATTTCAAAGCTGGAGAAAACGACCGGGAAAAACAACAGTTTACAAACAAACTTTGATTTAAAAACAGTTGCTAGATCACCCCCACGACCGAAGGACCGTGGACAATTTAAATACTGGCAATCACAGGGCAGGAGTTCAGAGATCGTGCTGGACTCACCAGGAGACAGCCAGGTTTCAGTCACACAAAGGAAATCCAATTCCTGTAAAGTAAAAAACTTCTTTAAGATAAAGGTTTTGTTCATCACGGATCTGGCGTTTACCAGACCCATCCTGATGGGAGCCGGAGTTGAGACAGCATTAGTGAGGGAAGCGCGCCAGAGGCCCCAGATTCTGGAGAGTCACTCCACGCCGGCTCTGGTAGAGTGGGCGAGGTTGCGGTGTTTCACTCCACTGATCTGAGCCAGAAACAGGCACTAACCAGGAGTCGACATCATCACAAAACCGCCAGGAAACAGAAAGGCGAGGTGAGCGTGGGGCCCGGTAGAGGAAAGCCGGTATCCCTGATAACAGTGGCGAGAGAGAATCACGTACTTCATTGTCAAATTGCCCCCAATCCACTGCAGATCAACGAAGATTCAGTAGTGATTGGCGATCATACACCAGTAGTGAGAAGATATTTTGTGAAGCAAATAAAAGTAATAATAACAACACGAGTAAGAGAGACAACAAGCCACAAACACTGGCACCATCTTATTTCGTCATATAGTTAGGATCACTGTCCTGCTAAAAGATTCAGTTGCAGATGTGGTAGATGACATGGCTGACTATCGGATTTCTAGGTAGACACACTGTACGTGCATGTTATAAGTTCTGATGCGTCTGGTTGCAGTCCCGAATGTCTCTCTGGAACTTTATCCTGGCCCTGAGGTCATCGAGCTTGTTTTCCAGTGACTGGACGTTGGCGAGCAGGATGCTAGGCAGAGGTGTGCGGTGTGCACGGGCTCTCAGCCTGTTCCTGACGCCAGCTCGTTTCCCTCGGGGCCGCCGCTTGGCCGTCTTGTCGACTTAGGTGAGGTGTGGGGACCTTGACTGCATGACCCTTTTTAAACATGTCGTTCATGAAGTTTGAATACTCTTCATGAAAGGAGCGGTTATTCTTAAACTTCCGTTTGAGGTTCAGTGCGCGCTGCATGGCTGCGCTTCGGTTGTTGGGCATTTGAATAGCTGCTTTCTTAAATGGTAGGCCAATGTAGAAGTGATTGTCAGTGAACTGCAGGGAGTTAGTTACATAGTCTAAAAACTGATAGTCCTCTTGTGACAACTCAGCTTTGTCATCACAGTTCTGTTCAGGAAAATCGTGGTTGTACTGTTGTATCAGCATTTGTTCTACTGACTCTGTACAAAAAGTAGCAGAACTACCTGGGTCCATGAAGGCATACACTTCTACTGTCTTATTACCTTTCTTGGACTTTATTTTAACAGGTACTATGGAGAGAATACAGTCACCTCCAGCCCCAGTACACGCACTCGTTTCATAACTCACTGTAACAGGCAGTGTTTTAACTGGTTCAGTTTCGTCAGCCTTTACGATCGCTTGAGCTGTGTCTTTTGCTGCACTGTGTAGCATGCAAGGATGTTTCTTTGAGCAGACCTGACATGTAATTTTCTTTGTGCAGTCTTTGCTTAAGTGTCCTTTTACTAAACAGCCAAAGCAGAATCCATTCTTTTTTAGAAAGTCCAATTTTTCCTTATATGTCTTATCGTTAAACTGGTGGCATTCATCTAGGGTATGGTCTTTCGCACAGAATGCACAAGGTTTAGTGAAGGCACTAATAACTAATGCACCACTACTCTTTACTGTAATCGAATCTTTATGATTTTTCCCAACCTGTTTTACGCTGGTTGCAAAGCTGCTACCTCTCTTTCCTTCCATTTTTTGCTTGAATCCTGGAGGGGATTTGTTGCGGTGTTTATCACTAGTCGAAACATTCTGGTCTCCAAAAAGTGGGTTGGACATTACCTTTGCTTCTCGTTCTACGAATTTCATCAGCTGCACAAACTTAGCTCTTTTCTGATTGCGCTCCTCGTACTCGTATACGTGGCTTCTCCATTTTTCACGCAATTTGTAGGGCAGTTTTGAGGCAATACTCCTCAAGTTGGTAGCATTGTCTAGCTCATCCATGTAATCGATGCTTGACATGGTATTGTAACATTTTACTAGAAACAGGGAGAAAGTTGTCAGCGACTTTCCGTCCTCTGACTTTATTTCCGGCCAGTTGAGTGCCTTTTGCATCAGCGTTGTAGTGATTATTTGTCTGTTTTCAAACTTGTCATGTAACAACCTCATAGCTTCTGCATAGCCGCGATGTTCTGGCATAAGCTGGCAGCTTGTTACAAGGTCCCTAGGCTGTCCTTTAGTATACTGCTCAAGAAAGAACAGCCTATCCAGATTGCTATCGGTTTTGGTTTCAATGACATGTTTAAAGCCTCTTACAAAGGACGTGAACTCAAGAGGGTCACCATCGAATGAAGAAACGTCGCGCGGAGGTAAGGAAAGTTGCCTCTGACTTTTCGCAAACATTTTTGTAAGATCTGCCTAAAGTGGCATCCTACCCTGAGGCTCCACTATGTCAGTGTTGCAAAGTGAGTGTTCGTTACCTTGGGTAGGCCGTTCCATTAGGGTGCTTGACATTATGGATTTGGCTCTTACGGGCATGCTTAAGTGGGTTGATCGGAGGCGTGATGGCAGTTCGAGGTATTCCGTTGCCGAACTGTGGTCGTAGTGGTCGTTGTGCTCCGGTTCGGGGGGGCATGCACCACTCGTTTCGACGACCACGCTCCATCTCGCAGGATGTTGTTTTTTACGGTTTTGGTAAGAATTTAGTTCAGCTTTGGCTATTGCAAGCGCCGTTTCCATTTCCAGTCTTTCCTTTTGTGCCTTTAATTGTGCTTGTTTAGCCTTTAGTTGTGCTTCCTCCAGTTCCAGCGCCTGCCGATCTCTCAAAGCTGAAAGCTGCTCTGTTGGCTTCTGCTCTTTTTAGTCTAGCTTCGGATGCTGCTGACGTTAAGGACCTCTTGGATGCCGCTGACGTTACGCTTCCGTGCCTTTGGGGGGCGGGCGTCTTGCGCTCCAGCATTGACACACTGTCGTTTGGCGAAACTCCATCGTCAACTGTTTGGGGTAACTTAAAGCGATTACAAGTGTCCGCAATCCACGACTTCACTCTTACCATGAATTCTGAGCAGAGCGTAAATCTAGGGTGAAACCAGTGGTGCTGATCGGTTTCACGCCCTTCATCCTTTGCGCATGATCGCACTGTTACATTGCTCTTAATAAAGTCACTTAGCAGCCCTTCGTATTGGCGGCGCTTGGCTTTAACGTCATGCAAATTACAAGCATTGTCCATAAGCGCCTCTAGTTCATTGTATAATACAGTCAACTGACTCCACTTGCCTTCTCTGGCATTCTTCAGTTCGTGAAGCTTGTCTGGAGAATCATTTTTCATCGAGCACCATCACCTGCTCAGATTCGGCGATAGCGGCGTTGTCCTCGCCGTCTGACATGGTGAAGTTTAAAGCAGGCAAGTCCTCTTCTCGCTTTCCCTTTGGTTGCTCGTTGGCAGTCGATGCGCGTTTTTGAAATCGCACGCGCGCTCTTCACTCCACGTTCACACTCTTAAATCACTTATCTTCATTTTTGCAGCAGAGCAAGCTTTTGACTTTACATGTACGTGCATGTTATTCACAAGTTCTGACGCATGTCTTTTGTTAAACAGTGTCACTCACGACTTCAGACGTTTCGTTGATTTCTTTGTCTCTTGTTTATTTTCAACATCAAAGTACAACGGTCATTACAGTTTCTTGCATAGATCCACTGTAGTCACGACAAGTCGCTTGCTGTGTTCTGTAGCTTCGATAGGTTACAGTTACAACAACTCATTTTACTGTATTCCTTTTAGCTTACTGTCTCACAGTCAAAAGCTTGTGTGCTCCACACCTTTCTGTATCCTTCCGTGTCTTAACAACAACAACAACTAACGTGCGTAATAGACATGAAACTGCATAACTGTGGGTTGATGTCACAGAACAACTCAAGAAATGATGTCACAATTTAAATTATGAGTATGATACTTAATGCTTAACTAATAAACTGAAATAAGATAAACATAACAACAAATCACAAGAATGAAATATGGCCCTTACACACACGTACACACGCCTACATCTTCACTAAATAGTAAGATATCTGGAGGATTTGTGAGTTAACACTGTGCAAATGCTCAAATTATTGCAGTCAGACTTAAAAACATTCAATAGTAGACCATGAGTTGTGTGTGTGTGTGTGCGAGAGAGAGAGAGAGAGAGAGAGAGAGAGAGAATTGCTAATAAAAGACTGTATGATAACAATAATTAATAATAATTATTAATTAATAATTCTAATAATTAAGAATAATTTTTATCAAGGTTCCATGCAGGTTACTGTGGTTTAATGTTCGAAACAAAACAGTAAGCGCATATATCCTTTGATGTGTCATATGCCTCAGCATATTGTTTAAATAATCATATTGGGCCGCTATGGCCAAAAATGCCAGGGCCGTTTTTTGGTCCCAATCCAGCCCTGCATATCATATATTTGTGTCTAATACTGTTATGTGGGTTATTTATATTTTACAACATTACATGCAGTTTGTAATTTACTTGCGATTGTACTTTTAAAATGTAACCTACGTATCTACAGTATAAGCATATTTACCTACTTCAGTAGTGTATGAGAAATTTGGTCCATCTGGCTTTTAGATAAAGTTCTTATTTGATATCATTTTATTATTTAATGGATTATCTTATTATAAATATGATTCTCATCCTCTATATTCTTGTCGATTATAGTCCTTCAGAGCAAGCATTGTGTCAGAAGATTCTGCGGAATCATTTCTCACTTTTCATTCACGATAGGTGTGAACTGTGTGCGCTGTTGGCAAATACTGTAGAGGGGTTTTAGATGAATTAACAAGACAGAGCAGATGTCTATGCCTAAAATAGATAGGTTTAAATGGAAAGATTAGTGATAGCAATTAAATCAGACCAAATAGTTGGATTTTATACTTTTTTTTAAATTTACTGTATGGACAGTCGTATTATGGTTTCTCTATGTTATTTATCTCTTTATATATTCTCTAATTATTACTTAAATAAATCGGCTCACATCGGAGCGCGCTGACATGTTGGAAAAGCCAGCGTTTTTCTATCAAGTAGCCTATATACAGTAAGTGCGAGCCGCGGGTTTATACACGCCAATAAATGAATTTTGGATGGATTTTAAAGCATCTTTTTTAGGCCTAAATATTTATTTTAATTAATGGGCAGGTGTATTACGAAGTTGTTCTCTGCATGGTGTATCTGCACGGAGAGATTGCAATTGTGTCCACGGAGAGTTTCATACTGTACTGTGGGTGTATGCATGGAGAGTTTGTGTGTGTGTGTTTGTGACGTTATCTTCTCCTTCAAACATGCCTTTAACCAACCAACCAACCAACCCTGGCCTCCAATCTCAGAAGCTACATGTCAAAGCCGATAACTGCTCATTTGATCTGCTGGTTACGGCGGGTGACGACTGTTGATCAGTGTAAAGTAGCCTGTAAAAGCCAAGCTCTTCCCCAAAAATAGTGTAAATGTCTGCAAAAAACACTAACCATTAAAATATAACTTTAACCCAAATATTTAAATTAGATATAAATTTATATTAGATATTTTTATTATATATAAACTCATGCTAGGGTACTTTTACTACTCTGAGGTACCATTTGAAGCTATTTATTAATTTCTCTTTTATTTGCTTACCTACTTACTAACAAGAGAATGCTTTAGTAAAGAGCTCTAAAAAAAATGTCAATATGAATGACAATGGAATATAACAGAACATGCGAGTTGACACCCATGCACCAATCACTAACCATTAAAATGTTGGATTTGAATTAAAATGGCATTTATACATATTCGTGTTTAATTACATTCTTAAATCATCGTTTTCACCCATGGGTTTACTGCATAAACACTGTTTTTTTTGCATTGAGTTTCATCATGCAGCACTTTTAGTATTCATAGCAAAAGCAACCCAACGGTGTGATTAAAGTACCCGAAATAACACAGAATTTTGACCCAGCATAAACAACCCAACAATGTGTTTACAGAAACCCAGTATTTTTTAGTGTACTACTACAGTACTAATGAATGGACAAAGCGCAGTCAAAGCTCAGAGATTCTGCGTGCTGTCGCGCTGTATTAAGCGAGTAGTGCATATTTTTGTGTTTGTTTCATTTCATGTCTGTAGTTTTATCGATAAATCTTCTCATATCTGCGCACGCGTTTATCTGCCTTTTGATCAAAAAGCCACACGGGCAACTCACTTTAAAGCACATAAACACAATAAAACAATATTGTTTTAGGCTTTTTGCAAACGCGCGGGTGCCTTACAATAATAACAATAATAATAAATTCGTAGCACTACTAGTACCGATACTACTACTACTAATAATAATAATACTGAATGGAGAAAGCACAATTAACGAAGTATCATCATAGACGGAGAGAAGAAAATGTAGAATAAACACATCACTATTTACAGTTTGAGCCCGACACGTTTATGAGCTCTGTTGCTTGCTGTCAATGGGTGCCTAAGAGAGAAAACACATTTACGGCTTCAGTAGGCACACAATACTTTAGACTGAAACACGACTGCCCGCTACAGGTAATGAAGGGCATTTTCGCAGTGCGCAACGCAAGTCGCGGGATCCCTTTTCTCGAAACATGCGTTTTTAATGGCCAGATCTGTACCCCTGGCCCCTTCACAAGAAGCGCCGGAGCACGCTTGAGAAGTGGATGGTAAAGGCTCATGATCTGGCGAGAGAAAAGGAAGATTCAGTCTCATGCGCTTCTGCCAGATTTGCACGCTAGGAATGCGCTGCGGCTCACATTCCATTAAAAAGGCACAGCTTTAAAAAGGCCCGGGGTTCTTTAATAGGGAGGAGATTGCAATGCTCACATGCTCCCTTAAGCCCGAAAATAGCGTGCTCTTCCCCCAAACACTGAAAACAGAAAGTGTGGAGATATATTTTACCTGGAGGCAGTTCTCCTGTCTAACTTTGCCATCTTTCTGGTGAGTAATAAGATGCTTTCTTTTTGTTTTAGAAAGTGCTTGCACACGCGTACACACACAATGCGGTCCTTGAAAACAAAAAGACCTGAGGACGTTCCCGGTTCATGCCTGTTAGAATTATTTCTACTCTCTTGCTTTCTCCCTCAAAGATCTGACTCTCTCTCTCCCTCTCTCTCTCTCTCTCTCCCCCTCTGTCTCCTTCCCCTTCTCCCCCTAACTCGAGCCAACATCTTGTGATCTGTCTCTGGACGGACACCCCTCTATCTTCCTTTCCTTTGATTCTTCAGGATCTCACCAGGACATTTACAATGGTTCATGTTCTTTGTAGTAACATATGTCTATGGCACAGGTGTTTGGTCAAACATTTAAAAACCCCATCTTTTGATGTTAATAAACAGAGACCTTTCTGAGAGACAACATGTGTGTGTGTTTGACTGAGTCTCTTCTGGTGCCAGAAAAGTTTACCGAAGCACGGCGGACAGACCAAGCAACTCGTCTCTTCTACTATGCAACTTTAGAAAACTTTACAATGCCTTTTTATAACTTTCCAGTGCACCTGATTGAGGTTATATCTGCCAAACGTTTTGGCGTGTTTGACACACATACTTCAACAACTGATCGCGCGAACCCCATAGCGTTTTCACGCAGCATCGAGTGTAGCTTTTGAAAGGGAACACCAAATTAAATTTTTGTAAAAACATGCAGACACGTAAACAACAATCATAGTATAACATAAGTTACTGCTTTTCTCTTGTGATGAGCACTATGCAATTAAATCAAATATTAAGTAACTTAGATTCAAAGATCAGTCCTTCGTATAGGTAGAAGAGCGGTATTATCATACCATCAGTGTCCCTATGATGACCAGCAGCCGATGCGCTTCCCTGTCTCACATGTTACTGACTGCAGTCTCTTACACGCAGGTTTTTTTTTTTTTTTTACACAGACCCTATACTGTTACATAATAGTAACATCATAGTAGATACTATGAGGTAGCGATTTTCTGTCACAGATGGTGCTTGTATGTATGTTGTGTCTGTACCTTTGCTTCATTGGTGACTGTGATGTGATGCATATTGTAATGTCACACTCTGATCATGTCACAGTTGTTCCTTGTCGAATGACTTCAGCTCCATCATTTCACTTATTTTAGCTTTAGACCGCCAATCATATAGCTTACAGCAGGTTATGGACGCTGAACTGCTGAACGTCCAGGTGGTGCGCCCTAAATAATGTAGATATTCAGTAACTACCCAGAGCCCAGGCCAGGGAGCAGACAAACAGGCTAAACCAAATGTCTGCTAGCTGCATACAGTCATCGCTTAGGGTTCACTATATTGAGAGTGTGTCTTTTTCCCGAGCTAAACAAAAATTTAGAAAGACTTAGAAAGTCTGTTTTAGTAATTTAATAAATATAAAGACCAAATATTTAAAACACACAGAATACACAGCCAGCACCCCTGATCTGAAGCTAGGACTGTTAAATATTAGATCTCTCACATCTAAAACAGTTGATGTTAATGAAACTCTCACAGATCAGAAATTTGATATATTATGTTTAACAGAAACCTGGATTTAAGAGAACAAGTATGTAGCTCTAAATAAAGCTAGTCCTCCTGGATACAGCTACATACACCAGCCTTGGCTAACTGGTAGAGGAGGATGCATTGCAGTTATTTACAATAAAAATCTGTCTATATTTCAAAAACACAGACTCAAATTTAATGCATTTGAAGTTCTCTATAGTAGCATAAAAAATGTAGCTACAAATATGAAGTCTGCTCAGTCAATACCACTAATTATGCCCTACTCTGAATTTCTCTGTGAATTTTTTTCAAACCTGGTTGTTTATGTAGACAAAGCATTAATTTCTGAAGACTTTAATATTCATTTTGAGAATCCAGAAGACCCTCTGAGAACAGCATTTATGTCCATACTGGACTCAGTAGGAGTAAATCAGTGTGTAGTAGGACCCACTCATAAAGCAGGTCACACTTTAGATATATTATTATCCTTCGGATCAAGTATAAGAAATATAATCGCAATTCCACAGTCGATAACAGGTGATACAGATGATAAACTAACCACATCACATTAGAACCTAAAATACTTTACCCCCCTTGAAGAGAGTGAACTAAATTCAAAAACATCTCTTCTTCAAAATTATCAACCTGTAAATTAGATCCTATGCAAACATATTTTCTTAAGCAGATGGTACCAGCAATAACAGAACCCCTGTTAAAAATAATTAACTTTTTTACTTAGCAATGGGTATGTTTCAAAATCCTTTAAATTAACAGTTATTAAACCGCTAATTAAGAAAGCTGTCCTTGACCCTTGTCAGCTGTTCAATGACAGATCGATATCAAACCTCCCCTTTATCTCTAGGATTCTGAAAAAGATAGTAGCACAGCAGGTATGCTCAAATTTACATAGAATTGACAAACAAACTGTATCAATCAGCATTTAGACCTTATTACAGCACAGAGACAGCACATGTTGAAGTAGTAAATGACATCCTATAGGCCTCTGATCAGGGTTCCGTCACTATACTTGTGTTACTCAACCTTAGTGCAGCTTTTGACACTATTGATTATAGTATTCTTCTCCACAGATTAGAAAATGTATTAGAAATTAAGGGAACAGCTCAGTGCTGATTTGACTAATTGTTATCAGTTTGTAGATTTAAATGGTGACCATTCTGCATGTTCTTAAGTGGAGTTTGGTGTTCCACAGGGTCCAGTTTTAGGATCACTTTTTTTTTTCTCTTTACATGCTTCCTCTGGGCAACATACTGTAATTCGTAAGCATGGTATTAGTTTTCATTGTTATACCGATGACACACAGTTGTACTTCTCAGTAAAACCAGACAAGAAAAACAGCTTACTAAAATTGAGCAATGTGTGCAGGACATAAAAGATTAAATGTTAATTAACTTCCTTCTGCTTAATCCTGATAAGACAAAAATTCTAGTCATAGGACAACGAGTAGCTAAAAGCAAGCTTTCTGATCACACTTTTTGTTCCATCAAGTGCAACAGTGAAAGACCTCGGTGTGATTATAGATCCCAGCCTTTCAATTGAAGCACATGTAGTTAATATTACCAAGATAGCATACTTTCACCTCAGAATTATTACCAAGATAAGAAATATATTGTCACTAAACGATGCAGAAAAACTAGCTCATGCTTTTATTACCTCTAGGTTGGACTATTGTAACGCCTTACTGTCTGGTTGGTTAACTAGGTGCATAAACAATCTTCAGTTAGTTTAGAATGCAACAGCAAGAGTCCTCACTAGAACCAGAAGATACGAGCATATCACATAAGATCCCTATCTTATCTTCACTTCATTGACTTCCTGTGAAATTCCACATTAATTTTAAAATACTACTTTTGACATATAAAGCAATACATGGTCTCGCGCCTCAGTATCTGAGTGAACTGCTTGTGTTTTATGATCTGCCACGCCTACTTTGATCAAAGGATGCAGGCTGCTTGTCAGCACTATGTATTGTGAAAACTTTTTCTTACAAAGTTATGGTATAGTCTTCCAATTAATGGTCGAGACTCAGACACAGTTTTAGTGTTTAAGTCTAGGCTAAAAACCAATTTATTTAGCCAAGCATTTTTGTTAAAATTAAAAGCGTCACCTACTTATAACGCGGTTCACCGGTCATTTTGACCGCCTATTGTTTTAAATGGGAAGCTGTTGCTGACACACAATGATCGCTAGATGGCACTTTCACCCAAAGCAAATAGTTTAGCTACAAGATCAACTTGCACTTGGACAATGCCCCATTATTTCCCGCGTTGATAATCAGCTATATATATATTTTTTATATTCAACTGAGAAAACCTACTACAGAGTCTCTAAGGGGACAAAGGAAGAGAAAAAAAACGTCAGAAGAAAAAAACAAGTCATGTTTTGCATTATAACCCAAAGTTTTTGGCATGACTTTGTTCTGCTGTTATTTCTCCTCCTTTGTCCATCTAGAGGCTTCGTACTATACAAAAAGGAAAGCTCTACTTAATTTTATATCGTTTTGAGAAAATTCATTAGTTTGTTCATTCTATTTGAAGCTTATGAACGTCTCAGATGGAGCAGGAGCAGCGATTTAGTTGGCTTCTGTAAAATTATCGCTAAAACAATATTTGAATAAATCAGATCTACCACAGAAGATAATAAACTATGCTATGTCATAACCGAAGCGAACACCATGATTAGGAGATTTCGATAGATATCGGTAACTACACTGAGTGTAACATCTGCATAGTGACACTAAACAGCTGAACAACTTTTTTGCTCACCTTCAAGAAAACGTTTACCTTTAAGAAAAAAAGCTGTATTTTGTTTGTTTACATTTAGAATTTTTCTAACAGTACCAGAAGTATGCGCGTGCACACACACACACACACACACCTCCCCTGAGCCCTCGGTAAACATCCAATCACCGTCTTTATGCAAATGAGTCAAGACGTAGCCTAACGTAGTGTCGTGTCGGATTTCAGTGGTCACGGAGTGGAAAGACTTTGAAGAAATTGCAGCGTTTTTTCAGTTACAACAAGCACAGCGATAATTCCATGTCCGCTGAATTCAACAGACTGAAGACAAATTACCGTTGTCTGACAGACCCCTATGTAAAGCCTATAGTAAATGAATATAGTCAAATTTACCTCGTGTTTTCTACTATAAGATTATCATAAACTAAATCTACGCTAAGCGTAACATTTTTAAGTTCTTGTCCTGTTGGCAGGAATCCACTATAGTAAAAGCCTATAGTAAATTTGACTATTCATCTACTTAGAGCTGTTCATTTACGATAAAAATAAAAAAGATAAAACGAAAAAAAAACATAACATGATATGTTCTATAGCCCATCTGCTTTAACTTAGGTTTTTTTATTCATTAGACAACATTTCAGTTCTGTAAATATTCTATAATTTAGAATTCCATATTTATAATTTTTATATCAGTACAAGAAGATAACAGTTTCGTCTGTGCAGTTAGTGCCCTGGTAGAGAATTAAAAAAATGAGTAACACCTTCCATAGTCCATTGTTATTTTTAGTGATTTGGCTGAAACTAATTATCACTACATAGGTAGCCTAACACCATTGATTATGAGTTTCAGCTGAAACTAATTCTATACATGCAACAGAAAATTAAAACACAGATTCCAAATTTATAAATATGCAGCGCCCCCTCAAATAAATGTCTGCACATGTTAATATATTTTTTTTTTATTTCTTGGAATCCATTATAAGCCTATAGTACCTTTCAGTTTTGTAAATATTCTAGTTACAGTGTAACAAGTCTTTTAGGTTAAACGTATGTTGTTCATTGATAAAATCTGGATTAAGACTATTTTATTTTGTTTGTTTAATGGTCTAAATATATTTCTTTTTATTTATGGACAGGTGTATTATATTTGAACGGCATTATTGCAATATGTTTCAAGAAATGCTTTATTTACCTTAGTTACATTTTCACATTTACAGCTTACAGCGTGGACACACTGAAATCTAATGCCACAAAAAGAAAACAAATTTATATGATCAATAAAATATAAAAGCTTAGAGATGACCATTTTGTCATATTTTTGTGTTCATTGGATTAAATTAAAACATAAGTATTTTTATTTCTGATATGTACATATATGTTACAATAATAGTCGTTAAGGAATTTTGTTTCTCTATTCAAGCTATTTATTTATTTATTTATTTACATATAGTAAAAGCATTTAAAAATGACCAAGTTCAATAAGCTTCATTCGCTAGACAACAGGACAATGAGGTCTGCTGGAAGTGCCAGTTGTTGACCGAAACCTTGCATGTAAACAAAGTGCTAAGCGCGGGGGTGGGGTGGGGTTCGGGGTTCCCTACTAAAGCGCGCTGCCGTTTCATGCAGTACATGGCCAATAAACCAAATAAGTTTGGTATTAAGTTCTGGGTGGCCGCTGATGTTGAAACAAAATACATGTTGAACGCAATTCCCTATCTAGGGAAAGACGACAGTAGGGCGGCTGGTCAGCGGTTATCAGACACTTTTGTAATGTGTATTGTGGAGCCTTTCCTGGGGAAAGGAAAAAATATAACACTCATGATACACCAGACAAAACGAAAGAATATGTATGCGTTCTGAGCACAATGCAACATGCAGTTTCAACTGATAATGGTGAAAAAAACTGCCTGAAACAATTTCCTACTACAACAGTTGGCATTGATGTTATGGATGAAATGACGCGGCTGTATTCAGTAAAGAGAGTAAAGAGAGGCACCCGGCGCTGGCCTGTGGCTGTGTTTTACAACCTCCTAGACATGGTGGCACTGTAAGCAACTAGCACTGTAAGCAACTAGAAAGGATCTTCACTTTAAAGGTAAAGGGAATGAAAAATTTAAACATGAAAACATTGAACTTAAAAAATTATTTATATATTTATTATAATCATGACATCATATAAATAGGACACAATAATTTACATTTCAACTTAATTTAGAAACCCTTAGTATTATATAGGCTTGTAATCTGTAAAATAAAAAAATACATCTCCGTACATCTTGTAAATTAATCGAATCATTTTCAAGTTATAAACGTTTCAATACATTATATATATTTTATATTGGTATTAGTTTTTGTTTGTTTGTTTGCTTAGGTTGTGACATAACATAGTTTATTATCTGCTGTGGTAGATCTAATTTATTTAAACGCAATAGAATGAAAGAACTAATGAATTTTCTCAAAAGAATAAAAATTAAGTAGAGCTAAATCCCTAAATCTCCTTATAAAATTATATATATATATAAACTGCATATATGGAATGATGAAACCTGAGATAGTTACATGTACGCACTGAATGACGCATATATAGTTGGCACTAAATATAGTACATTCACATTATACATTCTTTGAATGTGACCACACCAAACTGCCATTTCTATGTACTTTTCTTCAGTTCTCTTCTCTCTCTTCTCCTCTTTCTCTCCCTCTCTGTCTTTCCCTATACCAGTCTCTCTGTCGAGCTGTACATGTCACTCCCGAGCTGCCAGTGATCCAGACCCCCTCTGCCCTTTGTAGCTTTCTGACTCATCTTGGTGTACTGCTTCTGGTTGGAGATCTCGTTGCATGGATGCCCCATGTGGTCTGCTGGGGATGTGTGTGGTGACTGGGGACGCTTCCACTTTTGCACAAAGACAGTTCTGTCCTCGACTGATGCAGACAGCTGTTCTCTGTGGACTTGTGACTTCAGTCGCTTGATAGTTCAGGAGTGGAGTTTTCTACAGTCTACTTGAGCCTCCAAAAACGAACTGGACTCTATATTAACTTACACACATCTCCTGTTATACTAAAATTCTAGCCTCACATACTATGACTGCAGATCAATTCCTTCAATCTGTTTTACCCAAATGAGGATGGGTTACCTGTTGAGTCTGGTTCCTCTCAAAGTTTCTTCCTATCTCAGGGGGTTTTTCCTTGCCATTGTTGCCGTTATCATCGGCTTGCTCATCTGGAACAATCTTATCATTTTGATTCATGCACATTCACATTTCACAAACTTTCATACAAAACAAATAATAATTTTAATTGTGCAAAGCTGCTTTGTCACAATGGCAATTGTTAAAAGCGCTATACAAATAAAATTTTATTGAATTGAATCAAATGTAGCAGCAGAACAATGCATAAAATACAGATAAAAGCTTAGCTTGTTGTTCACATTAAAAGACCTGACTGGAAGTCTATTGTGGCGTGGGCTGGGTTTTGGGACTAGTAACCATCATGCTTTGCGGTAGGGGTTGTTAGGTGTTCACCCTGTCGAGGAAAGGTGTTTGGGTTAGTGGCTTCGGCCAGGGTGTGTGTGTGTGAGTTAGAAGTGTGTCTTGTGGATCTGTTTGTGTGTGGGTGTGTGACGTGTGAAATGTGCTCCAGTTCAGGCTGATGCTGAGTGAAGGTGCTGCTCATGCCATACCTGCTGTGTGCTAAATAAAGTACTCCCAGCCATTGCATTGGGCAGCAAATAAGCTCACTCGTCTCTCCAGCATTCTTTCCGGCGTAAAAACGCTACATTGGTGTCAGAAGTGGGATGGAGAGTAACGGGTTAGAGCGCACCCCGGAGCAAGCTACAGCGCCGTCAGCCGGCGAAGTGACCTGCAGCTGCACCTGCCGTCCTACAATGGCGCTGTCAAGCCCCACGCGTTCATCGCCCAGGTGGAGCTAGCCGCCGACTTTGCGGGCTGGTCCCCCGCGGAAACTGCCGTCCGGGTGGCCCTCTCGCTGGAGGGCGAGGCGCTCCGGTCGTTGGAAGACCTCCGGGCGGATGAGAGGAAGGACTGGGCGAAGCTGCGGGAGTCGCTCCACTTCAGGTTCGGCGCAGGTGACCACCAGGAGGCCGCGTGCGAAGAGCTAGCGACCCGCGAGTGGAGCGCCTTCGAGCCACTGGGGGCGTTTGCCATGGATTTAAGATCTCTCGCACGACAGGGCTACCCGGAATTCGTGCCCGTCCAGCAGGAAGAGCTAGCTCGCCGTGCGTTCCTGCGGGGAATTCAGCCGGCGTGGCTGCGCGAGCACATCCGGTTAGCGGCACCGGCTTCCCTGTCTGAGGCGCTGCGCGAAGCCGAGCGTGCTGAGCCCATCCTGGCAGAACACCACGGCGAAAGAGCCGAGCGTTTTCCCGTGGCTCGGGGCCGCTCGGTAGGTGAACCTAGCCGGGGACAGGGTTTAGAATGCGACTATTCTACCCGTTGCGGCTAGGCCTCGACTCAGCACCCGAGATTCCGGGACGACAAGGACCGCCAGACCACCGCGGCAACGTTCCCCGGCCTGAGGACAGCGTACCCCAGCCGCCGTTACAACTAGCTGCGGGGAAGCCGCCTCCCACAGCCGTCTCTGTTTCCCCAACTGCCGGGCCCAACTTCCGGTCAGGACGTGTAGGAAATCGCGCGGGCGTCTACGTGAACTGTGGCCTGGACAACGTTTCGCTACGGGCACTCGTGGACACCGGCTCTACAGTTTCGCTGCTGCGCTGTGGAGTATTAAAACAGGGCGAGCGCGGTTGTATGCTGCCGGCCCCAGCCTTGACTATTCGCACCGTGTCGGGGAGCTATTTGGAGATACGGGCCTGTCGCACTGTGCGAATACAAGTAGGTGCAATCAGTCTTTCTCATCCATTCTTTGTGGCAGACATTGAGGACGATTGTATCTTGGGGTTGGACATTTTAGAAAGGTGGGATGGGGTACTGAATCTCGCTGATGGAACGTTACGTGGTAACTTCGGGTTAGCCAGGTTGCTAGTTCCCAAAGCGCAGCCGGACGTGTTAGTAGCGCGCACCAGGGGGGCGGAACTTCTGGTGGACGTGCCATGTAAACATCTGGTAGCAGACCGAGCGAGAATAATGGCCGAGCTTATGCAGCGTAGCAGCATGGGGCTGAGTCCGACACAGACCGACACAGTGAAGTCCCTTTTACATGAATTCGCGGACATTTTCGCGGTAGATGAGCGCGAGTGCACACATACTAATTTGGCGCAGCACACGATTGATACGGGTAACGCAGCTCCTGTTCGGTTACATCCGAGACGCCTTCCCTTAGATAAACGAGCTATCGCCGAGCAGAAGCTGCGTGAGATGGCCGACCCGGGCGTCATAGAGCCAGCGTCTGGACCGTGGTCTTCACCGGTTGTGTTGGTGCGTAAAAAGGACGAATCGTGGCGGTTTTGTGTCGACTACCGGCGGTTGAACGAGGTAACGCGCAAAGATTCTTATCCGTTGCCGCGAATAGATGATGCGCTGGAACACGTTGCGGGCTCGGCGTGGTTTAGCTCGTTAGATCTGCGTAGCGGGTACTGGCAAGTAGAGCTCGCCCCGGAAGCGCGACCTAAAACCGCGTTCTCGATCGGGCAAGGGCTATGGCAATTCCGGCGCATGCCGTTTGGCCTATGTAACGCTCCAGCTACGTTCGAACGGTTGATGGAAAAAGTGTTGGCCGAGATTCCGGGCGATCGTTGTGTCGTCTACCTGGACGATTTACTGGTGCACGGCAAGGAGTTTGAGGTCGCGCTAGCTAATCTACGGGAGGTATTTTTGGCTATACGGCGGGCGAATTTGCGGCTCAACCCGAAAAAGTGCCAGCTGTTGCGGCAAGAGACTGTGTTTCTGGGACACGTGATTAGCGCTCAAGGGATTGCCACCGATCCAGCCAAAATTGCCGCGGTACAGAATTGGCTTGAACCGTTAAACGTGTCGCAGCTACGCACCTTCCTCGGGTTAGCCTCGTACTATCGTCGATTCGTGAAGGATTTTGCCACGATTGCTAGTCTGCTGCACGGGCTAACGAAAAAGAATCAGCCGTTTCGCTGGGACGGGGTGCACGCGCGCGCTTTTACTCGGTTACAGGAAGCTCTGGTCACGTCGCCCGTTCTCGGATATCCTGACGCGTCTCGTACGTTTATCCTCGACACGGACGCAAGCGATGTAGGGCTAGGGGCTGTACTGTCTCAGGTTTCCAAGGGTAAAGAGCGTGCTATCGCCTACTTCAGCCGCGCGTTGTCCGGACTGGAGAAAAATTACTGCGTCACGCGGCGCGAGCTGTTAGCGGTCGACGCGGCCCTTAAACATTTTAGGCCGTATTTATATGGGCAATCCTTCTCGCTGCGGACCGATCACGCTTCGTTGGTGTGGCTGCTTAGCTTTAAAGAGCCCGAGGGGCAGTTAGCGCGCTGTCTCGAGCGGTTGCAGGATTATAATTTTACCATTCCGCACCGAGCGGGAAAACTGCATGCTAACGCCGATGCTTTATCCCGCCGGCCGTGTAGCAAAGAGCGTTGTCGGCACTGCGAGCGGGTTGAAGAGCGCGTGGGTGGTCGCGACATCGAACACTCTCCGACCCCTGTGAATGAGAACATCCTCCCTGCGCAGTCCTCCGGAGCCCCCGTCGGTAATCAGCCGACCGAGCCGGCGTGCAGCCGAGTGACTGCGTCGCCTAAATCATCACCTGTAGTCGTTCCGCCTGTGCCGCAGATGGACTGTGATCAGCTCATTGCCGAGCAGGAGAAGGATCCGGCGCTGCAGCGGGTACTAGGTTGGGTTAACGCGGGCCAGAGACCGGATTATGCCGCGGTTGCTCACTTGGGACAAGAGGAAAAAGCCCTCCATTCGCAATTTAATCGACTCGCGTTGCGGGGGGGCTTACTCTACCGCCACGGGGAACGGCCGTGCGGCGTTGGCGAATCTTTTCAGCTGCTGGTGCCGCGGACTCTGCAGGCACTTGTGTTAGGGATGGTCCATGGGCACGCGGGCGCGGGACACTTTGGAGTCACTAAAACGCTGCGGCGGTTGCGCGCTCGTTTCTACTGGCCGGGCTGCCACACGGATAGTGAACTCTTTGTTCACAGGTGCGACGTCTGCATGGCTAAGAAGGGCCCTACCCAGCGCTCGCGAGCACCCCTGCAAGACTTTCGGGTGGGGGCACCTATGGAGCGTATGGGCGTGGACATTCTCGGGCCGTTTCCCATTTCCGATCGCGGGAACCGGTATGTGCTAGTGGCCATGGACTACTTCACCAAGTGGCCGGAGGCATTTGCTGTGCCGGACCAGAGCGCTTCCACCACCGCCCGAGTGCTGGTGGATGAGGTGTTTAGCCGATTTGGCGCCCCGGAGCAGTTACACAGCGATCAGGGGCGTAACTTCGAGGCGGAGGTGTTTGCGGCGATGTGTGAGCGCCTCGGGGTGAAAAAGACCCGCACCACGCCTCTTCATCCACAAAGTGACGGCCTCGTGGAGCGGTTCAATCGGACGCTCACCACCCAACTCGCCATGCTAACCAGCGACTGGCAGAAGGATTGGGACGAACATTTGCCTCTCGTGCTGTGGGCATATCGCACAGCAGTGCAGGAGTCCTCTCAGCTGACGCCAGCTGCGCTAATGTTCGGGCGCGAGTTGCGCACGCCTGTGGACCTTGTGTTCGGGCCACCTCCCCAGTCTGATTTACCCATGAAGCCTGGGCTGGATTATTTTTGTTCATTAAAAGACAAACTGTTCCGTGTCCATGAGTTGGCGCGTAGACACTTGGCGGACGCCAGTGTTAAACAGCGTCGCGTGTATGACACTCACAGCCGAGGGCGAGACTTTGCCACTGGGGAGCAGGTTTGGGTGTATTCCCCCAGAAGGAAAAGGGGGCTCTCGCCTAAGCTCATGTCTCACTGGGTGGGCCCCTGTACGGTAATCGCCCAGCTCTCTGAGGTAGTCTACCGGGTGAGGTTGACGGGGCGGTCGCGAGTGGTCGTGCTCCACCGGGATCGCCTCGCACCCTACCAGCCCAACGCCAGCGGGACCTCGAACTCTGTGGAGGCCGGTCCGCCTCAGGGAGAGGGTAGCGGCCCTCCTTCCCCCGCAAAAAGACCCCGGCGTTCACAACGCCAGCGCCGACCACGCTCACGCTTTCAGGACTGAGTTCGCCATCGTGACCGGGGACGGTCACAGCTCGGGTGGGGGCAGTGTGGCGTGGGCGGGGTTTTGGGACTAGTAACCATCATGCTTTGCGGGAGGGGTTATTAGGTGTTCACCCTGTCGAGGAAAGGTGTTTGGGTTAGTGGCTTCGGCCAGGGTGTGTGTGTGTGAGTTAGAAGTGTGTCTTGTGGATCTGTTTGTGTGTGTGGGTGTGTGACATGTGAAATGTGCTCCAGTTCAGGCTGATGCTGAATTGGATGTAGGCTCCTGAGTGAAGGTGCTGCTCATGCCATACCTGCTGTGTGCTAAATAAAGTACTCCCAGCCATTGCATTGGGCAGCAAATAAGCTCACTCGTCTCTCCAGCATTCTTTCCGGCGTAAAAACGCTACACTATAATTACTAAAATATTGTTTTTAACAATGATAAGTAGGAATGCATTGGCCAGTGCACAAAAAAAAAAAAAAGGAATCCACAACGGGTTCTGTTCCTGTCAGCCAGGAGGAATCTTGGGGTACAGTAAGTGCAAACTTATCCAAACCGGACATTCGCTTATTTATTCATTTATTTATTCATTTATCTTCAATATTATACTACAATACATTTGTTTCTGTAATTTTGACATATAATTAATCTGCTAAAGTAGATTATAAATACCATTTGCTGCTCTTTAATGTTTACAGCTAATGTATTCATTATTAAAGCCAGGCCTCAAAAATGACAGAGCAGAGCAGCAAGGGCTGCACTTACAGCCCATACTTAACAGACATCAGAACTTACAGTAAGCATTAACTTCACAGTTGTATTCTCTAAATGACATGTCTGTCCAGTTGCATTGTTGTATGCAGTTGTATTTTTATTGTTGCTGTTGTTATTGTTAACAAAAAAAATTCTTTTGGATTTTACAGTTTTTCCCAACCCAGCGTCACAACAATAATGATCACATAGAAGGAACACTGCCCTAAAAACATTGCACTCTAGTATTTCATTTGACCAACTTTCACTTTCACATCCACATCCACATCATAAAGGCTTTAAATGGGGCTATGGTAAGGACTTTATAGTGGCCAATGTGTGAAAATTATACTTCAAATCTGATGAAGTTTCAATCTTTTCAATTTAATGAATTGAATTTTCTGATAAAGATTCAAGTCTTGGCATTGTTGACATTGTATACCTATGTCAACAGGGAAGAAAAAAAATTATTCAGGGGATAAACTGGTCATTCAGTATTCCCAGGTTTACAGCTTATTGCCACATAACTTGGCTTAGTCTAGGTTGGACCAACTAAAGCAACTCCAGATATTAACACTGCCTCCAAAGCTTGTACACTGGACATGCATATATGCATGATGGGTGCATCATTTGATTTACTTCCTTTCTTACCCTGATGCTTCAAAATGGAAAAATCTGGACTCATATGACAATTGTTTATATGGTCATACAGCTGCTTAGTCCAAATCCTGGGGGTTGTTTTCCACAACAATAGGACATGTAAACTACCGTTCAAAGGTTTGGGGTCACTTGCAAATTTCTTTGTTTTTGTTTAGTGATTTATTTTCTACATTCTACAACAATACTGGGGATTTCAAAACTATAAAATAACACATATGGAATTAGGTAATTATGTAACAACAACAAAAACAACAATTAGTTGTTATTTTAAGACACAGAGGTCAGTCTTTCTGTAATAGTTCTTGCAAGAACAGTATTGTCATTTGTAAGTGCATTTGTAAAATCCATCAACACCATAATGAAACTGGCTCTGATGAAGGCCATCTCAGGAGGGCGAGACCAAAACCTACCTCTGCCGCAAACAAGAAGTTCATTTAGAGTTATCAGCCTGAAAAATGACCAATTATCAGATTAGAGGCGTTATGAAGTCTTAACAGAGCATAAGTAGCAGACACATCTCACCATTATAACATTAATTAACATCAACTGTCATGCTAAACTGCCTGCCAACTAACACACAGTATGAATGCAGATCAATTCCTGCTCTCTGTTTCACCCAAATGAGGATGGGTCCCCTTTTGAGTCTGGTTCTCCTCAAGGTTTCTTCCTAATACCATCTCAGGGAGTTTTTTCCCTGCCACTGTCGCCCTCGGCTTGCTCACCAGGGACTATCTGACCATTTTGATTCATACACATTCAAATTCCATACAAACTTAAATCATTCTTTTGATTGTGTAAAGCTGCTTTGGGACAATGGTAATTGTTAAAAGCGCTATAAAAATTAAATTTAATTGAATTGAATTAACTGTTCAAAGGAGATTTAATGAATATTTTGGATGCCTTTAGCATTCCTTTACAATGTAGAAAGAAATAAAAATGAGGAACAATCATGGAGTTAAAAAGTGACCCCAAACTTTTGAACGGTAGTGTATTCTGACATGGTTAAAATCTGATTTCTTACGGCAATAGTTAAGGTAAAAAAGAAATTGCAACTTGCTTATCCATTTATTTTTTCAAAATTACCAATTCCATCCCATCCTAGGCCTCTTCCATAAAAAAAAATATAGGCTAGTGAAGGCTATCCCATGCTTCCCTCATGCCACATGATATAAAGCTGACCATTTTTTCTTGAACTTATGAGCCTGCAAAATTAGGGAAAGGTGTATTTTCACTAAGAGCAGATGTATGACATCACATGTGTAACATGGTTTAGTTTTGTTCTCTGTGTGTTGACTTCATACACCGTTTCAGAGCGTTTCAGAAGTAAAGCAGCTGGTATAAATGTTTAATGAGGAAAGCGCTACCTGATTGGTAGTTTAAACTGTTTTCAGAGGTGTACTAGGAGCAGTTTCTATCGAAAATAGTCAAGGTGTGTATTTTTAACAGAGCAGAGTGGAGGGCCATTTCCTAGGAGCAGAGGGCAGCATATCTGGTCAAACCACAAGCACTGACTAGAAATTCAACTAACAATACTGGCAACACAGCCACTTCTAATGGAAATAGGGAATAACATATTCAGAGGGAGGTAAGCATTTCACTGCATATCGTACTGTGTATGACTGTGTACGTGACAAATAAAATTTTAATTTGAAAGTACTATTTACCACTTCCACTTGCAATTGGATAAAATATGGCAAGATTTTATAATGTCGCTATGATTGCTTGATATGGGAGCACTGGTTTCCCATCCTTTGTGCCTGCCTCCTAGAAATCTTGGCCATTGGAACGGAGGCATTATCAGGATTTGAACTTACAATCTTCCAGTTCTTTCTGTTGTGCCACTCCAAAGCCCTTTTACCCTATTTAAAACCAAGTTACCATTGTCAATTTTATGTGGATTTAAAAATTTTCATATGGAATTTAATGCTTAAAACAGTCAGGTTTGCAAGTTGTGTGCTAAAAATGTTAAAAATTTTCTTGTTTAATTACACCAATTTATTAATCCAAAATGACCTACAATGTGTTTTACACTTCCTTAAAAGTTAATGAGTTGCTTTTTGATTTATTTACAGTATTTACTTTTTATGCTGATTTGTACACTATACTATATTTTAAGTTCTTAGTAAAAGTTTTACGGAGGAATGTAGAATAAGGGAACAAGGCTACAGATACAAGATTTTTGTTTTTCATTCAAATTAGTCTAATTAGTTAGTTTCAGGTGAAAAAGATATGTCCACTCAATCATGTGGGGAAGATGTAAGAATGCAATTCTTCAGTTTATCACCAAACAAGTTAGCTAAAATTTTTAACTGAGGCACTGCCATAGTTCCGTAAATAACGGTTACAGTTAACTGTAACAAAAGAGTACTATGCTTTAAATGACTGCCTTTATTATAAAGGTACTTACCTATGTACACTGCCTGGCATCTTTGTATTCCTTACTTATATATGCTGTCATCTCTTTACAAAGAATCACATTCTAAAACATCTACATGTACAATGGGAAACAAAACTCCCTCACCAAAAGTGATGATGACATGGCTCCCCAAGGCACTACTGACTGTGCAATCTTTACATTGGACCTCAAGCAGCCTGGATTCTGTGCCTCTCCTCTCGTCCTGCAGATTCTCAATTTCCAAATGAAATTTAATTTCATCTGAAAAGACTACTTTGGCCCACTGAGCAACAGTCCCCTCCGTTTTGTTTTTACGCCAATTAAGATGCCCATGACATTGTCTCTGGTTCAAGAATAACTTTTCACAAGGAATGCAACAATTGTAGCCCATGTCCTAGACACATTTGAGCGTAGTGGATCTTGAAGCATTGACTCCAGCTGCAGTCCACTCCTTGTCAATCTCCCCCAAATTCTTGAATGGGCTTTATTTCGCAATACTCTGCGGTTAACCCTGTTGCTTGTCACATGTTGCCATGCCAAACTCGAGAGAAAAATGGCAACATTTGTTAAAAAAAAGTGCTGTGACATAATAGCAATGTGACATAATCTGGCACATAACTGCTCATAACTTCACTTCTACTCAACATTTTGATTTTATTTATGGCACAGTATTAACTTTAGGCAAATACCTAACCACTGCTGTCCATTCAGTTTTGTGTGATGCTGTGACAAAATCCATTTGTACAACCCGCAACATGTTGGTCCGTGTGTGTTTTATGTGTCTGTGTAGCTGTGCTTTGTCATGCGCGCATGTGTGTATATTGTGTCCAAGTCACGCGCCACTCCAGACTCCCCTCCAAGTTTTCCGACTGCGACTACACCGGCAGCTACCTAACTTTCCACATGGTCGCTTTCGCTCTGAGTGACGTCATCAGCGGACCATTAATAAACCGGTGAGAGATGCGGGAACGAGGAGGCGTGTAGGCGGGGTGTGGGATGTGTTGGAGAGTGATTATTTTGTGATTGTGAATTCTGATATTGGATTGTGTATTGTTTTTTACTTTTTGCCTTCTTTTGACTTTGATTATTGCTATGTCCCCTTGATTTAGTTCCTTGGCTCTTTATACATATTTGGTAAATAATTTTACTGTATGTTTGTACACTCACCAGTAGTAGGGGTGTGGCTGCCATTTATTTTGCGGAAGAGGTTAAAGAATTTATCCTTATAGAATAGTTTAAGTATTGTCTCCCAGAGCAACTAGTGGGGTATTTAAATGAACATAAGATTGATGTATTGGCTAGAACTGCTGCTGTCTAGCTGACAAATTTGTTTTGATCCATAAGACTGTGTTTAATATGCCTGTGTCACGTAATAACTCTTCCTTACACCAATTAAAGTCATGTAACACAACTGCTTAGGCTCGCTCTCCGGTTAGTTCTTCGCCTGAAACCGGTGACTGTTATTATTCACATGAACAAGGTCACTTATTTGCCCGCTGTTCTGTGTTAAAGTGTAAGGTTGCATGTTAACAAACTGCTGGTAAAAAGGTAAATGCTGCAGAGCTGCTAGATAAGTCAGGTTTACAGTCTACTGGTAAATCTGTGTTTGAGTTTTTCATATCTTCTGGATATATATCTTTAAGGACTGGTCAAACAAAAAAACCATTAAAATTTTGCGGGATACAGGTTCTGCTCAATTGTTTATTTTGGAGGATACATGAGGGTAAATATTATTGTTAAAAACAACAAACAACACACAGAGCTGCTGCTTTACACGAGAGTCTGTGTATTTCTTTTTGAATCAATAAAACTGACATCAATGTACACAGTTCAAATAACGTTACATGTTACATATGTCACACAGATGAATCAAACTCAACTTGAAGTGACAAAACATTGCTTTAGCGTCATCGGTCAACTTATATTGCAAAGAAAGAAAAAGGTTAACTTACATAATTACATTAAATTAAATGATAATCACCCACATCTCCAGGAAACATATTACACTGCATGTAAACATAACTGTTTTCATCATGCTTAACAGGATGTTAACCAAGAATAACCACTGAAAATGTAGCACAGACAGATACACATACTTTAGGTGCACATTCGACTCATATAGTCGTACTTGCAACTTTAATATAAATCTCTCTTAAACATGAAGTGACTAGTGAGATCTGTAACTTACACAGTTAAACACCACAGCATTTCTCTACATATACATGTTACTTCTGAGACCATGTGACATCATTCATTAGCCTAGAGCACATGTTGAGCATAGAAAATATACAGGTTGAACAGGGTAAACTTTCAGATACTTAACAACAATAAATTAATCACCATATAGCAATAACTATTTTTTACCTAAATCTCTAACATCTCAGAAATAGGTTTGTGTGTTATTTTTAGTCCATACCTGATGAGGGGAAACAACAAACAACACACGAGAGTCTGTGTATTTCTGAGCATCCTGCCTATATGTGACTTCTTAGTTCAGGCAGAATAAAGAAAAAAAGAAACATGTTTTTAACACTGCCTCTATTAGTATACAAATACACACACATGTGCATACACATACAATATATTTTTAACACATTCTCTTTGTTTCACCTGTGTACTTTTCCTTTTACATTTACACCATATATATTCAAACATTGGTCTCATGAAATTTAAATTATTATTATATCCATATATACATAGACATTTTGTGACCATTACACTCTCCCCTTTGAAAACAAATGTCGTCCCGACATTACTAAACAAAAGAAATATAATTAGATGAAATATAATTGTATTGGATAAGTGCTCCAACTAATCCATGGGCTGTGTGTGGTCTGCATTTTTTTCCCTTTGTTTAACAGGTTTTCTTTCTATCTGCCTTGAAGTCTCCTTCCCCTGTTCAGGTAAATACATGTATTCCTCTTTTAGAGATAGAACAAGGCTGGTGCGTACTGAGGTACTGGGCTAGTCCATTGATTTAAATTCCACATTGGAGACTTAGCTGTTGAGAGTTGATAAGAGCACCTTGTTGAGCGACAGTCTGGCGAAGCCTGGCGAAATCTGGCCTCTGGTCGATTACTAGCCCGCAGCTGGGATTTGGTGCTAAAGCCCGGCCAGGGCCGAAAAGTGTCTGCTGGGTCTGCCATGGCCGCAGTATACTGTCAGAGGTGGAGGCAGAGATGAGAAGAATCCAAAAGCAGACACAGTTTCACTTTAAGGGATTTTATTTGAGGCAAGGGGTTAAGTACATAGAGGATGAGGAGGCATAGCGTGTGTGTGTGTGTGTGCTTGTGCGTGTGTGAATTAGCGCGCAGCGGGGGCGCGTGTGTATGTGTGCATGCGTGTGTGTGAATTGGCGCGCAGCAGCGTGGGCTTTGGCTGTGTGTGCGCGCGCACACAGAATGCTTCGAGGAATAGCCTGTGACATGACAAGGGGCCAGGCAACGACGTTGGGAAATCCTCTGTGAACCCGGAAGTGGAGGCGCACAAATCTTTTGCCATCTTAGCGGGTTGTGCAACTAAGTTTCCGCGATGGTTTTGTCGTGCTGGTTTGCTTCGCGAACAGGGAAGGGCAGAGAGCTTCGGTTCTTTTTCCTGAAGAATAGGAGCATGATGCGTGTCAGGAGAGTCCCACAAGATGGTGGAGGCGCGTACCAGCAGAGCCGGGAGAGCGTCACTAGCTGTAGAGCGAGGAGAGAGAATCAGCGTTGTTTACCAGGTAAGGGTCGATAACCAAAGATCCAGCCACAAGAGCAAACAAATCCAAAGGGGCAAATCCAAACCAGATTCCTAACACATGCAGGGTCAAACACGAGGATCAATCCAAAAACAGGTGAGGTAATCAAGGGAAAAGACGAGAAGAGAAATCCAAAGGGCAGCGAGGTCGGCAACGGGTCAAAATCCAGAGAGAAAATATCCAAGGGAAAGCGAGAGGCACACGAGCGAGATACTGCGGCACAGACTGGTGCACTTTGCATGCTTTTAAGGCCTAGGGATGATGTTCTAATTGGATACAGGTGTGTCGTGATTGAACGCTGGGTGTGCTAAAAACTCTGGAATAGAGTTAGAATTGTGAGGCGTTTGGTGGATCGAGCTGGCTCGTGACAGACATGGCCAGACCTTGAACTTCTATGGCCTGTATGGTTGCCTTTACACAATCCAATGAGAGTTGCTCTCTACATTGCTCCATTATACCTTCCATATCCAGTGGCATTCGGGATAAACTGTCTGCATCTACGTTTTCTTTCCCAGGGCGGTATTTAATGGTAAAATGAAAGTCTTCCAGTTCTACTACCTATCTGCATCCCGTTGCATTGAGCTTGGCGCTTGTCATCACATATGTAAGCAGATTATTGTCGCTGTAGACGGTAAAGGTGGGTGCGTAATACAAGCAATCACAGAACTTCTCAGTGATTGACCACTTCAACGCTAAAAACTTGAGTTTCTCTGAGTGCATATGATAATTTCGTTCGGAGGCTGTCAATGTGCGGGATCCATACGCAATCACTCTAAGTTTCCCACTTTGTCGTTGGTATAAGACAGCACCAAGTCCCTGGTTTGAGGCGTCTGTATGGAGTACGTAGGGTTGCGTAAAATCAGGAAATCCAAGGACTGGAGGTTCTGCCAGGCAGTCTATCAATTTCTCTAATATCTGCTGATGATGTTCTGTCCATGCGATGGGATTTTGGGTAGGCACTCCTTTTTTCTTGCTGATCGTGGCCCTAGTAGTAAGGCCATTACTTTCCTCCCCTTTTGTCTCATCTGTTCCCTTTAGCAGATCATACAGCGGTCCAGCAATCTTGGAAAAACCTTGGATATATTGCCTGTAATAACTTAACAGGCCAAGTACTGCATGAAACTGTCCCACTGTGGCAGGTCTTTTTTCCTTCAACGCTTTTACCGCTGCAGTGTCGGCAGGGTCCATTCTTCTCCCTTCTGCAGAAGCAATCCTCCCCAGGTAACGTACTTCATGCTTAAATACTTCACATTTTTTAGGCTTAAGCTTAATAGCACATCGCCTTAAATGCTGCAAGACCCTCCTCACATCATTAACATGGTCTTCAAACGATTTGCTGAACACCAGGGTGTCATCAAGGTAAGGGACACAGCAGTCATCCCTGAGCTTTTCCAGGCACTCTTTCGTGCAGCGTTGGAAAGCTGCAGCGGCATTGATCAGACCAAATGGGATACGAATCCACTCATACAACCCCCATGGTGTTACAAATGCTGACAAGGGTTGACTCTCTTTGGCCATGAAGCCCTGATGATCTGCTTTCCCTTGGTCAAGTAATAAGAACCAGGTATTTCCTCCCAGACTTTGCATGATGTCAGGTTTAATTAAGTCTTTCGATTTAGTTCCCTATAGTCTTCACAACAAGAGTCTGTGCATTTCTTTTTAAATCAATAAAACTGACATCAATGTATACAGTTCAAATATGGTCAACTTATATTGCAAAGAAGGGTCTATGTATTTCTGAGCAGCGCGCCCCTGCCCCCCACAGGTGACCGCTCCCAGGGAAGAGTAATCAACTACCTATAGTTGACTTCTTAGTTCAGGCAGAATAAAGCGAAAAAGAAACACGTCTTCAACACTGCCTCTATTAGTATACACATACACACACATGTGCATACACATACAATATATTTGTAGCATATTCTCTTTGTTTCACCTGTGTACTTTTCCTTTCACATTTACACCGTTAATATTTACACATTGGTCTCATGAAATTTAATTTATCAATATATCCATATATACATAGACATTTTGTGACCATTACACATACAGAAAACTTACTCGTGGGCTTTAAAGTATTTCGTATGGCCTGGTATAAAAAGAGAGGTAGCTCAATACTGTAAGTCTTGTCACACATTGGCCAGCTTACACTTGGACTTAAGACAAATTAGGCCTTTCTTCCAGCACCATTGAAGCCCATTTCAGAAGGATAATCAGGGAATTGATCACCCTATTTATTTCTCCAAGAATTTTCAGCTTAACTATAGTACCATCGAAAAAGAGAATCCTGAACATACCTGCCGATGCATTGTCATTGAAGAAAAAATCTTGTTTGTGAAATAAAATGTTTTTTTTGTTTGTTTGTTTGTGGTGGGAAATGTGACAACCTGCAACATGTTGGTCCATGTGTTTTGTGTCTGTGTAGCTGTGCTTTGTTGTGCGCGCATATGTGTATATTGTGTCCAGGTCGTGAGCTGCTCCAGAAGCCACTCCAGGTTTTCTGACTACCACTACACTGACTACCTGACCTTCCACATATCGCTTCCGCCCTGAGTGACGTCATCAGCGGAAAATTGATAAAATGGAGAGAGATTCAGGAACGAGGAGGCGTGTAGACGAGGTGTGGGTTGTGCTGAAGAGTGATTTTGTGATTGTGACTTAAATTATTGGATTGTGTATTCTGGTTTTAACTTTTTGCCTTCCTTTGACTTTGGTTAATGCTTTGTCCCTTTAGTTTGGTTGCTTGGCTCTTTGTACATATTTTGTAAAATAATTTCACTGTATGTTTTTTTGTGCAGATAACAGTAGTAGGGGTGTGGCTGCCATATATTTTGGGAAGGAGGAAATTTATTGACTGGTTTTGGAAAATGATTAACAAATAGGTACCTGTATTTTTGTTTGTGTTTTGTTTGGTAGGTAAACTGGCTTTTAAAATACTGTTTTAAAAAACACTTCCACAACCCTCACATCTATTGGGACATTACCCAGTGACTTTTCTGTTATTATTTGATTGGTTACACTTTTTATTTAGCCCCATCCAAGCCCTCATAGCTTAGTGACTTGATTGGTTATTGGGCAGGTATGTAGACTAAAAATATGGGGGGAAATGTGCAAATATGATGTTGCAAGTAAATTAAAAGCAATACTAAAACAAACACATGCACCAGTTCTGAAAATGAATCTTATTCTTGCCCGATTCCATCAACTCTTGTGACGGTGTGTAAGAGCATAGCGCATATCTGCCTCCAATCTGGACTAAAGCTGCTGGCAAAGCTCAGACAATGGAGGTGGAGACCTCACAACCCACACCGATCTTCACACACATCTTCTTCATCAGACATCAGGTCCAGAATTGCAGCCTGCCACAGTTCTCTCTCTGCATCTAAAAACACCCAGATATGTACTAAACATATATATATATATATATATATATATATATAGATAGATAGATAGATAGATAAACAGTATATATATGAATTTGTACAGTTACTCGTCTTTTCCTTCGTCGGTTTTTAGCCCCTATCTTAATGGAGTCTCTTAGCTGGGACTTTCCTGTCTTTCTATCTTTTGGTGTTGCCGGTTGTGAAGCATGTGTGTACCAAACACGCCAAATTTTGGCTTATATAACCTCGGTCAGGTGACGTCATCTGATTAGATGCACCTGCAGGTTATAAATAGGAGTGAGCCGGCAACATTCCTCAGATTGATTGTCTGAACGGACGTCCGGTCACGTGGGCAGTGCGGCATTGGGACGCAGCATCTCGTTCCCGCCTTTTCAGGGAACAGGGTTACAACAAAGTAACCCGAGACGTTCCCTTTCAAAGGCTACACTCGATGCTGCGTGAAAACGCTATGGGAACGAGAGTACCAACGTCGCCGCACTGCGAGTGTCTGGACCCCGCATTGTGTAGCGTGTGCGCACAAGGCTGAGAGGTCTCAGAACTATGTCTGGGAAGCTGACTCGAGGACTCGTGAGCCCGGAGTGACAGGAACATCCAGACTATAAAATCTAATAAATGTGTGCGGAGAGGACCAGCCCGCCGCGTCACACACTTGTTGCAGGGGAATACCTCTTGCTAGTGCAATAGATGAAGCAATCCCCCTGGTTGAATGAGCCCTGATTCCTAGAGGCGAAGTGAGCCCATGCGCCTCATAGGAGAGAGCAATAGCAGCTCTCACCCAATGTGACATGGTCTGCGTAGTAGCGGCCGCCCCCCGGTTGCGGCCTCCATAGCAAATAAAGAGCTGCTCTGATCTACGCCACTGGCAGGTGCGGTGGACGTAAATCCGAAGAGCACGTACTACACATAATAGGTGAAGTTTCTCCTGCTCCGAAGCTGTAAAAGGCGGAGGACAGAAGGCTTCAAGAACAACAGGATGCATGTTTGAAAATGGAACTTTCGGAAGATAGTTTGGGTGAGGATGCAGAATGGCCTTGACTAGCCCAGGGGCAAAGTCCAGGCAGGATGGGGAAACTGATAAGGCGCGCAGATCCCCAATCCTCTTGAGAGAGGTAATGGCCATAAGAAAAACCATCTTAAAAGTCAGAAGCCTGTAAGGCGCTGACTCTAGTGGTTCGAAAGGAGTGTCAATTAGACCTTCGAGCACGATAGATAAATCCCATGAAGGGGTCGTGGCTCTAGTGGGTGGCCTCAACCGTTTAGCTCCACGAATAAAACGGGCAACTAAAGGGTGTTTTCCCACAGTAATCCCCTTGATTGAAACGTGGCAGGCTGAGATAGCGGCCACGTACGTCCTAAAGGTACTAGGGCACAAGCCCGAGGACAACTTATCTTGCAGGAACTTCAGCACTGAAACAATTTGGCAGTGGACTGGGTCTACCTGCTTCGTCATGCACCAACTGCCAAAAACATTCCATTTGAGGGCATAAGCTTTTCTAGTGGAGGGAGCTCTAGCGGCTAGAATAGTGTCAATAACGCTGGCTGGAAGACCAGCTTGACTTAGTTGGTCCCGTTCGGGGGCCAAAAGTGAAGGTTCCAAAGCTCCGGTCGGGGATGAAATATTGTCCCCTGCGCCTGAGACAGAAGATCCCTCCTCACTGGAATCATCCAAGGTGAGCCATCGAGGAGAGATATTAGATCCGAGAACCATACTCTGGCTGGCCAACGGGGCGCTATCAGTAAGAGGACATTGTGCTGTCTCTTGGGAGGCAAAGATCCTCTGCTGTAAAGAATCTTTCTCAGATTTGGCTGACTATGTCGGGTGGAGTTTCCATTCCCCGTTTGTCACAGCTTGTCTGGACAGTAAATCTGCTCCCACATTCATGTGCCCTGGAATGTAAATCGCCCTGAGGGACAGGAACTTGTCCTGTGCCCAGAGCAGAACCTGATGCGCTAGCTCGGTCAAGCGGCGCGAGTGCAGTCCGCCCTGGCGATTTATGTAGGAAACTACCGATGTATTGTCCACCCGCACTAGAACATGGTAGCCTCTCAGCTGCTGGAGGAAGTGCTGTAGGGCCAAAAATAAAGCCATCATTTCGAGGCAATTGATGTGCCATGCGAGAAGATGACCTCTCCAGCGCCCTTGAGCTGGACGGCCATCCAAGACCGCACCCCAGCCGGTAAGGAAAACGTCTGTCGTTAGCATTTTGCGACGACAAGACGGACCTAGAGTGGGACCCAAGGTGAGAAACTGGGGTCTGAACCACATAGAAAGGGTACGACGTCCTTCGAGCGTAACCCTTATTCGCCTTCGGGGATTGGCCCTTATATGAAATCCCCTGGCTCTTAGCCACAAATGAAAAGCTCTCATGTGCAGAAGGCCCAAGGGTATCACCGTGGATGCAGCTGCCATGAGGCCTAAACATTTTTGAAAGTGATAAATAGTCACTTCCTGGTCTAGTCTGATTTCCTTGAGGGCACTGAGGATGGATTCGACACGAGCGGGAGACAATTGTGCCCGCATAGTGATCGAATCCCATCTGACACCCAAGTATGTTGTCCTCTGAGCCGAAACGAGAACGCTTTTGGTAGCGTTGAGTCTCAATCCCAGTGAATGAAGATGAGCTAGGACGACATCGCGATGTCGGAGCGCTAGCTGCTGAGACTGGGCCAGGATTAGCCAGTCGTCTATGTAATTGAGAATACGGATGCCCTGGAGTCGCAAGGGAGCCAGGACAGCATCAATACATTTTGTATATGTGCGGGGTGACAGAGCTAGACCGAATGGAAGGACCTGATACTGGTAAGCTTCTCCCCTGAAAGTGAACCTCAGGAACTTCCTGTGTTGTGGCAAAACTTTTATGTGGAAGTATGCGTCCTTTAAATCTATTGTCACGAACCAATTATCTGGTTGGATTTGCGAGACAATCATATTGATGGTTAACATCTTGAATCTTTACTTTTTGAGATAGCGGTTCAACCCGCGAAGATCCAAAATCGGACGCAGCCCCCCGCCTTTCTTGGGAACCAGAAAGTAGCGACTGTAGTAGCCTGACTCCCTGTCTGGAGGAGGAACCTGTTCTATGGCTCCCTTCTCCAGCAACACCTGGATTTCGCAGTTTAGCAGATGCGCTCTCTCCGGTATCACGGAAGTGTAGACCACGCCGTTGAAACGCGGAGGGTGATGAGCAAACTGAATCCTGTAGCCTTTCTCTACAGTCTTTAGCACCCAGGGAGATATGCCTGGCAGTAGCTTCCACGCTGCCAGTTTCTCCGAAAGGGGTACAAGTTTTAGTGCGCGGGGGGGTGTTAGTGGTTCGGCATCCTGGAATATAGCAGGATAAAACCGAGGCACTAACATATCTCTGGAGGTCGGTGAGGTCCGAAACACCAGAGGCGGCGGAAACTGAACACCGACCCCCTGGGGGTGTCCGGGGGGGCATGCTCTTATAGGAAAGAGAGTTGAGTGCCATTCCCCAGGAGGGATCACCCCCACAGTCCTGGGCACGTAGGCTTCAGGACTTAGTCTTTGAAAAGAAGACAGTGCGGCGATCTGATCTTTTGGAGGCAGCCTGTTGGGGGCGACGAGCCATCTAATTTAGATTGTTTTGGGTGAACCTGCTCCTGTGGCCAGTCAATATGCAGTCGTTCGACTGCACGCGTTATAACTTCAAGCAATTCCTCATATTCTCTTTCATCTTTTGAGGAGCGGGGGAGAGGGCGAGAGAAAGGAGGGACTCCGTCTCTCGCTCCTCGGCCAGATCTGCTTGTGATCCCCTTGAGTGCAGCGCGGCTCGTGGTTCCCTAAAGAACGCGAGACGCGCGCGAAGCAGCTTCATGGGGAGAAGATCACAGTGCTCACACTCTCCATTAAGCCCTTCGAGAGCGTGCTTTTCACCCAAACATTCGAAGCAGAATGTGTGCATATCGCCCTCCGAAAGGAAATTTTCACAAGGAGGGGGACATCTAGTTCTAAACTCCGCCATACTAACTGGTGAGTTGTATGAGATTTAATTCTGCTTATTTTGTATTTTTGTTATGCTTGCTGACACACACACGCGCACAATGCGGTGAAGAAAAAGATCTGAGGAATGTTGCCGGCTCACTCCTATTTATAACCTGCAGGTGCATCTAATCAGATGACGTCACCTGACCGAGGTTATATAAGCCAAAATTTGGCGTGTTTGGTACACACATGCTTCACAACCCGCAACACGAAAAGATATTCCCATAGCGTTTTCACGCAGCATCGAGTGTAGCCTTTGAAAGGGAACTGAAACATTTTCTACATAAACAAAATAACCATATCTCTCAAATATTGTTCACAAATCTGTCAAAATCCGTTACGATGAAGAACTGGAGTCGAGTCGAGACCCCAATGAGGACGATGAGCATGCAGATGAGCTTCCCTGAGACTGTTTCTGACCAGAAATTCTTTGGTTATGCAATCCGATTGTTTCAGCAGCTGTCTGAGTGGCTGGTCTCAGACGATCATGGAGGTGAGCATGCTGAATGTGGAGGACCTGGGCTGGTGTGGTTACACGTTGTCTGCAGTTGTGAGGCTGGTTGGATCTACTGCCAAATTCTCCGAAACACCTTTGGAGACGGCTTATGGTAGAAAAATGAACATTCAATTCACGAGCAACAGCTCTGGTGGACATTCCTGCTGTCAGCATGCCAATTGCACGCTCCCTCAAAACTTGTGACATCTGTGGCATTGTGCTGTGATTTAACTGAACCTTTCGAAGTGGCCTTTTACAGGTGGCCAGTCTAAGGCACACCTGTGCAATAATCATGCTGTCTAATCAGCATCTTGATATGGCACACCTGTGAGGTGGGATGGATTATCTCGGCAAAGGAGAAGTGCTCACTATCAAAGATTTTGACAGATTTGTGAACAATGTTTAAAAGATATGGTTATTTTGTGTATGTAGAAAGTGTTTCAGATCTTTGAGTTCATCTCATAAAAAATGGGAGCAAAAAAAAAAGTGTTGCGTTTATATTTTTGTTCAGTATATTTCATTAGTTAACAACTATGCAACTATGAATAACATGCCCGTACAGTAAGTTACTGAATTTATTTCATAAAGTAAAAATCTATGTCAGCAAGCAAAATTCTATATAAAAGCAGTTATGAATGTTGGACTTAATTTGCACATAATATTCAGATACTGTATATAGCCGATTCATATGGTTGGCGTAAAAATGTTTAAGTCACAGCTAACCCAAAATTTCATTAAAAACTTAATTTATTTAGTACTTTGCTCTTTTTGTAAGGTTCAGGATGTAGTTGTTTTATAGTCTATATAGTTAGTCATTTGTTTAAACTTAAACCTAGGATATAGCTGCTGATATGTTCTTGACCATTTGATAATGTAGAACAAAACTATATAAAAATCAAGAGTACTAAGGAGCACAATAAAGTTAAGAAGAGCAGAATCTTGTTAGGTTTAGGTGATGAACTGTTTCTATCTTCAATTGCTAATGTGGCCATTATACCTAATGACTGTTGACCAAATAGCTTTAGTTGTTATAAATGGTCCATCAGCACATACTACAGTGATGAAGTGCGGGTGTTTACCAGATGATTTAAGTGAAAGCCTATTAACAGTAACCTACGATGAACATTGGCATGCATGACAATACATATTACCATGGGTTTGTGGTTGTAATGGTTTTCTGATCCTTGAGTGCTTATCAATAATTAGGTTGATTATCTTGTAAATACAAATAATTCTTTTTCATGCAGAGAACTTTGGCAGCCTAGAGGAAAGAAATCTAAGTATGCCTGAGGAAGACATACATTTTAATGAAAATCCAGAAGGACCATCAGTTTCCATCAGTGGTATGTATTTAGTGTATAATAATGTGTTATTACACATTACATTAATTTTGTTTCTGTGCTTACAAATAATGTTTATCTCTTTGTCATTTTATCAGAAGACAGTGATGAGCTCAGGCTTTTCCTGGAGCCCACACTGTAAACCCTAATGCTCAAAGTAATTAAACATATTGAGTACTGTTAACTTAAATAATTATAATTAGTTCAAATTACTAGACCTTTATGAGTATTTAGAACTTTTTGGTATTTATGAGTTTGTAGAAATGACACTTTTCAAGTTAGCTGAACAAATTTAATTTCATGTATCTTTTAAGTACTTAAGTAACAGTAACTGTCACCTTAAAGTTCCACCAACTTAAAATCTTTCAGACTAGCGATTTTGTGTCTGACGTCATCAAGGCAATGGGGCACTGGTGGCTCAGTGGTAGGTGTTTCACCTGCCATGTGAAAGGCCCGGGTTCGATTCCCAACAACTGGATGAAGTGCCTGTCCCAAGACCAGATAAAATGGAAGGGTTACGTCAGGAAGGGCATCTGGTGTAAAACCTGTGCCAAGCTTGTGTGCGGGACGGATTGTCTGCTGTAGCGACCCATTGCTAGGAGCAGCCGAAAGACCAACAACAATTTATTTGATTTGCAACAACTAAAAAAAATGAGTACAACAAACTCAAAAACTTATAGTTCCATTTACTTAAAACTGGAAACATCATTACTTAAAAAAATTGATGTAACTGATTACCTCAAATTTTTTGAGTTTTGCCAACTTATTCGGGTTTACAGTGCAGTGAAACAGAGTCTTCAGATGATAACAATGAAGAGGCTATCTTTACAGATGAGCAGGACAATGAAGACTTCAATTTCACAAAAGATGATAACACAGATGAAACCAATAGTAATGACTCCAGGCTGTTGCTAATAAAGGTCCTTGCATTCATGCTTTTCACCTGGCAAGCTGTATTTAACATATCAGACAATGCCATCACTGCATTGCTGCTATGCCTCAGACACTTCATGTGGCTCATTGGAAATATTCTCTCTGCTGATTTACTTAGCAGTTTTGCTGATATGATTCCCAAGACTTTACATTCACTGAGGGAATCGAACAGTATTAACAGAGACAACTTCTGCAAATATGCTGTCTGTTCCAAGTGTAAAACCACATATACACTTGCTGAGTGTTATCATATCGCTAGGAATGGTTCAGCTACAAGTAAAACATGTGGATATATTCCATTTCACAAGCATCCACACAAGACATCTGCCCTGAGAAAGAGATGTGGCTCTCTCTTAATGACCAAAGTTAAACGTTTCACTGGCACCGAAAGTCTTTACCCCAAACAAACCTACTGTTATGATAAAGTAATTCAGTCTTTGAAAACTTTAATTAAAAGACCTGGATTTTTGGAAAAGTGTGAGAAGTGGAGACAAAGAACAATTCCCAACTCTGTAATGGCAGATGTATATAATGGACAGATTTGAACAGACTTTCAATATGTTAATTGACAGCTATTTTATCAGAGCCAAATAATTTTGTTCTCATGATGAATGTTGATTGGTATCAACCTTTCAAGAATTCCCCATATTCAGTAAGGGTTATATATCTGGCCATTTTGAACTTGCCACGAGAAGATCGTTTTAAAGATGAGAATATAATTTTAGTTGGAGTTATACCAGGACCTACAGAACCAAAAAACAACATCAACAGCTATCTTGAACCTTTGGTGGATGAGCTTGAGCTTGAAAACATTTAAGAAAACATGCTTTGGGGGGAAAACAGACTTCTCTGGTTTTGACCAATCATCCTGGGTCCCACGCACTTCAGAGGAACACAAGTTGTATGCTAAAATGACGGAGAAGGAAACTACAAAGGCAGCCCAGAAAAGACTGGAAGCTCAATATGGTGCCAGGTGGACTGAACTTTTCAATTCAATTCAATTCAATTTTATTTATATAGCGCTTTTAACAATGGTCATTGTCCCAAAGCAGCTTCACAAGAAAAAAATGAAAGATTTTTTTTTTTTTTAAGAAAGAAAAGAAAAGAAAATATTTGGAAGTGTGTATGTGTGAGAAAAATGTGTCTAGATAATAATTAAATGAATGAATGATAAATGAAATGTCTCTGATGAGCAAGCCAAGGGTGACGGCGACAGTGGCAAGGAAAAACTCCCTGAGATGGCAATAGGAAGAAACCTTGAGAGGAACCAGACTCAACAGGGAACCCATCCTCATCTGGGTGATAAGAGATAGAAATAACATCAAGTGTGTTGTGCAGGTGAAAGTTCAATATATCAGAAGTTGTGTAGATTCAGTTCAGCAGTAGGTGCAGAGGGCAGATGGGGTCAGATCACTGGAAGCACAGGAGCAGGATGTGTAGCTCCAGCCATCATAAAGCAGAATCTAGCTGGAGCAGGTCCTTCTCAAGATGCTTTAGAAACCTCGCAGGGTTGGCCTTTGTCTACTGAAGCTGGCACAATCTCCAGATGTCTCAGGATGGGTAGAAAAATACAGAAAAGATGGAGAGAATTAGCGTAGTTGCCATTCAGGATAAGTGTAATGGAGTATGAGGTTATGGGTTGAGTTACGCGTATGCCAGATTAAAGAGATGCGTCTTGAGCCTACTTTTGAATTGGGAAACCGTGTCTGCTCCCCGAACAGTGTCTGGAAGGCTATTCCAAAGCTTTGGAGCCAAATATGAAAATGCCCTGCCCCCTTTTGTAGATTTTAAAATTCTGGGAATTACCAGAAGTCCGGAGTTTTGTGATCTTAAGGGACGTGGTGGATTATAGCGTATCAAAAGACTGGTTAGGTATGAGGGAGCTAAACCATTTAAAGCCTTGTATGTAAGTAGTACTATTTTGTAATTAATTCTAAATTGAACAGGTAGCCAGTGCAGGGATGATAATATAGGTGTTATATGATCATATTTTCTGGATCTAGTGAGAACCCTGGCGGCTGCATTTTGGACTAACTGTAGCTTGTTTATTGAGGATGCAGGACAACCACCTAGTAATGCATTACAATAGTCCAGTCTGGAGGTCATGAATGCATGAACTAGCTTTTCTGCATCAGATACGGATAGGATACTCCTAAGTTTGGCAATATTTCTAAGATGAAAAAAGGCTGTTTTTGTGATATTGGAAATATGATTTTCAAAAGACAAGTTGCTGTCTAATATCACACCCAGGTCTTTTACTGTTGAGCTAGTAGTAACAGTACATCCTTCTAAACGCAGGCTGAATTGTGAAAGCTGTTGTGTGCTGGTTTTTGGGCCGATGAGCAATATCTCTGTCTTATCTGAATTTAGTAAAAGAAAGTTATTGGTCATCCAATCTTTTATGTCCTGGACACACTCTGTTAATCTAGACAACTTGGGTATTTCATCTGGTTTTGTTGAGATGTATAATTGGGTATCATCAGCATAACAATGGAAACTAATCCCATGCCTTCTAATGATGTTTCCCAGGGGAAGCATGTAAATTGAGAACAGGAGAGGTCCTAAAACTGACCCTTGTGGGACACCATATTTCACTGGCATTACATCAGACGGTACTCCATTTAGATCTACAAAATGGTATCGATCAGACAGGTATGATCTAAACCATTTTAATGCCTGCCCCTGAATACCTATATGATTTTGTAGGCGGTCTATGAGAATATTATGATCTATGGTGTCGAATGCAGCACTTAGATCAAGTAAGACTAATATTGAGATGCAGCCTTGGTCTGAAGCTAAAAACAAGTCGTTTGCAATCTTAACTAGTGCAGTTTCTGTACTATGATGTGGCCTGAAACCTGACTGAAATTCTTCTAGGATGTTGTTTTCCTGCAAGAATGTGCATATTTGAGCTGATACTACTTTTTCTAATATTTTTGATATGAACGGAAGGTTTGAAATCGGTCTATAATTTGTTATTTCATTCGCGTCCAAATTAGATTTTTTAAGAAGCGGCTTAATAACTGCCAGCTTCAAAGGTTTAGGGACGTGACCTAGATATAATGAAGAATTAATAATGTTTAGAATTGGCTCTCCAACTGTAAGCATCACTTCTTTTAAAAATCTGGTTGGTATTGGGTCTAACAGGCACGTTGTTGATTTAGCTGAGGTGATAAGTTTATACAGCTCTTCCTGTCCTATACCTGTAAAGCACTGAAAATCTAAATGGGAAGCTCTTGGCTGAACTAGATCATGAGATGCTATTAGAGGTTGAACCTCTGTTATTTTCTTCCTTATGCTATCGATTTTTTCATTAAAAAAGTCCATAAAATCTTCACTACTAAAATGTTGTGGAGTACTCTCTGCAGGCATCTTAGGTTTTGTTAGGCAGGCTACTGTACTAAATAAGAACTTGGGATTGTTTTGGTTTCTTGCTATCAGTTGGCTAAGATGCTCGGTCCTAGCGGTTTTTAGAGCCCGTCTATAGCTGCACATACTGTCTTTAAACGCAATTCGAAAAACTTCTAATTTAGTTTTTCTCCATTTTCGCTCAAGGTTACGGGTTGCTCTCTTTAGGGCGCGAGTATGACTATTGTACCAAGGAGCAAGTGTTTTATCTCTGACTTTTTTTAATCTGATGGGAGCAACAGTGTCTAATGTACTGGTAAAATAGTACCCATGCTGCTGGTCACTTCGTCTAGATCGTCTGCATTTAGGGGTCTAATAAGAATTTGGGACAGATCCGGTAGATTACTTGTGAATCTGTCTTTAGTAGTCGGATTAATATTTCGAACAAATCGATAACATGGAGAGACACAGCTAATCTGTTCTACGGGTAGAGTATATATCAGGAGGTGATGATCTGTGATATCATCACTTTGAGTTAAAATCTCTATATTAGTGACATCTATACCATGAGATATAATTAAATCTAGTGTATGATTACAGCGGTGAGTTGATCTATTTATATTTTGTTTAACCCCAAAGGAATTTAGTAAATCCATAAATGCGAGGGCTAAAGTGTCATTAGCATCATCTACATGAATGTTAAAGTCACTTACTATCAACACTTTGTCAGAGTTTACAATTAGGTCTGATAGCAGATGTCCAAATTCTTTTAGAAAATCGGCATATGGCCCTGGGGGTCTGTACACGGTGGCCAGAGTAAAATATAGCGCGGGTTTATTATGTATTTCATTAAGTGCAACATTAATGACGAGCACTTCAAATGAGTTAAACCTGGGCCTTATTTTCTGAGTAACAGTGATTACATCTTTGTAGATAGTGGCGACACCACCGCCGTGACCAATTAGACGGGGCTCGTGCTTATAAAAATATCCTGACGGAGTAGACTCATTCAGACCAATATATTCATTTGGTTTAAGCCAGGTTTCAGTGAGGCAGAGTGCGTCAAGGCAATAATCTGATACCATTTCATTAACAATAAGTGCTTTAGGCGTAAGGGATCTAATGTTGAGAAGTCCAAACTTTAGAGGTAGACTTCGATTACTTATTTGGCCTTTTTCTGGTTTAATGGTTACCAGATTGTTTCGGCTGGATTTAACGAATTTATTCTTTTTTCTCACTAATCGGGGAATAGACACAGTTTCTATAGTACAAGCTATGTGTGTGCGTCTATTAGTATGGTGAGTTGTATTGTGGCTGATATCTAAAGAATCTGAGGTATGACTTACCGCAAGTCAGATGGTTCGTAATGTCCTGGAGATGTTGTCAGAGAGGACCGCTGCTCCAGCTCTGCTAGGGTGCAGGCCATCTGTGCGGTAGAGCCTAGGACGCTCCCAGAAAACATTCCAGTTATCAACAAAGGGTAATCTCTGTTGTTGACACCAAGATTGTAACCATTCATTGAAGGCAAATAATCTACTGAACCTCTCGATTCCTCTCTGAAATGTCGGAAGTGGTCCAGATACGACGATCTTTGTCGTGGGTGATGTGCTGCGGACCTTCTCAACCAGGCTCCTGAAGTCCTTCTTTAGGATCTCCGTCTGCCTCAGCCTGATGTCGTTGGTGCCAGCATGGAGAACCACAGCTCGAATGTTCTTCCTCAGGGCCGCAGGCACCTGTGCAGCAACATCAAGAACACGTGCACCAGGTAAACAGCGCGTGTACGCCTTACCTTTAGCTGTGGTAGCACGCACGTGCCGGACAATGGAGTCTCCGATGACCAGCGCGTCGTGTGCCGTCTCACGGAGAGGAGCGAAGCGGTTTCGGGTTGAGATCTCGAAGACGGGTGGTGGCGGAGGAGGAGAGGTCCTCGCCCGGGGCTTGGCGCGCGTCTTCCGCTGCTGAAGTTTCCAGGCCTCGTGGTATCCCGGCGCCGGGGTGAAGGAAAGCTGGGCAGGCTGCGTTCTCGGTGCGTTGGACCTGGGCAGAGAAGCACGCGGAGTAGAGGTTGTCGGAGAATTCTCATGCCGAGAATTTACCTGAGACAGGTGAGCGTCGGTCCGCGACGATTCCAGCGTGGCTTTCCGCTGCTATAGCCGGGCCAGCTTCACCTGTAGGTCGCGGATAAGCTTCTCCACGGCCTCCATCTCCAAGTCCACCGAGTGCAGCTCCAATGTCTCCTCACCTGCACACAGGGGCAGAGACACAACCGACATGGTGTCTAAAAATAGAAATAACCGGTGCGAAAGAGCGTAAACAAACTTGTGATAGCCGGGCTAACGGGCTAGCGATGCTAATGAAAAGCCGGCTAGAAGCGGTGTGCTGCAAAACTATTAAAACTTATACGATATAAACTTATACGAAAACGATATAACACGCGTTTCGAGTGAATATATTATAAGGTAGTATGAAATACTTATCTGTTATATGTTTACTCTTCGTAAGGGGACGAAAAAGTAGAAAACTTGGTCAGTCTGGCGGAGCTCGGGAAAAAGCAGCCAACAGCTTACGGTCACTTATTGTTCACTTTTCACCTTAAGTATTATGATGCCATACTGTTTGTTGTTATTGACCCAATGCACAATCTACTTCTTGGAACAGCTAGGCACATATTCAGGTTATGGACTAAACTTGGTGTTTTAAACACCCAAAAGCTTGAGGAAATACAAAAGAGAATAGACTCTATGAAAGTCCCTCAAAATGTGGGAAAGATTCCACAGAAAATTGCTTCTGGGTTTAGTGGGTTTACTGCTCATCAGTGGAAAAATTTGACTACTACAGTATCTATTCTCTTTTTTGTTTGAAAGGATTAATTGATGGCAAACATTATGATATGTGGTATGACTTTGTACAAGCATGCATTATCATATGTTCAAGAGTTATCTCCACAGATAGACTTGAAGTAGCTGATGGGTATCTGCAGACATTTTTATCTAAGTTTGTCGGTCTGTATGGGCCACTAAATTGCACACCCAACATGCATCTGCATTTACATTTAAAAGACTGCATTTTAGATTATGGACCTGTTTATTCGTTCTGGTGCTTCTCTTTTAAAAGATTTAATAGCATGTTAGGGCAGTATCATAATAACAACAGAAACATTGAGGTTTAAATCATGCTGCATTTTCAACAGAATCAATGGCTTTATATGCCATTACCTTGTGAATATGGCACTGAATTTCTCAACATCATAGCAAACAAAAAATGTGATACTTTGTCTCATTATGGAGCAACTGACATGATGTTGAAACGAAATTCCCAGATCTCATCTGAAACACTTATTCTAGAGGATGGAGACAGTATTGTGCCATTGTCCCAATTTTAGGAGGTTGTGCTAGATGAATCTGACAGAGAAAATCTGTTATTAATGTACAATAAAATATATCCTTACAACTGTGTCTTACAGGTGTCTTGTTTGGCAAAGACTTGCTCTAAAGTTAAGAATCTTGGAGTAACTCTCTGAAAGGAGAGCTTGTGTGTTCAGCTGAAAGGGCTGCTTGTGTTTTGGCTAAATGGTTTCCTGGTAACTCCAGCTTTGAGGAACCAGTCCAAGATCCAGGACTTCCGCCCTGGAATCATTGAAAGGTTTCTGATGGTTACTTTAAAATCTAAAGCATGTACCTTTCAGCATATTATTGCAAAGGTAACATGGTTGCACCCTCACCCAGACAGACATTTCTTTGGGAGTCCTGTGAAAGTTTGGAGTTTGCAGGGCACACCTACTGATGCTGCTGTAGCATTTCTCCCTGTGGAGCGTATTGCACGCAGATGTGTACTTACTGTAGCACTTCAACTGTGCAGTTAAGTCACACTACAGAAAAGGTCTCGGTCGTAATTCCAGTATGCCCAGTGGTTGAGATTTAGGCCAATGTAATTACAAATGCTTGTTTATTTATACTGTTATTGTGCATTTTTATATTTTTTATTTGTCATTATCTGTAATTGCAAACCCTTACAATAAAACTTTTTCATGGTATTCTGAAACAACGTTTGTTGCATTCCACTTGACTACTATAATCCACGAAATGTCAGACACATGTACAAAAGTAATTTTCACACATTAAAAAAGGTAATCATGTCTATTTTATTAAATTTAAATTATTTTGAATGGTGTACACATTTTCTTAAAAACACAAATTAAGCTATCCTGTTTTATTCAGTTTTTTTGTACAACAATGAAGTATCTGCTGTCCCATGGCGAATCCCCCCACCCAACTATGATAACAAAGACAACAACTCTACTTGATTCATTAACATATGAAAGGATCTTTCACCTCACAGCCATCACACCTCATTGCTAGCTGTAAGGATTCCTTAAAACTTCCACCAATTCCTGTATACATCCACATATGTAAGGTATCTGGTTGTTTCACGAAATTTTCTTTTGCATACTACCTTTCCAAGCACTCTAGCTCATACATCTAGCAAACTTAGAGTTTAGCGGATATTTTCCATACCATATTTGTCCGGATACAGCTCTTTTCATGCAGTGACTATTGGCACTATTTCTAATGGTAATAGAAAGTCGTGTGCTTGAGAAAAAGAAAAAAAGATATTAGAATATACATATTATTACACTATCACTAAAAAATGTGGCTTCAATGGGACACAGGAGAGACTTACTAGAAGCTTTTCTGATCTCTGTGCCTTTGGGCTGGAAAACAGAGACATATTAATTAAAATCATGCAAAACAGAGAGGGAGCAAACTAAGTCTTCTGTAGAATTGGATCAGGTCACAAACCTCAGCAGCTGTTGATTTAGTATAATTTTAGTTTGGGGAATACAAAGCAATGCTTTACTGTTTATCATAAACTCATGCATATTTTTAGTACATTCTACAAGAATTGGGGGCTGAGTTGTCAAATTATGAATTGTGCTGTATATTAATCAAAAAGAAACACTTTCATAGTAAGTGTGCATACTTATGTTTTACACAGCATTTGAGAATGATTATTGTCAATTATACAACAGTTAGATCAGAGGAGTAATCTGAATTGACAAAAGGCATTCCATTAGAGGTAATAATAGATGGAAACAGCCCTGGTAAATGCACTGGGAAACTATATCTACAGTAGGTAGTCAACCAGAATACCTGTTACCGCAGCGCTCACCACCATGGCAAAATGAAAGTGGCCAAAACAAATTAGTCGTATTTCAAAGTCTTGACAGGTGGCTCAAAGAGACATTTTGCAAAACAGCTGCAATTGCCACAGCTTTCCATTGTAAGTAGAGCTTAAGTCATAAAAATATTATAATACGTTCTATTTAAGAAATACTACAGTGATGATAATTTTCACATCCAATTAATTTATACAAAAAACATAAAAAAATTGAACAAGAGCTATTGATATTTATTGTGCAATAATGAGTAAAAAAAAAAAAAACTTTGGTTAAATGTTGTTTAGACTGACGATGAAGTTAACATTTCTTTTATTTATTTGTACAAAAAATGAACTGTTATATAGCCTTTCTCTGTTTATACAGTGCATCCGGAAAGTATTCACAGCGCATCTCTTTTTCCACATTTTGTTATGCCACAGTCTTATTCTAAAATGGATTAAATTAATTTTTTTTTCTCAGGATTCTACACACAACACCCCATAATGACAACATGAAAAAAAGTTCACTTGAGATTTTTGCAAATTTGTTAAAAAAAAATTGAGAAATCACATGTACATAAGTATTCACGGCCTTTGCAAAATTAAGCTCAGGCGCATCCTGTTTCCCCGAACATCCTTGAGATGTTTTTGCAGCTTAATTGGAACCCACCTGTGGTAAATTCAGTTGATTGGACATGATTTGGAAAGGCACACACCTGTCTATATAAGGTCCCACAGTTGACAGTTTATGTCAGAGCACAAACCAAGCATAAAGTCAAAGGAATTGTCTATAGACCTCCGAGACAGGATTGTCTTGAGGCACAAATCTGGGGAAGGTTACAGAAAAATTTAGGCTGCTTTGTAGGTCCCAATGATACAGTGGCCTCCGTTATCCATAAGTGGAAGAAGTTTGAAACCACCACGACTCTTCTTAGAGCTGGCCGGCCATCTAAACTGAGCGATTGGGGGAGAAGGGTCTTAGTCAGGGAGGTGACCAAGAACCCGATGGTCACTCTGTGAGAGCTTTAGAAGTTCTCTGTGAAGAGAGGAGAACCTTCCAAAAGGACAACCATCTCTGCAGCAAGCAGCAAACCACCAATCAGGCCTATATAGGGGCCATGCAGTCATACAGGTACATGGAGTACAGCTCAGGACACAACCCTCGGGGGCTTTGGTGCTAAGGGTGAGGGAGGCTGAGACATGTTTTACCATTCGTTCTGCCTGTGGTCTGCCAGTTAGAAAGTTGGAGATCCACTGACACAAGTGTCCCCCAGATGCTCCAGTTTGTCAATAAGTGTGAGTAAATTATAGTATTAAATGCTAAACTGTAGTTAACAAAATGGATTTTATCATAATGCCCAATTTTAGTGTTCAGGTGATTAAGAGTTGTGTGAAGATGTGAGATGCCATTATCTGCCGATCGGTTCGGGTGGTTTGCAAACTTTAATGGGTCCACTTTATCAAAAGATAATGAAGTCTCTGACCAACCTTGCAAAGCAATTTATCATGACTGAGGTCAAGGCTAAGGGGCAATAGTTGTTGAAGGATGCAGAATGGGGCTTATTAGGGATAATGGTTCATTAATAATAATGGACTTTTTAAAGCATGTGGAGATTACTGATTGGGATAAGGAGAGGTTAAATATTACGTCCTACAGCTTGTGTTCAGCTCGTCTGCCAGAGGCAGATGGTGTTGTGGATGTTGTGCTTTATAGTCCATTATTGTCCTTATTCCCTGTCCCAGGCTCCTAGAATTTACTCTGTTGGAGCTGTGATTCTAGTTTCCTACCATTGTGCTGCTTCACTTCACCTACATCACTGCTTTGCAAACATATGTTACAGCCTTGCCAAGCCCATGTTACCTAACGCAAGTCCCCTATTAAAGGCGGTGGTGTGAGATCTCAGAGAGTTTTATCCACCAGTTCCACCAGTTTAGTCCACCAGCATCCAGTTCTGATAGTAACATTTACCCACACAGTCGGCACTCAACGCTCATTCCTATAAGAGCATGCCCCCCCGGACACCCCCAGTGGGTCGGTGTTCAGTTTCCGCCGTTTCCGGACCTCACCGACCTACAGAGATATGTTAGTGCCTCGGTTTTATCCTGCTATATTCCAGGATGCCGAACCACTAACACCCCCCCGCGCACTAAAACTTGCACCCCTTTCGGAGAAACTGGCAGCGTGGAAGCTACTGACAGGCATATCTCCCTGGGTGCTAAAGACTGTACAGAAAGGCTACAGGATTCAGTTTGCTCATCGCCCTCCGCGTTTCAACGGCGTGGTCTACACTAATGTGATACCGGAGAGAGCGCATCTGCTAAACTCCGAACTCCAGGCGTTGCTGGAGAAGGGAGCCATAGAACAGGTTCCTCCTCCAGACAGGTAGTCAGGCTACTACAGTCGCTACTACAGTCGCTACTCCGATTTTGGATCTTCGCGGGTTGAACCGCTATCTCAAAAAGTACTCAAAAATGTAAACCATCAATATGATTGTCTCGCAAATCCAACCAGAAGATTGGTTCGTGACGATAGATTTAAAGGACACATTCTTCCACATAAAAGTTTTGCCACAACACAGGAAGTTCCTGAGGATCGCTTTCGGGGGAGGAGCTTACCAGTATCAAGTCCTTCCATTCGGTCTAGCTCTGTCACCCCGCACATATACAAAATGTATGGATGCTGTCCTGGCTTCCTTTGCGACTCCAGGGCATCCGTATTCTCAATTACATAGACGACTGGCTAATCCTGGCCCAGTCTCAGCAGCTAGCTCCCCGACATCGCGATGTCGTTCTAGCTCATCTCCATTCGCTGGGATTGAGACTCAACGCTACCAAAAGCGTTCTCATTCCGGCTCAGAGGACAACATACTTGGGTGTCAGATGGGATTCGATCACTATGCGGGCACAATTGTCTCCCGCTCGTGTCGAATCCATCCTCAGCGCCCTCGCATGGCAGATGACCTCGCGAGGTCATCTTCTCGCATGGCACATCAATTGCCTCGAAATGATGGCTCTATTTTTGGCCCTACAGCACTTCCTCCAGCAGCTGAGAGGCTACCATGTTCTAGTGCAGGTGGACAATACATCGGTAGTCTCCTACATAAATCGCCAGGGCGGACTGCACTCGCGCCGCTTGAACGAGCTAGCGCATCAGGTTCTGCCTCAGGGCGATTTACATTCCAGGGCACATGAATGTGGGAGCAGATTTACTGTCCAGACAAGCTGTGACAAACGGGGAATGGAAACTCCACCCCGACATAGTCAGCCAAATCTGGGAAAGATTCTTTACAGCAGAGGTGGACCTCTTTGCCTCCCAAGAGACAGCACAATGTCCTCTCTACTACTCTCTGACTCATCCAGCTCCCCTGGGTCTGGACACGATGGCCCATACGTGGCCCAATTTACGCCTTTATGCGTTTCCGCCAATATCTCTGCTCCCGGGAGTCCTGGCAAGGGTCCGTCAACACGGTTTGCACTTCTTACTGATAGCGCCCCGTTGGCCGGCCAGAGTATGGTTCTCGGATCTAATATCTCTCCTCGATGGCTCACCTTGGATGGAAATTACAACTGGTTGAGGCGGCCAAGTATGAACCAGATTCCGGTGAGAGAATCAAGAGAGTAGGAGAAGTCTGAGATTGAGACCTAATTTCTTTCATATATGCATCTGCCTATGTCTCTAGTATAAATAATTGTTTACAAAGAACAAAGGGGAATAATCACAATTACTAATTATTGAATGAATTAACAGTAACATTAATTAACACAATAAGCAGCAATATTGTATTTATCAGAAATATGATTTAACTCAAATATATTAAACAGAAATATCTTCTTCTTTGTCTTTCGGCTGTTCCCTTTCAGGGGTCGCCACAGCGAATCCTCTGTATCCTCTTCTCTCACACCAACTTACTTCATGTCCTCTCTCACTGCATCCATAAATCCACAAATCCTCCTCTTTGGTCTTCCTCTAGACCTCCTGCCTGGCAGTTCCAACCTCAGCATCCTTCTACCGATATATTCACAATCTCTCCTCTGAACATGTCCAAACCACCTCAATCTGGCCTCTCTGACTTTATCTCCAAAACCTTTAACGTAGGTTGTCCCTCTGAGAAACTCAGGTAGGAGGAAGCTCTGCTACCTCCAACTCTGCCTCCTGTCTTTTCTTCAGCGCCACTGTCTCTAAGCCATAGAGCATTGCTGGTCTCACCACTGTCCTGTACACCTTTCCTTTCATTCTCGCTGGTACTCTTTTATCGCACAACACACCTGCCACTTTTCTCCACCCATTCCAACCTGCCTGTACCCGCCTCTTCACCTCCTTTCCACACTCTCCGTTGCTCTGGACCGTTGACCCCAAGTACTTAAAATCCTGCACCTTCTTTACCTCTGCTCCCTGTAGCCTCACCGATCCTCCTGCGTCCCTCTCATTTACACACATGTATTCCGTCTTGCTGCGGCTAACCTTCATTCCTCTGCTTTCCAGAGCATACCCCCACCTCTCCAAATTTTCCTCCACCTGTTCCCTGCTCTCGCTACAGAGCACAATGTCATCTGCAAACATCATAGTCCATGGGGACTCCTGTCTTACCTCATCTGTCATCCTGTCCATCACCAGAGCAAACAAAAAGGGGCTTAGAGCCGATCCTTGATGCAGACCCACCTCCACCTTGAGCTCTTCTGTCACACCTACAGCACATCTTACCACTGTCTTACAGCTTTCATACATGTCCTGCACCACTCTACCCTACTTCTCTGCCACTTCAGACTTCCTCATAAAATTAAACAGAAATATCAACTGACAATTTTGATTAGCAAATAACTGATTAAGCGCAACACTAGGAGTGAATTATAAGCACACATTATAGAAACATAGTGACAATAGAAACAATGACGGACAGCTGTACATTCCAGTCAGTCCCACACTAACAACCGCCCCCTTAGAAAAAGAAAACAAACTTCAGTCCCTAGTTCCTTAAATGGGCTTTCTGACAATCATCATCATCATCATCATATGGTCACACATGATTTATAAATTTGTTCTATTTCTTGCCTATATGATCCTTTTTAACATTTTTTGCTAAGTCACTTATAGTTACATAAGTGTATAGTTAGTTAAAATTAAATAAAATGTAGGTCATTTTATTGTCTAGGTTGTGCTAAAAAAAAAATGACTCTATATTTGTAAGGGTCCACCACCAGAGGTCACTGTTTTTTATTTGTAGTTTTTTGTTGGCTGACTCAGTTTCCCAGCAGGCACCTCGGTCAGGTGGTGCAAGTGCACGGCTGAGCCGAGGTAGCCCTTTAGCCATCTAGAAATAGCTGTTTAGTCTGGGAAACTGGGTCAAGCATTTTTTGTATCACCACTGTCATTTGTGTGGGCATTTTTGTTTTAGTTTGTTTTTGTTCTTTGTTTAGTTTATATTTTGATTTAAATTGTGTTGACCTGGGCCCTCTTATTGGCAATGTTTCTGTGTATGTTCTGTGGGTCTTTGTGTGTGGAGCTGATTCAGTCCTGTCCTGGGTGTATGTATGTACTATTTCTTGTCCCCTTGTTTTCATGTGTGTTTAGCTAGAACAGGTAAGTAGATAGTTGTGTGTTTGGCTAGAAGTGTGGGTAGCTAAAATCTAGGTTAAGCTAACTAGCATGCTTCTAGCCATAGCCCCTTTGTGTCTCTAGCTATTCTGTGTTTCCTGTCTCCCTAGTGTCCCAGTGAGCTTGAAATATCTCCTAGCCTAGCCACTGAGTATCCCTTGTCTCTGTGTTTTTGTGCCCCAATTCCCTAGTGTGGGTTAAGCTATTAGGTAAGTGTAGCTTAGTACATGTTGGGGCTGAAGACATGTTTAGCTAGGTGTATGTGTAGCTGACTGCCATGGTTAAGAGCAATCTTAACCATCTTTAGCTAAAAGCCATGCCTAGCTGACTGCCATGTCTTTAGCCCTAGTCCCGTCTCTCTTCTGTCTCGAGTCTCTACGCGTCTCTCCCCTAGTCTCTACGCGTCTCTCCCCTAGTCTCTACGCGTCTCTCTCTAGTGTCTCTCTCTAGTGTCCAGTTTCAGCTCCACACATAGTTTGTGTGTCCTGTTATGTGTTTGTCCTTCTTCTGCCTGTGTCTTGCCACAGAACGTGTTATGTGTCCCCCTGCCTGTCACTCGCCACAGGGCGCGTTATGTGTCCCCCTGCCTGTCACTCGCCACAGGGCGCGTTATGTGTCCCCCTGCCTGTGTCTCGCCACAGGGCGTGTTATGTGTCCCCCTGCCTGTGTCTCGCCACAGGGCGTGTTATGTGTCCCCCTGCCTGTGTCTCGCCACAGGGCGTGTTATGTGTCCCCCTGCCTGTGTCTCGCCACAGGGCGTGTTATTCAATTCAATTTAATTCAATTCAATTTTATCTGTATAGCGCTTTTACCAATTTACATCATCACAAAGCAGCTTTACAAAATTAAAATAATTAAGTTTATATGAAATGTGAATGTATATAAATCAAAATTATATGATTGCCCCTAATGAGCAAGCCTAGGACGACGGCGACAATGGCAAGGAAAAACTCCCTGAGATCGTAATAGGAAGAAACCTTGAGAGGAACCAGACTCAACAGGGAACCCATCCTCATCTGGGTGAAAACAGATAGCAGGGATTGATGTGCATAATAATATGCGAGACTGGACGTTCAGTATAAGAGGAGATTAAAGTCAAGTTTGTTCCTGGAGGCTTAGGTAGACTTTGAGAAATTCCAGTCCTGAACTATTGAGCGACTGAGGTCACAGGTCCTCAGAGAACAGCTGTCTGCATCAGTCGAGGGCAGGACCACCTTCATGGAAAAGTGGAACCAACCCCAGTCACCACACGCATTCCAGGCAGACCACACGGGGGCATCCATGTGATGACATCTCCAACCAGAAGCAGGACTCCAGGATGAGTTAGAGAGGTCCAGCGGGCAGAGGGGGTCTGGATCACTGGCAGCTCAGGAGCGACATGTATAGCTCGACAGAGAGATAGGTAGAGGAAAAAGGAGAGAGGGAGAGAGAGGAGAGAGCAGAAAAGGAGAGAGCAAAAGACATGGAGAAATAACAGTTAGGTATGGTCACAGTCGAACAATGTAAAAAGTGAATGTATATTTAGTGCAGAGTGCAAGCAGAGACTCCGGCAGGACTAACTATGACAGCATAACTAAAAAGGGAGAGCCAGAAGGAAACACAGACATGAGGGCTTCCAGAGATGTAAGGCAACCAATCACCTTACCGTCAACAAACCTGAGTGATCAATGAGAGAAGGGAAGACAGCATCCAAACATACCAGTTCACCTAATACTCTACGTCCATGAGTCCCCCAGATCTGCTCCTTTACCTAAGGCAAATCTATTTATAAAAATGCATGGCTAAATTAATAGGTTTTTAGCCTGGACTTAAACACTGAGACTGTGTCTGAGTCCCGAACACTATTTGGAAGACTATTCCATAACTTTGGGGCTTTGTAAGAAAAAACTCTGCCTCCTGCTGTAGTTTTAATAATACGCGGTACTGACAAGCAGCCTGCATCCTTTGATCGAAGTAGGCGTGGCGGATTGTAAGACACTAGCAATTCACTCAGATACTGCGGCGCGAGACCATTTAATGCTTTATACGTCAAGAGTAGTATTTTAAAATCGATGAAAATTTCATATCTTCTGGTTCGAGTGAGGACTCTCGCTGCTGCATTCTGGACTAATTGAAGCTTGTTTAAGCACCTAGTTGAACAACCAGACAGTAAGGCATCACAATAATCCAACCTAGACGTGATAAAAGCATGAACTAGTTTTTCTGCATCATTTGGTGACAATATATTTCTTATCTTCGCAATATTTCTGAGGTGAAAGAATGCTATCCTGGTAATATTATCTACATGTGCTTCAAATGAAAGGCTTGAATCTATAATCACACTGAGGTCTTTTACTGTTGAACCTGATGGAACAGAGAGGTCATTTAAAATCACAGTGTGATCAGAAAGCTTACTTCTAGCTGCTTGTGGTCCTATGACTAGAACTTCTGTCTTATCAGGATTAAGCAGAAGGAAATTAATTAACATCCAATCTCTTATGTCCTGCACACATTGCTCAACTTTAGTAAGCTGTTTTTTCTCATCTGGTTTTGCTGAAACGTATACTTGTGTGTCATCAGCATAACAATAAAAACTAATACCATGTTTACGAATTATGTTGCCTAGAGGAAGCATGTAAAGTGAAAAAAGCAGTGGGCCTAAAACAGAACCCTGTGGAACACCAAACTCAACTTGAGAACATGAGGAATGGTCACCATCTAAATCTACAAACTGATAACGATCAGTCAAATAGGATCTGAGCCACAAAAGGGCCGTTCCCTTAATTCCTACTACATTTTCTAATCTGTGAAGGAGAATACTATGATCAATAGTGTCAAAAGCTGCACTGAGGTCGAGTAACACAAGTATAGTGACACAACCCTGATCAGAGGCCACTAGGAGGTCATTTACTACTTTAACGAGTGCTGTCTCTGTGCTGTGATGAGGCCTAAATCCTAACTGATACAGTTCATGTATGCTATTCCTATGTAGATATGAACATAGCTGTTGTGAAACTACCCTTTCCAGAATTTTAGAGATAAACGGGAGGTTTGATATCGGCCTGTAATTGGAAAGTTGACAGGGGTCAAGGTCAGGTTTTTTGATTAGTGGTTTAATAACTGCTAATTTAAGGGATTTAGGAACATACCCACTGCTAAGTGAACAGTTAAAAGTAATTAACAGGGGTTCTGTTATTGCTGGAACTATCTGCTTGAGAAAATGTGTCGGTATAGGATCTAATTCACAGGTTGACGATTTTGAAAAGGAGATGAGTGAAATTAGTTCACTTGCTTCAAGGGGAGTAAAGTATTCTAGGTTCTGATGTGATGTGATAAATTAATCATCTGTATTCCTTAAATTGTCTGGTTTTAAAGCCTGAATTTTTTGCCTAATATTTATGATTTTGTTATTGAAAAATTCATGAAATCCTCACTACTGTATGTTGTTGTTGTGGAGATTTCTGCAGTGGTCTTGTTTTTAGTTAATTTAGCTATGGTATTTAATAAAAATTTAGGATTATTTTTGTTATTTTCTATAAGATTGGAGAGATACATTGACCTAGCAGCACTAAGAGCTCTTCTATAGTTCAGGATGCTCTCCTTCCATGCTATTTGGAAAACTAACAATTTAGTTTGACGCCATTTGCATACTAATTTCCGAGCGGTTTGTTTTAGAGTGCGTGTGTGATTGTTATACCAAGGAGCAAGTTTCTTATCTCTAATCATTTTTCTTTTAACTGGAGCTACATTATCTAAGCTATGACGAAGTGTTGACTCTAGATATTCAGTCGCTTGATCGAGTTCTGTGGAATCAAATGGCGATCCAATCAAAGTTGATAACTCTGGAAGTTTTTCGATAAAGCTCTGTGTGGTATTTGATGTGAATGTATGTTTAAGGCGGTAGCGCGGTGCTGTGCGTACATTATTACTAAGAGACACTTTAATCGAGACAAGACAGTGATCTGATATAACTTCAGACCGTGGAATTGTACTTATGTTTTTTATACTTAATCCGAAGGATAATATTAAGTCCAAAGTGTGACCTGTTTTATGAGTGGGTCCTACTACACACTGATTTACTCCTACTGAGTCCAGTATGGACATAAATGCTGTTCTCAGAGGGTCTTCTGGATTCTCAAAATGAATATTAAAACTTCCAGCAATTAACGCTTTGTCTACGGAAACGACAAGGTTTGAAAGGAAATCTGCAAAATCACAGAGAAATTCAGAGTACGGCCCTGGGGGTCTGTAAATGATGATTAGTGGAATCGTCTAAGCTGACTTTGTTACTATAGAGAATTTCAAATGCATTAAATTTAAATCTGTGTTTTTGTACGATAGCCAGATTATCGTTGTAAATAACTGCGACGCCTCCTCCTCTACCAGTTAACCGAGGCTGGTGTATGTAGCTGTATCCAGGAGGACTAGCTTCATTTAGAGCTACATACTCGTCCTGTTTAATCCAGGTTTCAGTTAAACATAATATATCAAACTCCTGATCTGTGATAGTTTCTTTAACTATAACTGCTTTAGATGCGAGAGATCTAATATTTAACAGTAAATATAGTGAACCCTGAGTGACGACTCTATGCACCTAGCAGACGGTTGGTTTAGTCGTCTTCGAGCGCCCCATGTGGAGGCCACAGCTGCGGCGTCTTCGAGCGCCTCACAGGGAGGTCCCAGCAGCACCAGCGAGCCTCATGTGGAGGTCCCCACCTTTTACCCCCACCTTCGTCCTGTAGCCCCTATTCAAGGCTCGGCTCCACCACCCGGCTTCGATGTCGGGCACCCACCGCTGCACGGCGGAGGAAAAGCCAGTACTGCATCGGCTGCCCGGATTGGGGGACAACTCGGCACTGTCTTCAGGGGCTCTACTTCTCAGTGCTGCCCCCTCCGCCCGGCCTACAACAGCGATCCGGTGCTGCCTCTGCCACACAGTCGACTACGGGAGCTAGCCCGTCGGGGTCGGGTGAAAGGACACGGGACACCAGGGAAGTGCCCCGGGCCCACCAATAGCGCTCCGGAGGAGGGGGGGGGTCACTAAGGGTCCACCACCAGAGGTCACTGTTTTTTATTTGTAGTTTTTTGTTGTTTTTTGTTGGCTGACTCAGTTTCCCAGCAGGCACCTCGGTCAGGTAATGCAAGTGCACACCTGAACCGAGGTAGCCCTTAAGCCATCTATAAATAGCTGTTTAGTCTGGGAAACTGGGTCGAGCATTTTTGGTATCACCACTGTCATTTGTGTGGGCATTTTTGTTTTAGTTTATTTTTGTTCTTTGTTTAGTTTATATTTTGATTTAAGTTGTGTTGACTTGGGCCCTTTTATTGGCAATGTTTCTGTGTATGTTCTGTGGGTCTTTGTGTGTGGAGCTGATTCAGTCCTGTCCTAGGTGTATGTATGTACTGTTTCTTGTCCCCTTGTTTTCATGTGTGTTTAGCTAGAACAGGTAAGTAGATAGGTGTGTGTTTGGCTAGAAGTGTGGGTAGCTAAAATCTAGGTTAAGCTAACTAGCATGCTTCTAGCCATAGCCCCTTTGTGTCTCTAGCTATTCTGTGTTTCCTGTCTCCCTAGTGTCCCAGTGAGCTTGGCCTTGGAATATCTCCGAGCCTAGCCACTGGGTATCCCTTGTCTCTGTGTTTCTGTGCCCCAATTCCATAGTGTGTGTTGAGCTATGAGGTAAGTGTAGCTTAGAGCATGTTGGGGCTGAAGACATGTTTAGCTAGGTGTATGTGTAGCTGACTGCCATGGTTAAGAGCAATCTTAACCATGTTTAGCTAAAAGCCATGCCTAGCTGACTGCCATGTCTTTAGCCCTAGTCCCGTCTCTCTCCTGTCTCGAGTTTCTACGTGTCTCCCCTAGTCTCTACGCATCTCCCATAGTCTCTACGCGTCTCTCTCTAGTGTCTCCCCTCTCTCTAGTGTCCCTCCCTAGTGTCCAGTTTCAGCTCCACACATAGTTTGTGTGTCCTGTTATGTGTTTGTCCTCCTACTGCCTGTGTCTCGCCACAGGGCGTGTTTTGTGTCCCCCTGCCTGGGTCCCGCCACAGGGCGTGTTATGTGTCCCCCTGCCTGGGTCCCGCCACAGGGCGTGTTATGTGTCCCCCTGCCTGTGTCTCGCCACAGGACGTGTTATGTGTCCCTCTGCCTGTGTCTCGCCACAGGACGTGTTCTGTGTCCCTCTGCCTGTGTCACGCCACAGGATGTGTGTTCGTCCTCCAGTCTGTGTCTTGCCAGAGAGCCCCTGTTAGCTTAATGTTATTGAGTTTGATTGTTTCTTTTGTTTGTTGAGTTTTATTTATACTTTTGTGTTTATTGTTCATTAAAGACTCTTTTTTTGATTACACAACCCCTCTGCCTCTGTGCCTGCTCTCACTGCCCACGGCGATCAACACCTGCCTTTACACCCCGATCGTGACAATATTGCACAATCCTGTCTCTAGGGGATATGGCCCTGTGGAAACCTTTTACTCTTGCTTTAAAGCTAGCTAACAGCCTTAATTGTACTAGTGATGTTAATAGTACTGTAAGTAACTGTAGTAGTGGTAATGGCAGCAGAAAAATAAAGAATGCCAACACAGGAAACACGTTTTTGTCAGAGCATAATGTGAGAACAGATTTCAGGGGGATGAAGGCAAGGAATGCAGCAAGACCAGATGGCATGTTAGCTCATGTACTTAAAGCCTGCATCAAAGTTAGTACCTGAGTTCATTAAGATATTTAACATCTCCTTGTCACAACTGGTAATCCCAACATGCTTTAAACAGTCCATTACTTCATTTACACTCAAAGAAGCCCCATCCTGTCTGCGTCTGACCTCAGTTGTGATCAAATGCTTTAAAAGGCTGGTCAGAGACTCTATTGTTTTCTCACTTCCTGGTTCACTGAACCCAATACAGGTTTTGTACCATCCAAATTAAGGTGCCGATGATGCCATCTTACACCTTTACCATATAAGTCACCTGGATGAGATCAAGGGGAACTACAGTAGGTGGACAAGCATTATGTTACTTTTACCGTTGCGGCAAATGGCGACAGCATTTGGGTTTGTGCGTTTGCTGGCTTTTACCGCTAAGTGGCGCTATATAACTACAGTATAGACTGACGCCTTGGGCATCAGTTCATTCTCTCCAGGATTAATGAGCCACAGCTTGTCTAGAGCCGCACGTAGTTGCAGATAAAATCAAGTGAAACATTGTAATTAAACAAATTCATAATCACAGTAGTAACATTACAGTACAAATTTATAATTAAAATTAAATTAAATATTTTTTAGGATTGAATTTAAGAACGTAAACGTTAACACACTGAGCCTTTAGATTTTATGTGTAATTATAAAAGCTACATGTGCAGGGTCTTGGGTCATCTTATATTTTGTGTTCTTTAATTTTGTAGTAGATTTATTAACTGAAATAAATTAAACTAAACGACCATAAAATTTAAACATTGTCAAATTAATGTGCAAAAACTATATAGTAAAACTATATAAGCTACATAGCCTTTATAAGAGACTACTTTTATTTAGGAGTGCTCACAATGATGAAAAAACATTATGATTTTGTAAAATAATTAAAGTAAACGGGGTGCGCTGTTCTGTATTGTTTTCGATGAACTTGAGCGTGTCAGAAAATGAACCAAAAACTCTGTGTATACTAGCCTCACAGATGTGAAAAAAATATATACTTATAGAAAGCAAAATATCTGCTTTTATATAAAATAATGCAAAAAAAATATTAGATTATGTAATTCGTATGAAAAGTGAATTGTAGGCGCGTTCACTGGTGCGGAGACGACGAGATGACATGGTCACTATCAGCACAGCCGAAACCAAAGAAATCACTAATTTATCACTGAATTATTAAAATTGTCAAAGTGAGTTTCCTTGCTGTTTTTCCTGAAGCATTTATAATCATTACTTTACTTCTGCTGGTGCGCTCTGGAAAACTTTATATAAAAAATAATCCTGCATTTATTTTTAGGTGTGCCAGCTGCCACTGTTCTTATACGGCACTTTATCGGAGTTAATCATTCAGTAAAAAGCCTGTAACTTTCTATGTAATACAGGTACATCTGTATGAAAATTGTTTAAATGTATGTATCATGAGCTATTGATCAGTGATTTATGTAAACGACTCAGTTTGGATGTAAGTAAATGCTGCGCTGTTTGGGGGAAGGATGTGCTAATGACGATTTGGTCTGCTGTATGTGTGTAAGAGAGAAAAAAATCTTCATTTCTTCTATTCCAGTAAAACACTAATAATGTCAATTTTAGAATCTAGAATCCAGAAGATAACATTTGCACAAATTTAAATAGATATTTTATGTGTAATTAGAAAAGCTACACATGTAGGGTCTTGTGTTATCTTATATTTTGTGTTATTTAAATTTGTAGTAGATTTATTAACTGAAATCAATTAAACTAAACGGCCATAAAATTAAAACATTGTTAGATTAATGGGCAAAAACTATATAGTAAAACTATATAAGCTACATAGCCTTTATAAGACTCTACTTTTTTTTTTAGGTGTGCTCACAATGATGAAAAAACTTTATGATTTAAAGAGAGTAAACTGGGGTTCTGTATAGTTTCGGTGAACTTGAGCGCGTAAGAAAATGAACCAAAACTCTGTGTATACTCGCCTCACAGACATGAAAAATATATACTTATACTCATATAAGCTAATAAAAAACAAATTATTAAATGATGTAATTCGTATGAAAAGTAAATTGTAGACGTGTCCACTGCTGAGGAGACGACGGAATGGAAGAGAGAGAAAGTTTCCTCATCATAACATGCCTTGTATTGTTTTTAATCACTCTATACACAACCCGTGATTTTTATGCTATTTTAGGGATGGGAAATACAAATTGAATCTTTTTTGTTTTTTTATTTTAATTTTTTATAAAATATTAACCTTTAATATTTTATAAAAAATACCAAAGAAAATTATTGTGTATGAAGTGATTACAACCAATACAATTTATGTTATAATAAGGAAAATATCAATTTCTTCTATTTCAGGAAAACAGTAATAATGTCAATTTTAGAATCTAGAATCCAGAAGATGAAATTTGCAGAAATTTAAAAAGAGGCCTGAACTGCAGGTCTTCAAAATCCAGGTCTTAAAGTAGAGAGGGATCCACAGAAACAACACAGCATTTTTAGTGCATCTTTTTTGAGTTATTGTAATGTTTTATTCTGAAAGGCTATTTTACTAGTTATAACTATATTTAAAGTTTGATGTATAACCAATAACCAGATACAAACCGAGATAGGCTATATAACAGTTCATTTTTTGGACAAATACAATGATCAGCTAGTGAACTTGATATTCTGTCCAAACAACATTTAACCAAGGATTGTTTTTTTTTTACTCATTATTATACAATAAATATCAATATCTCTGGGTCAGTTTTTTATTTTTGTTGTATAAAGTTCTCAGATTACAATCACTGTAATCACTTCGATACAACATATTGTTTAGACTTTTTATGATTTTATTCAATTTAAAACTGCAAAGTTTTAAATTGAATAATGTCACTTTGCGCGACCTGGCGGTCATTTCACGAATGACTTTAAAATGAAAGTGATTTATTTTGGCTTCTGCCATTTTCCCACGGCGGTGAGTGCGACGGTAATAACCATTCTGGTTGTCCACTGACTGTATGTTAAACTGCTGTTTGGTGACTATAGTTCAGCATTTAATCCTATAATGCCCTCCACACTCCCTATCAAGTTGGGAGACATCGGACTCAGCCGAGTCTTGATATGTCTCATGATGAGCCGTTTAAGCACTTCATGTTGATAGGTTTGAATGCAACAGGATGTGGAACAGATTTACTGCAAGAGGGTTTTTTTTCATATTTTCTGCCTGTTGCCATTGTATGTAATAATATACCTTAGCATAGTAACCCATCAGTATAACACACCTCGGTGCCTTATTTGATATGATGCTTGAAACTTGAGATTAGTTATGTAGACCCCATAAAATTTGTAATGATTGTATTTGTTCCTTAGTGTGTAATAACACACTGCCTGGACAAAAAAAAAGTTGCACACTCTAAGATTTCATTCAATCACCTTAAGCTTTGATCACAGCATACAATGTGATGAACAGTTCATGTGTAAAAAAAAAAAAATATTTATTATGCTCCCAGCGCCACTTTTTTAAAATTGAAGTCTTGGAATATGCCTGTGCCCCACAGCAATAAGCAGAACCTCTGAGGCCTTGCCACATTGCATGAAAATGTATGGAAATGTTCCTGCTTTCACTATTTAACATAGATATCATGTTTGGTGTTCAACCTACATCCACAGATACACCACCAATTAACTTAAATTATGTCAATTATCCCATCAGAAGCTTAAAGCTATGACATCATTTTCTGGAAATTTCCAAGCTGCAGCCAACTGAGGTTTTGTGTGTGTGTGTGTGTGTGTGTGTGTGTGTGTGTGTAAAATTTAAAGCTACCATCAGTCCTGTGTCATGTCAACAGTAAAGCATTTTTTCCCAACCATCCAAATACAGTTTGGAGACGAACAATGCCTTTTCCAACATGATGGAGCACCTTGCAATGAGGCAAAAGTTATAGCTAAGTAGCTCTGGGAACAAAACAAAAATTTTGGGTCCATGGCCAGGAAACTGTCCAGACCATAATCCCATTGAGAACTGTGAGTCAATCTTTAAGAGGCGGATGGACAAACAAAACCCCACAAACTCCAAGCATTAAATATGCAATAATGGGCTGCCATCATTCTAGATGTGGCCTAAATCTTGATTGACAGCAGGGTAAATTACAGAGGTCTTGAAAAAGACATTGCACTGTCAATATTGACTCTTTGTATAAACCTAATTTAATTGTCAATAAAACTCTTGGACACTTATGAAATTATTTTACTTGTACTACAGTATACCATAGTAACAAAAAGATCTAAAAGCACTGGTGTCACGGTACGCCAGGTCACGCCCATATCTCAGTCAAGTTCATGATCACCTGCACACTCCTGCTCCACGATCCATCCCGCTCCTTGCCTTTCACCACCTCATCCACCGCTCCAAACACACCTGTTCTCAAGTCCTAATCATCACAGCTCTCTATTTAACAAGCCTTCAGACACAGCTCTCTGCCAGATTATTGTGTGCTACCCATGCCCAGTATTCCAGTGTTTCTCCCTGCTTTGAATCTCCGGATCACGACCACGCTCTGTTTTCACAACCACGTCTTTGTCTCACGCTACGGATCTTTTGCCCTCACGGATTTACTATTGTTGACCCTCGGATTTGTCTTTCGACCACGAGCTCTGATCTTGGACTTTTTCGGCTCCCCGTTTTGGGCCTCTGCCTGTTTATTGACCTCGAGCTATCATTTCGGATCTAGCGTCCTGCGCGATTATTCTGCCTCGCTCCGCAGGATTGTCATCACCTGCAAACAACGTGTGTATTTTCTAAGCGCGCCATCTCTCTAAACATGTCCAAGCCACCTCAATCTGGCCTCTCTGACTTTATCTCCAAAACATCTAACATGGGTTGTCCCTATGATGGACTCATTCCTAATATTATCAATCCTAGTCACTAACCCTGTACATGCCTCTTTAACTCCTTTCCACAGTCTCCTAAGTAGGGCAAGGCAAATTTATTTGTATAGCACATTTCATTCACAATGGTAATTCAAAGTGCTTTACATAAAAGAAAAGAAAATAATCAGAAAATAAAATAGAAAATAATAGCAATAAAACAAAAAAATAAATATTTACAATAAAAATAAACACTTGCAAGTGTAATATTTTAAATAAAAATAGAAAACTAATTAAAAAGAATTAAAATTTATTTGAAAACAGTTTAAAATATTAGGTAAACATAAAATAATGCAGTCGGTTCGGACATAGCACAGTGCTCATTCAATAAATGCACTGCTAAACAGAAGTTTTTTTTAAAGTCTAGATTTAAATGTGACTAATGTTTTACAACATCTGTTCTCTTCTGGAAGCTGGTTCCAGCATAATAGTTAAAAGCTTGACTCGCCTTGTTTTGTGTGAACCCTTGGTATTTCTAACAGCTAGAAAGTTCTAGTCAGAATCCTGGCAGCAGCGTTCTAGATGAGCTGCAGCTGTCTAATGGTCTTCTTGGGAAGGCTGGTGAGGAGACCATTACAATAATCCACCCTGCTGGTGATGAAAGCATGGACAAGTTTCTCCAAGTCTTGATTGGAAACAAAACATCTAACTCTTGCAATGTTTTTGAGATTATAGTATGCTGATTTAGTTACTGCTTTGACATGACTACTGAAAATAAGGTCTGTCTCCAGAATCACCCTAAGATTCTTGACTTGATTTTTAGTTACCTGACCCCTACAGTAAGGGTATGCATTCACCTTTAGAGCTTTATTTTTGTTTCCAAATGCAATAAATTCAGTTTTCTCCTTGTTCAATTGAAGAAAATTTTGGCACATTTAACTGTTATTTCATCAATGCATTGGCAAAGGGAGTCTATGGGGCTATAATCATTTGGAGATAAGGCTTGGTAACATAAGCATAGCTGTAATAGGCAATTTGGTTCTTTCTCATTATCTGACTTAGTGGGAGCATATACAGGCTAAACAGGGGCAGTGCAAGAATTGAGCCTTGTGGGACTCTGCATGTCATGGACTTTCACTTAGACATGTGCTCTCCTATACTCACATAATAACCTCTCTCTTCTAAGTATGCCCTGAACCATTTGAGTACCATCCCAGAAAGCCCGCCCCAGTTTTCCAGTCATTCTATTAGTATGTTATGATCGACAGTGTCAACCCCAGTGCTAAGATCTAGCAGGACCAACACTGATAATTTGTATAGTTTAAGTGGTTGTTCATCTGATGAAAAACAACCTTTTCAATAATCTTGCCTATAAACGGAAGTTTTGATATTAGTCTGTGGTTATTTAATATGGAATTATCAAGAACAACGTCTCGGGTTACTTTTCTGTAACCCTGTTCCCTGAAAAAGCGGGAACGAGATGCTGCTATGGGAAACATTTCGATGTGACCAGTTGTGAAGCACGTGTGTGTCAAACATGCCAATATTTTTGGCATATATAATCTTGGTCAGGTGACGTCATTAGATTAGGTGCACCTGGAGGTTATAAATAGGCATGAACCGGAAATATCCTCAGGTCAATTTTCTCTGAAAGATGTCCAGTCATGCATGCAGTGTGGCATTGGAGGGCAGCATCTCGTTCCCGCTTTTTCAGGGGACAGGGTTACAACAAAGTAACCGTTCCCTTTCAAAACAAAGACGTAGGGTTACAACAAAGACGTTCCCTTTCAAAAGCTACACTCGATGCTGCGCAAAAGCTCTATGGAAATGAGAATACCCACTCCACCGCACTGCAAGTGTCTGGACCCCCAGGGTTGTGTAGTGTGCACACAGTCCCCAAGCCCAAGGTTATGTTCCTGCAGATACTTCCAGCACTGAAACGTTCAGCAGTGGACTGGGTCTACATGTTTTATGTTGTCCTGGAATGTAAATGATCCTGAGGGACAGAATTTGTCCTGTCCTTAAGCAGAACCTAGTGTGCTAGTTTCCTTAGCGGCGCAAATCTAGTCTGCCCAGGTGAAATTTACAAGCCATAATATTGTTCATCCGTGCTAGCCTCTTAATTGCTGGAGGGAGTATTTCAGGGCCAGAAATGAAGTCATTAATTCGAGTTGGTTGATATGCCACTCGAAGATGACCTCTCCAGATCGTCTGCAGTTAGCAACTTGCGATGACAGCACGGACCCAGAGTGGGACCCAGAGTCAAGGACGAGGGTCTGAACCACATAGGGAGGGTACGAAGCTCTCTGCGCGTAACTCTATTGCCTCTGGGGATTGGCCCTTGGATGAAATCCCTTGGCACTTAGCCACCACTGAAACTACTCTAGGAGCAGTGAAGTTACCTCCTGGCCTAGCTTGGACTCCTTTGAAATGTTATAATGGATCCGGCGCATGCAGGTGTGCCCGCATTGCGGTTGGATTCCGCATGACACTCAATGTCATACCTTGTGTAGGAAGGAGGATGCTTTCTGTGGCGTTTAGACTCCACCCCAAGAAAATGAGGTGAGCTAGGGCGGCATGTTGACGCCAAATGGCTCTGTCTGGGAGGGGAACATGTGCTATGGCCCCTTTGCCAGCAAGCCTGTAATTTTTAATTAACAGAGGTGTTCACCGTGGTTTCACAGAAGTGGAAAAGCCCACACCGTTGAAACACAATTATTAAATCCTGTAGCCAGGGAGACATACTTGGCAGTAGCTTGCGCGCTGCCAGCTTCTCTGAAGGGGCGGTAGCTTTGTCACTTAGCTAGGTGGAGGGGTGGTGGAGATGGGGGTAGCTGTTAGGTGTTTGCAATAACACTTTGTCGGAGATTGTTGTTAGGTGCTCGGTTTCCTCCTGAAGGTGCCGACAAGGAGAGACACACCCTCGTGGTCCTGAAGACTTTCTCCTCTCAGAGATAATGGTCCTCAGGTCCATTCTCCTCGCGGTGGATCATGAAGTGCGGCGAGCTCTACCCTAGTCACTGCAAGGGGGTGCACGGCTCGCCACACTCTCTTTCTGAACCTCACGCCTCAGGGAGGCCGAAGCTAGACGGTACTGGGTGGCCGGCAGTTCCGACTGTTGAGCACGGCAGGGAAGGAACCTAACAAAGGCTTTCTCATGGAGTTTTGCGTCCCGGAACTTGTTCATGACTGTCGTGACAGCGTCACCGAACAGTCCGGAAGATAAGATAGGGGCATCAAGAAGGAAAGCATGGTCTCTGTCCTTGATGCCCGTCAGATTAAGCCACAGATGTCTCTCTGTAGACACCATGGCAGCCCTCAGATGACACTGCACCACTCATCGGCCATGGACACTCATTGTGTCATTGACATTACTAAATGGGTCCATGTATACTTTCAGAAACTACTGTCGGTAAACAAAATCCACTGTGCCACCTGCAGATGCCCAATAAAGCTCTATCATGCAAAAATAAAGCCATATATGAACATGGTACAGAAGCAGTGCCATGTCCTGGGGGCCAAGGCTCCACGGATCGTTTCAAAATGGAAAAAATGTTTTATGTACAGACAAGCCCAAATTTGACATTCTTGTTCAAATCATGGGTGCCGTGTACTCCGGCTAAAGAGGAGGGGGACATTCCAGCATGTGATCAGCATTCAGTTCAAAAGCCAGCATCTCTAAAAGTATGGGGTGCATAAGGGCATATGGTATGGGCAGCTTGCATGTTTTAGAAGGCACTATGAATTTTGAAAAATAAATGAAGGTTTTAGACAATGTCTATTTCAGAGAAGTGAATTTGTATTTCAGCAGGGCAATGCAAAACCACATATTGCAGCTATTACAACAGTATGCCTTTATAGTAGAAAAATCAGGGTGCTGAATTGGCTGGACTGCAGTCCAAATCTTTCACCTATAAAAAACATTTGGCGCATCACTAAACAAAAAAGATGACCAAGAACTCTTTAGCAGCTGGAAACCTATATAAGGCAGGAATAGGACGAAATTCCAAAACCAAAACTACAGAAACTCATACACTCAATGCCCAGACATCTTTTAACTGTTTTAAAAAGAAAAGGAGATTATACACTATGGGGGCATGTCTACACATGCCCCAACTTTTTAAGACCTGTAGCAGACCTCTATAATGCAGTGTGGCATGGAGGCGATGTGCGCCCCAAACCCTCACACTTTTGTTCTTTGCGAATCAATATTGTTTTTATATATTTGGGCTTATGTGATTGGACCATTCTCAATGAGTCTTATTAACGGTCAGCAGATTGTTAGTTAATGAATTGAAAAGTGATTGACATGGAAGCCAGCTAAATATGAGAGAAAATTCTGTAATTTCTTTGCTAAAACACCCCTTCGCAAGATGATCGGACAAAGAAAAAAAGTTAAAGAGCTTGGACCAGATTGACCTGATCTTCTAATTAGGCAGCAGTCAAGTAATCACGACCGAACTTACACTCTGTGCTTTTCCAGCACTTCTTACGGCTATTTACAGGCTATTATTAAAAGTTTAATTTTAATTTTGTTTGCGGCCCCCCCAAAAAGATTTTGCACCAGCCACTACTGGATATTATGGTTCTTAAACCAGGTATTAGTACTTTTGGCAGTGTGGGCAGATGCAGCCCACTCCTTGTGAAACTTCTCCAAATTCTTGAATGGAGTTCTCCTCTCAAGGCTGTGATTATCTTTCTTGCTTGTGCACCTTTTTTTTACCACATTTTTTCATTCTATTCTGCATTAGGGTGATTGGAACAGCCAGATCCTTCAGCAATAAGCTTTTCTGTCTTACCCTACATGTGTAGATTGTCAATGATTGCCTTCTGGACAACTGTCAAGTTAGCTGATTATGGTGTGACACCATGAGTCTCCAATATTTAACATTTTTACAATATTTAAATTTTCTGAGATACTAAATATTGGAAGCTATAATCATCAAACTTAAAAGAAATAAATACTTTAAATATAACACTGTGTGATAATGAATCTATGAAATATATGAGATTCATGGTTTGAATTGAACAACTGAAATAAGTCAACTTTTTGATGATATTTGAGATACACCTGTATACACACACATGGGGGTATACACACTTCCACATAAAAAAATATGGCTTTCTTCTGATGTAACATTATACTATACATAATACTGCGCATTGCTGCGATAACTCAATTTGAGTTTTATAAAAGGGTAATAGATAACACATGTTAAAGGGTGTATACATATTGGGGCACCCCATGTATATATGTGTATATATAGAGGATGTGCCTGCGCATTGCTTAGCTGTCAGGTAGGCACTCGACTCCATGATATTCAGGCATAGTAGTGGATGGAGGGGCATGATTAAAATCTCCAGAGATGATAAGAAGGGCATTTGGACTCAGCCTGTTAACAATAAAATGCAGGACATTGCATGCCTCTTTACCATCAGCAGAGGGGGGAATATACACAGCTATTGCAATAACGTGAGAATTCTCTCGGGAGCTAGTTCCATTCTCATGCTAACAGTTCAATGCCCTTACAGCAGATTTGCTATTTAGGAGTAATATGACTGGGTTTACACCATCTATTATTCACAAATACTGCCAGTCCTCCCCCGTTTCTCTTACCACTCTTCATCATTAACTGTACTAGGTAAAGGGTGAATTAACTTATAGTACAAGTATAAGAAGAATGATTTAAGCTAAACAAACTATAACAATATAAGTTAATTCTACTTTCTCTTATTTATCACTCAGTTACAGATAGTTTCTATCACATCATATGTAATACTTTATAATGACAAAAATTTATCTATCTACCTATCTATCTATATCATGTGATACTGACAAAGTGATTCTTCAGGTTATTTTTCAGAGTAATGGGAGTGCACTCTTATTACAGTGCACTACTGTCTGTCATGTGGTTTCTGCCAAACAATCATTTCATCCTTAGAGTGACATAAATCTAGCAGCAGCTTTCTGGTGTCTAGCCACAGCTGTCTGCCTGTCAGTGATGACTAAACACTTTGGTGTTCTCTTAGCATGGCTCCATACACCAAGCCTCATTTGCCCACAAAGATATACATATACAGTGGTGTGAAAAACTATTTGTCCCTTTCTAATTTCTTATTCTTTTGCATGTTTGTCACACAAAATGTTTCTGATCATCAAACACATTTAACTATTAGTCAAAGATAACACAAGTAAACACAAAATGCAGTTTTTAAATGATGGTTTTTATTATTTAGGAAAAAAAATTCAAACCTACATGGTCCTGTGTGAAAAAGTAATTGCCCCCTGAACCTAATAACTGGTTGGGCCACCCTTAGCAGCAATAACTGCAATCAAGCGTTTGCGATAACTTGCAACGAGTCTTTTAAAGCGCTCTGGAGGAATTTTGGCCCACTCATCTTTGCAGAATTGTTGTAATTCAGCTTTATTTGAGGGTTTTCTAGCATGAACCGCCTTTTTAAGGTCATGCCACAACATCTCAATAGGATTCAGGTCAGGACTTTGACTAGGCCACTCCAAAGTCTTCATTTTGTTTTTCTTCAGCCATTTAGAGGTGGATTTGCTGGTGTGTTTTGGGTCATTGTCCTGCTGCAGCACCCAAGATCGCTTCAGCTTGAGTTGACGAACAGATGGCCGGACATTCTCCTTCAGGATTTTTTGGTAGACAGTAGAATTCATGGTTCCATCTATCACAGCAAGCCTTCCAGGTCCTGAAGCAGCAAAACAACCCCAGACCATCACACTACCACCACCATATTTTACTGTTGGTATGATGTTCTTTTTCTGAAATGCTGTGTTACTTTTACGCCAGATGTAACGGTACACACACCTTCCAAAAAGTTCAACTTTTGTCTTGTCGGTCCACAAGGTATTTTCCCAAATATCTTGGCAATCATTGAGATGTTTTTTAGCAAAATTAATACGAGCCCTAATGTTCTTTTTGCTTAAAAGTGGTTTGCGCCTTGAAAATCTGCCATGCAGGCTGTTTTTGCCCAGTCTCTTTCTTATGGTGGAGTCGTGAACCCTGACCTTAATTGAGGCAAGTGAGGCCTGCAGTTTCTTAGATGTTGTCCTGGGGTCTTTTGTGGCCTCTCGGATGATTTGTCTTTGCGCTCTTGGGGTAATTTTGGTCGGCCGGCCACTCCTGGGAAGGTTCACCACCGTTCCATGTTTTTGCCATTTGTGGATAATGGCTCTCACTGTGGTTCGCTGGAGTCCCAAAGCTTTAGAAATGGCTTTATAACCTTTACCAGACTGATAGATCTCAATTACGTTTGTTCTCATTTGTTCCTGAATTTCTTTGGATCTTGGCATGATGTCTAGCTTTTGAGGTGCTTTTGGTCTACTTCTCTGTGTCAGGTAGCTCCTATTTAAGTGATTTCTTGATTGAAACAGGTGTGGCAGTAATCAGGCCTGGGGGTGACTACAGAAATTGAACTCAGGTGTGATAAACCACAGTTAAGTTATTTTTTAACAAGGGGGGCAATCACTTTTTTACACAGGGCCATGTAGGTTTGGATTTTTTTTCTCCCTAAATAATAAAAAACATCATTTAAAAACTGCATTTTGTGTTTAATTATATTATGTTTATAGTTAAATGTGTTTGATGATCAGAAACATTTTGTGTGACAAACATGCAAAAGAATAAGAAATCAGGAAGGGGGCAAATAGTTTTTCACACCACTGTAACTAACATTACAGAACAATATATGGATGACTATAAAAAAAAGCAACATGTTACATGACGGACGAGTTTAAAGATAGAAGAAAAAAACCTAATGAAGTCTTCGGGATTTTGCATGAAAATAGAAAGGCGCAAATGTGACAAAGTTACCAGAAGAACTTATATTTTCTAGCACACTCAGTAAAAATTTTTTCTAAAAATAGCATTAAAGAGTAAATAAAATAAACATGGTCAATATTTGGTCTGGCATGTACGTCATGGTGTGTTTTCTATTCTTTTCATATTTATTTATTATTTTATTTATCTTTCACACTCTCATTATTTAGAATTTTTGCAACACTATGCATGATGTGTATCCTAAATATTTTTTTTTCCTGGTGGTTTTAACATTCTGTGTGCCAGGAAGACGTGTGGTTTAGAGCGGAAGTAGTCACGCTACAATTGTTTACCAATGCAATCAGCTGTTGGACTAACACTACCCAGAGCGCAGACCCAAATTCCCCAACAAGCTGTTTAGAAGACGGGAGGATACTGGCTCACAGGAAAGCCAAGGGGAAGAGGAGGAAATACAAACCTTTTCTCCCTTCTATCCTTATGGGAAAAATAAGGTTACTGGCAAACAAAATGTACAAACTTTGTGTGCTGACCAAGACATAGCAGGAATATCATAAATGCAGTGTTATGTCCCTCACCAAATTTCAAATTCAAAATCATTTGTCACATACACAGTCATACACAGTACGATATGCAGTGAAATGCTTAGACAGGTACTTGTGACCTTAAAGGGGTCATACAGGCCTACATGCACTTTTTTAAGCTGTTTGGACTGAACTGTGTGTTAGGAGAATGCGTACACAACCACTCTACGATGATAAAGAGCCGCCCAGTGGTTTTCTTTTCTTTTATTACAATAACATGCCCCTTCCGAAATCAGGCCAGTCGCAAATGCCTGTCACTGTGACGCCACACCACAAGAGGCTGCTACTACACTAGTTGATTGACACTGGTGTTTTAGCAAAGACCCGCCCCGAGTAAGAAGAAGCTGTCGGCTATTGTTTTTCGCCGCTGGAGCAAAATGTCGCCTAAGCGAGTGTGGTGTACAGTTGTTGGGTGTAATAGCGAACACAGCAGTTCACTACCGACATCTGAGCCGCTGAGGACGCAGTGGCTGAATTTAGTTTTTAAAGCTGATTTACCTAAATGCGTTCATGTTTGCGATAATCATTTTTCACCAGACTGCTTTATAAACGCGGATCAATATAAAGCAGGTTTTACTAGGAAGCTGCTCCTAAAAAATGGATCTGTACTAACTTCGTGTTCCTGCTTCATCTTCACCAGGCTCAGTGAGTAATTTTTGTTTCTGTAAATCTTTGCAGATCACCTTTTCTAATAATCACGATGAATGCGGAGTGTAAGTTAACTTATACTCTCATAGAACATGGTTATGGCTTCTTCTCTATGTACATCCGTCTCTATATAATCCCCAATCACACGTTTATACTAAACAATGCATTAAGGTGATTGTCCAGTTGCAAACTGTGTACGTAGTCGGAAAACTTTATTATGCTTACCTTTGCTACGTTAGATGGTTTATAACGATGTCTGTCAAAGATTAAGAAGTCATGTAAACACATCAGTAAACACATCCCGTCCGTATCTCTCTCAGTAAGTTTCTCCGCTTTATGTTGTTGTTGCTTGCGGCAGGCTAACAGCCCGTTAATTCATGCCCATGCAGTGATGAAAAAGACAAATTGAGTCCATGCATGTCCATTCTTTCAATTTCTGCGTTGTCAGGCGATATTACAAACTTCCGCGTAGGTTCCATACTTAAATCAAACCAAAAACTACTTAAAAAATCAGGCTCTATATTCCAGCGTTTTCCAGTTTGGACTGCATTACCCACAAAACACTGCGTTGTGGGCAATGCTTTGTGGGTAATGCAGTCCAAAGCATTGCCCGCACTGGACTACACTCCTGTGGCTATACCCCACGTGTGTTGTGAAGACACGCCCCACAGAACTGGGGGGGCGGGCTCAGCAGAGATCATAAGCATTTAAAGGAACATGCACTGAATCAGAATCAGAATTACTTTATTGATCCCCGTGGGGAAATTCTCTTTCATTACAGAACAAACTCCTGATGAAAATAAAGATTTAGGAAGACATGTAAAGATGGTAGAGAAGACTTTAAATAAAAATAACACAATAAAGTAATTAAAATAAAAATATATATACAAATAAAAATAGAATAATATAAACATTAAAAAAAATAGTTAAATAACCAATAAAAGTAAAACCTATAGCAGCAATAACCAATAAAATTAAAACCTGTAGCAGCAATTATATGGACATTAAATTATATTGACATTGTTATTATCAACAGATGTATACACAGTATACATGGTTATTAAGGTGAATTGTGCATATGTGTGTGGTTTATGATTTGGAGTGATCAGATATGCGAGTTAAATAGTTTTATTGCTACCGGCAGAAATGATTTCCTGTGTCTCTCAGTAGTGCAGCATGGAAGTTTTAGCCTGTTGCTAAATGAGCTCCTGTGGCTGCTTATCATATAGTGTAGTGGGTTTGAAGGAGTGTCAAGTATTGACCTTATTTTGGACAATGTTCTCTTCTCCAACACCTTGTTGAAGGAGTCCAATTCCATTCCTACAACTTGACTGGCCTTCTTAATGATCTTGCCGAGTCTGTTAATGTCCATGACCCTCAGGCTGCTGCCCCAGCAGACAACAGCATACATGATGGCACTGACCACCACAGACTCGTAGAACATCCGCAGCATCGTCCGGCAGATGTTGAAGGACCTTTGTCGTCTCAGAAAATAGAGACGGCTCTGACCCTTCCTGTAAACGATGTCCACATGTTTAGTCCAGTCCAGTTTTTTGTCCAAGTACACTCCCAGGTATTTGTACCTCCACCCTGTCCACACCAACACCCAGAATGTTGACCGGGGTCGCTGGCACTTTGGTCCTTCTCAGGTCCACTACCAACTCCTTTGTTTTTGTCACATTGAGCTGAAGATGGTTCTCCTTGCTCCAAGTGACAAAATTGTCCACCACAGTACTGTATTCACTCTCGTCACCATCAGTGATGCATCCAACTACTGCAGAGTCATCAGAAAACTTCTGAAGGTGGCAGGTCTCTGTGCAGTAGCTGAAGTCTGTGGTGTAGAAAGTGAAAAGGAAAGGAGAGAGAACAGTTCCTTGCGGTGCCCCGGTGTTGCTGATCACTCTGTCTGACACACAGCTCTTTAAGCGCACATACTGTGGTCTGCCAGTCAGATAATCCACAATCCAGGATACCAGTGGGGCATCCACCTGCATCGTTGTTAATTTATCACCCAGCAGATCCGGACGGATGGTGTTAAACGCACTGGAGAAATCAAAGAACATGATCCTCACAGTGCTTGCTGGCTTATCAAGGTGGGTGTAAACTCGGTTGAGCAGGTAGATGATGGCGTCATCCACTCCTAGGCGGGGCTGGTAGGCGAACTGAAGCGGATCCATAAGTGGTTGGACCATGGGCCGGAGCTGCTCCAGGATGAGTCTCTCCAGGGTTTTCATGATATGTGACGTTAATGCCACTGGTCTGTAATCCTTAGGGTCACTGGGCCGCAATGTCTTCGGTACAGGGACTAGGCATGACGTTTTCCACAGCACAGGGACTCTCCGAAGGCTGAGGCTCATGTTGAAAATATACTGGAGTACTTCACTAAGCTGTAAGGCACAGGTCTTCAGGATCCTGGGGCTCACACCATCAGGGCCTGCAGACTTGCCAGCATGAAGTCTCTTCAGCTGCCTTTTAACCTGTGCAGCAGTGATGTTTATTAGAGAGGTGTCATGTAGTGGAGGTGTGAGAGTTTTACTCTGGAGAGTGCAGTCAGACAGGGTGTCTGGGGCTAAGGTGTTAGCAAGGCATTCAAGTGGTGTCGAGGGGGGGTGAGAAGCAGAAAGTTGTAGAGGGGCGAATGGAGGGGGTGCGAACTGCAGTGATGCTGTTGTGGTGAGAGAAATTGGGGTCAGCGTTTGGGTGTGCCCTGGTGTGACTGTGTCAAATCTGTTAAAAAACAGATTCAGCTCATTAGCCCATCACCACTGTAAGGTTTGTAACCTGTAATGGTCTTCATGCCACTCCACACCTCTCTGATGTTATTGTGTTGAAGTTTCCTCTCCAACTTTCTTCTGTAAGCCTCCTTGGCCTCCCTGATCTTTGATTTCAGCTTCCGCTGTATTTCTCGCACCTCTTCCCTGTTTCCAGCCTTGAAGGCCCTCTTTTTGACATTCAGTAAGGTTTTAATGTCCTTTGTTATCCATGGTTTGTTGTTTGGGTAACAGCAGACAGTCCTTGCTGGGACAATGGTGTCCACACAGAAGTTAATGTATCCCGTGACACACTCAGTAAGACCGTCAACGTCGTCATTGTGTGGTTCACAAAGTGCCTGCCAGTCAGTCACCTCGAAGCAGTCCTGTAGTGTCATATTGGCCTCATCTATCCATCTCCTCACTATTTTTGGAGTAGCTGGCAAACTCTTCACAACAGGCACATAGCAGGGTGAGAGGTGAATCAAGTTGTGATCAGACCTACCCAGTGGGGGGAGGGGGGAAGAGCTGTAAGCGTCCTTAACATTAGCATACAGCAGATCTAATGTCCTTCCTTCCCTGGTAGGGCAGTTCACAAACTGGGTGAAAGTAGAAAGTGTCCTATTCATATTCACGTGGTTGAAATCACCCGAAATACCAATGAATGCATTCGGATGCTGAGTCTGTAACTGGGCTATTGCAGAGTCAATGACGTCACATGCTGTGTTCGGGTTTGCAGAGGGGGGAACATAAACAGCCACCATGATTACATGTGAAAACTCCCTGGGTAGATAATATGGGCGAAGTCCGACAGCACACAGTTCAACATCCGAGCAGCAGATGCGCTCTTTAACAGTGATGTGAGCTGGGTTACACCACCGTTTATTCACGAGCACAGCCAGCCCTCCCCCTTTGCGCTTACTGCTCGCTGCACAGTCTCTGTCGGCACGAACCGTGTGGAAGCCGCTGATCATAGTGTTAACATCAGGAATATCCTGGTGCAGCCATGTCTCCATGAAGCAAATTAAACTGCACTCCCGATACCCCCTCTGGCTCTGTGTTAGCGCCGTCAGTTCGTCCATCTTATTTCCCAGTGATCTCACATTCCCCATAGTGATTGTAGGGAGACACGGCTTATAAGTTTTTTTCCGTAAGCCTTTGTTGTCTCAAAGCCTCCCTCTTCCTCCGTAGCTTTTTATTTCCTCTGCATCCTCTGTGTGTCTTGCGCCGAATTTCCACAGAGATTTCCTCCGGTTTTGGAGCTAAAGCGGCTGGCTTCAGGTCAATCAGCTGATCTCTGGTGTAAACAATGCGCGCTGCTTTGAGTTGTTGCGCCACTGCGCTGAGAAGTTGAGCTGCAACGAACATAAGCACCAAAACCTTTTTAACCCACATGTTGACGTGCCAAAAAAACAATATGCGGTTTTACGAAACACAAAAAAGCAAACACGAATTAGCAGAATAAAAAAAAAAAGAAGAAATAGAATAAGAAATAAAGGTTGCTGAGAGCAAAGCTAGTTTTTACTAGTTAAAAGTAGTGTTTTTTACACAACCATTGAGAATTTTTGATTAAATATATTACAAACTTTTCATTAGGACCCTAAAGATCATATTAACATTTAATGAAAAATGTTTCTGGATGATCCCTTTAAAATAAAAGACTATGAATAAGAAATAAATATGAAAATAAAAAAAAAGATACATTTAACTAGGAAGAATAAAATAAAATATAAAATACAACAAAAATACACAATATAGAAAATATATGAAGTAATATAGAACAAAAAGAAAACAGCTGTACAAAGTAGATATGAATTTATGTCAGTTTTGTGTGAAATGAAGTTAGATAAAATGGTAAAAAGAAAATAGTAATGTCCAAGGTTGTGCAATCCACATATTTAAAGTGTCTTGTGCAGTGCAAATATGCTTAAGTGATTTATTTAAAGTGGCTTGTGATAGAGTGATTTAACTAATGACCACGAAGTGTAGTTGTGCAACTAGTGTAAACAAATGTCCAGAATGTCCAAAGTGAGTGTAAAAACCATATGTGTAAGTCAGTACTGTGTGGTGTACTTATTGAGAGACCTTATCGCCTGCAGGAAGAAGCTCCTCCTCAGTCTCTCTGTGTTGGCCTTCAGGGAGCGGAATCGCTTTCCTGACCTTAACAGAGAGAACAGTCCATTGTTGGGATGGCTAAGGTCCTTCACGATCTTCCTGGCCTTGGTCCAGCACCGCCTGCTGTAGATCGAGTGCAGGTCAGGGAGCTCGGTGCGGATGGTGCGCTCTGCTGATCGCACCACCCTCTATAGAGCTCGTCTGTCCTGCATGGTGCTGTTCGCGAACCAGATTGAGATGTTTCCCATCAGGATGCTCTCCATTGTGCAGGAGGAAAAAGTTCCTGAGCACCTTGAAGGGCAGTCTAAAGTCTCTCAAACGTCTGAGGTGGTAGAGATGCTGCCGGGCCTTTTTCACCACGGTCTTGATGTGACAGGACCATGACAGGACCTGCGTGATGTGAACACCAAGGTTTTCAAAGCTGTCCACTCTCTCCACTGGGCTGTCATTGATGATGGGGGTCTGGTAGTTCCTCTCCTACTTAGTGCTGAAGTCCACTATCAAATTCTTTCTCTTACTGATGTTTAGAAGGAGGTTGTTCCTCTGTCACCAGTTATTCAGATTCCTAATCTCCTTCAGGTAGGCCGTCTCATTGTTATCAGAGATCAGGCCCACCACGATGGTGTCGACAGCAAATTTAATGATGGTGGTGGAGCTGGTAGTGGCCACACAGTCATATGTGTACAAAGAGTATAGCAGGGGGCTCAGAACACATCCCTGGGGGGCTCCAGTGCTGAGAGTGATGGAGGCTGAGACATGTCCGCCCATCTTTACTGCCTGTGGTCTGCCAGTTAGAAAATTAGAGATCCACTGACACAGAGATGAGCTGTCCCATGTGCTCCAGCTTGGTGGTGGGTGTGGAGGAAATTATGGTATTAAATGCAGAGCTGTAGTCGCATTTTACCATAATTCCTCCATCTAGTGTCCAAGTGAGTAAGTGATGTGTGGAGGAGATGAGAGATGGCATCATCAGTAGAACAATTTGGACGGTAAGCGAATTGTAGTGGGTCCAGTGTGTCAGGTAGTAAAGAAATGATGAAGTCCTTGACTAGCCGCTCAAAGCACTTCATCGCTGCTGGGGTGAGGGCTACAGGGCGATAGTCATTAAGAGAAGCAGGATGAGGTTTCTTTGGAATTGCACAGGCTCTGAGAATACGACCCGAGATGCCGTCTGGTCCTGCTGCTTTCCTGGTGTTCACTCTCTTGAAGGCTCTCCTCACATCATGCTCAGTGATGATGAACGCGTTTCCGGTGCTGGCAGTGTCTTCCTGTCTGCAGCCGTTAGCGCCACTAGCATTAGCATTGCTAGCGTCTTTAGCTGCAGCCTCGAAGCGAGCATAGAAAGTGTTTAGCTCTGCCAGAGTCACGTTGGTGCTTTATAGTCCATTATTGTCCTTAGTTCCTGCCTCAGGCTCCTAGATTCAGTCTGTTGGAGCTGTGACTCTAGTTTTCTCTCGTAGCGCTGCTTCGCCTCTTTCACTGCCTTCTGCACGTTATATGACGCAGCTTTGTACGGGTCCATGTTCCCCGAAGTCCTGTGTTGTAGGCAGTGGTGCGAGATCTCAGAGCATTGCGGTTGGTTTTATCCACCCCCGGCTTTTGGTTGGGCAACGTTTTGACGTGAAACGTCTTTTTTTTCACAGTATCATCCGCTAGTTTTCCGATGAATCCCACAACCGCTTCCATAAATATGCTAATGTTTCAGAACATGTCCCAGTCTGCATCATTAAGTGCGTCCTGTAATGCGGCCATTGATTAGTCCGTCCAGCGTGCGACCTCCCTCTGAACCGGAACTTCCTGTTTTAGCCTTTGTTTGTATTTTGGCATGAGGAAAATGGCGGCCTGGTCGGATTTACCAAATGGTGGATGAGATTGTGCCTTGTAGCCGTCCTTGACTGTAGTGTAACAGTCATGTGGTCCAATGTTTTTTCGCCCCTGGTGGGGCAGGTGATGTGCTGACGAAAGTTCGGCGCTGCACGTTTGAGGTTGGCACTATTAAAGCCCCCCGCCACAATAAGCACAGCGTCCCAGTACTGTGTCTGGTGCTGTGTGAGTGCCTCATGCAGCTCGCATGAGGCAGTGTCCGTGTCCGCTTGTGGTAAAATATAAACGGCGCTGGTTATGACCGATGTAAACTCCCGAGGTAGATAAAAAGGACGACACATGATGGACAGTAGTTCCAGGTTGGGTGTGCAGAAGCGTGTAAGAGGAACAACGCTCGCGTTGTTGCACCAGCTGCTATTCACCATTAAACACATGCTGCCTCCCCTTGAATTTTCCAAGTCTTGTGTCCTGTCCACGCGGTGAAGAAAAACTCAGCCAGCTGGATGGCGTGATCCGGCACCGCTGGGTTCAGCCATGTCTCGGTGAAGCACAGAAGATTGCAGTCTCGAATGTCTCTCTGGAACTTTATCCTGGCCCTAAGGTCATCAAGCTTGTTCTCCAGTGACTGGACGTTTGCATGTGCGGTGTGCACGGGCTCTCAGCCTGTTCCTGATGCCGGCTCGTTTCCATCGCTTCACGTCGCATCCTTTGTTCTCCCTCAGGATCTCACTCGGCCAGCTCGGATCCAGAGTTAAAAACATCGACTTGTGAGTACATTGTATACCAATAGAAACAAGAGTGTCTCTATCATGACATTATTATCGCTGTTTACATTCCACCAACTATGACTTGTGATGATGTATGTAATATCATTCACCCCATCCTTACCAGATTACAAATGTAACATCCCATGGCTTTCTTAGCAATGCTTTCCATTACGCTTCTATTTCTTTAGCACTACCAACTTTTTCTCAGTTTATAAACTGTCACAATAGAGAAAATAAAACCTTGGAGAATTTATACACCACAAACATGAAGAATTTATACACATGGAGTGCTCTTCCCCTTCTTCAACCACAACCTTCTTTCCATCTTCCCACCTTCACACCATTTATTCAGTAGCAGCCAAAAGGACCAAAAGGAATGTGCAAAGGTAGACAAAGGATGTTAATGAGACTCTGCAGGGCTGCTTTGAGGCAAGAGACTGGAATGAAGCCCCATGAAGACTGCATACCACAATACATCAGCTTCTGTGTGGACAACATCACCCGTCCAGGACAGTAAGGTGTTTCCCCAATTACAAGCCCTCAATGACCAGTGATCCAAAGGAACTGCTGAACAGTAAAAAGAGAACCTTCAGAGATAGCGACAAAGACCTGCTCAAGCGGGTGCAGAATGAACTGAAAGTAAAACTGATGTAATGCAAAAATGCATACAGGAGGAAGCTGGAAAATAAGGTCGATGAACAAGGTAAGAGATGTGTGGTCTGGTATGAAGAATATTACTGGTTTTGATGCTAAAGATGGTCAGACTAAGGAAAACGTCTCTGGTTACTTTGCTGTAACCCTGTTCCCTGAAAAAGCGGGAACGAGATGCTGCGTGAAAATGCTATGGGAACACTCCTCACGTGACCGGTTGTTGAAGCATGTGTGTCAAACATGCCAAAAATTTTGGCATATATAACCTCAGTCAGGTGACGCCATTCGATTAGGTGCACGTGGAGGTTATAAATAGGCATGAACCGGAAACATCCTCAGGTCAATTTTGTCTGAAAGGACGTCCAGTTACCCAACGCAGTGTGGCATTGAAGCTGTGGTGGGAATTCTGAAAATATTATAAAGACAATTATACTATACTTGTATAAAGACAAGTAATTCATACGAGCAAAGAGCTCTTATGGGTAAGAGCAAAGTAACAAAGGTTTTATTTTAAACTTCTGCAGAAGGACCAGTCTCATACAGCAAACAGATGCAGCATGGAGAAAGGTGATCTCTTTCTCCCAGCTGACCTATTTTATACACAAACTTCTCTGTTAACATAATCAATGCCCCGTATATGAAGTTCCTACATTCAAACTCATGACTCTTTATCTGACCTAGACCAGATGTCCATACCTTATAATTTATTCAGGAACAACTACAATCAGGTTGTATCTGTTCTGTTCTCAGCCTTGTGTTTCTAGGCTTCGACATACAAGTTTAAAACGTCTATACTGTACATGGCACAATAATTAAAATGTGCCTTTCCTTTACAGAGCGCAGCATCTCGTTCCCATTTTTTCAGGGAACAGGGTTACAGCAAAGTAACCCGAGATGTTCCATTTCAAAAGCTACACTCGATGCTGCTTGAAAACGCTATGGGAACGAGAATACCAACTCCGCCGCACTGCAAGTGTCTGGACCTCCAGGGTTGTGTAGTGTGCGCACAGTCCCCCCAAGGAGTCTAGACATAATTCTGGGATGCTGACTCAAGGAACCACCGAGCCTGGCATCCAATTTTGAAATCTGAAAAATGTATTGCGGAAAGGGTAACCTGCCGCATGACACACTTGGGAACATCTCTTGCCACTCTCTCCCCTTTTTTGATGACCTCCATAACGAATCATCTCGTTCTTGGAATAAACCTTTCTCAGCCCGTATTTTTGTACCATCGACTTCGTTCTATTCGAACATCGTTGATGCAAAAGCACGAGGTTATATGGTGATGCCCAAGATAGAAGAGACGCTTGCGGGCTCTCTCTCTCCTGGAACATCATCCTCATTAAAAAAGCCATCCTTCCAAGCCATGTAGAATGTCTTCTACCCTGGTAGGGAAGGCGTTCTAAGCAGCAGGTCAGGCTGGCACTTCCTTGCACACCATGGTGGGGTTTTGCAGGCGTACCAGGCTGATCTGCTAAAGGATTTGAGAATCAGGAAGCCTTTACAGAATTACGCCGGGCTACTGATTTATCCATACGCGCAACTAAACAAACAGCCCGTGCTATCGGCCGTTCTATGGCCTCCTTGGTGTCCGCTGAGAGACACCTATGGCTAAATCTGACAGGCATCAAGGATAAGGATCGAACGTTCCTCCTTGATGCCCCAGTCTCACCCTCCGGCCTATTTGGCGACACTGTTAATTCCGTTGCCACCAGGTTTCAAGAGGCTAGGCTGTATGAACAGGCATTTGGGAAATTTCTTCAAGGCAGTGCTCAAGAGCCGAGGCCATCGGCCACCCAGCCTCGACCAGATCTGATTCTCGCCAGAGAGGCGCAGAAGGAGAGCGTTAGTAGCCGGGCACCCCCCCATAAGGACTGGGGTACGGCTCGCCGCCCTTCACAGGCCGCCTCTAAAAGATCAGATCGCCGCGCCACCTTCTTTTCAAAGAAGAAGTCCTGAAGGCTTACGCACCCAGGACCATGGGTTGACCCAGGGAGGGGCATGCAACATTCTTTTCCATAAGAGCATGCCCTCCCGGGCACCCCCAGGGGATCGGTGTTTAGTTTCCGCTGCCTTTGGTGTTTCAGACAACACTGGTCTCCAATGACGAGTTAGTCCTTCGGTCATATCCTGCTATATTCCAGGATGCCGAACCACTATCAACCCGTCCCTCCCCGCCACCCCATTCGGAGAAGCTGGCAGCGTGGAAGCTACTGACAGGCATATCTTCCTGGATGTTGAGGACTGTAAATAAAGGCTACAGGATTAAATTTCCACATCGCCCTCCGCATTTCAACGGTGTTGTCTCCACTTCCATGAAACCGGAAAGTGCGCATCTGCTAACAAAAATTGCTGGGGAATGGGGCCATGGAACATGTTCCCCTACCAGACAGTGAGTCATGCTACTACAGTTGGTATTTCTTGGTTCCAAAAGGAATGGAGGGAAAGAGGAAATTTTAGATTACGGGGGTGTACCGCTATCTAAAATAAATAAATACAGCTTCAAAGTGATTGCTTTGTGACAATCGATTAAAGGACGCTTACTTTCATATAGAAATATTGACACAACACAGGAGGTTCCTGAGGTTCGCTTTCGGGGGTGAAGCTTACCAGTATCGAGTCCTTCCATTTGGTCTAGCTCTCTCACGACTGGCTGACCCAGTCTAAGTAGCTAGCGCGTCGACATCAGCATGTCATCCTAGCTCATTTTTGTTTCTAGGATTGAAACACAAAAGGTCGAATCCATCCTTAACACCCTTAAGGAAATCAAGCTAGACCAGGAAGCGACCATCACTTTCAGAGGTCTTAGCTCTCATGGTAGCTGTATCCACGGTGACACCTTTGGGCCTTCTGCACATGAGAGCATTTCAGTTGTGGCTAAGAGAAGGGATTTTACTCTAGGGCCAATCCCCAATAAGGGTTACGCGCCAGGTGCTTCGTACCCTTCCTATGTGGTTCAGACCCCGGTTTCTGACTCTGGGTCCCACTCTAAGTTCGTCCTGTCGTCACAGATGCTAACGACAGACGCTTCCCTCACGGGCTGGGGTGCGGTCTTAGATGAACTTTCAGCCCTAGGGAGCTGAAGAGGCCTTTTTCTTGCGTGGCACAGCAATTGCTTTGAAACGAGGGCTCTATTTCTGGCCCCAAAGCACTTCCTTCAGCAGTTGAGAGGCTATCATGTCCTAGTGCGGGTGGACAACACTATGACAGTCTCATATATTAATCGCCAGGGCGGACTTTGCTCGCGCCGCTAGTTAGCTAGCGCACCAGGTTCCTCTAACTCAGGGCGATTTACATCCCAGGGCATATGAATGTGGGAGCAGTTGTACGGTCCAGTCAATCTCTGACACACGGGGAATGGAAACCTCACCCCGAAGTGGTCAGTCAATCTGGAGAGATTTCATGTACCAGAGATGAACCTCTTTGCCTCGTAAGATCAGCAAATGTCCCCTTTGCTACTCTCTGACTCTTTTCAACCCCCCTGGGTCTGGACACCTTGGCCCGTACGTGGCCCAGGTACGCTTTTATGCGTTTTTCCTGATATCTCTGCTCCCGGGAGTCTTGGCGCTCAGGAGTCAAGCTGATCTTCCAGCCAGCGTAATTAAGACTATTCTAAGTGCTAGGGCTCCCTCCCCTAGAAGAGTACGCCCTCAAAAGGAATGTATTTAAAAGTTGGTGCATGACGAAGCAGATAGACCCAGTCCACTGCCGAATGGTTCAGTGCTGGAGCCTCTGCAGGGAAAGTTGTCCTCGGGTTTGTGCCCTAGTACGCTTAAGACGTACGTAACTGCTATTTCAGCCTGCCACGTTCTGATCGATGGGGTTACTGTGGGGAAAACACCCTTTTAGTTACCCGCTCCATTCATGGAACTAAACGGTTGAGGCCACTCACTCGAGCCACGGGCCCTTTTGTAGGTTTTATCTATTGTGCTCAAAGGTCCAATTAAGACCCCTTTTGAACCACTAGAGTCAGCGCCTCAGGTTTCTGACCCTTAAGATGTTTTTTCTAATGGCCAATACCTCGCTAAGAGGATTGGAGAGCTGGCAGTCTTCCCATCCTGCCTAGACTTCACCCCTGGGCCAGGCAGGGCCATTATGCATCCTTACTGAACTATCTTCCGAAAGTTCCATTCTCAACATGCACCCTGTTGTTTTGATGCCTTCTGTCCTCTGCCTTTGACAGCTTGGAGCAGAAGAGACCTCATTTACTGTGTCCTGTACGTGATCTTTAGATTTACGTCTACCGCATCAGCCTGTGGCGAAAGTCAGAGCAGCTTAACACTCTCAGCCACTACACTGGGTGAGAGATGCTATTGCCTTCTCCTATGAGGCGCGTGGGCTCACTTCGCCCCTAGGAATCAGGGCTCATTTAACTAGGGGGATCGCCTCATCTATTGCATTAGCAAGAGGTATTCCCCTGCGGCAAGTGTGTGTGAAGCAGGTAGACCCAGTCCACTGCCGAATTGTTTCAGTGCTGGAGTTTCTGCAGGAAAAGTTGTCCTCGGGCTTGTGCCCTAGTACTCTCAGAACGTACGTAACTGCATCCTCACTGAACTATCTTCTGAAATTTCCATTCTCTACATGCACCCTATTGTTTTGAAGCCTTCTGTCCTCCGCGTTGGTATTCTCGTTCCCATAGCGTTTTCACGCAGCATTGAGTGTAGCTTTTGAAAGGGAACGTCTCGGGTTACTTTGCTGTAACCCTGTTTCCTCAAAAGGCGGGAACGAGATGCTGCGTTCCAATGCCGCACTGCCTACATGACCGAACGTCCGTTCAGACAAATCAATCTGAGGAATGTTTCCGGCTCACTCCTATTTATAACCTGCAGGTGTGTCTCATCAGATGACGTCACCCGACCGAGGTTATATAAGCCAACATTTGGCGTGTTTGATACCCACATGCTTCACAACTGGCAACATGACAAGATGTTCCCATAGCGTTTTCACGCAGCATCTCGTTCCCGCCTTTACAGGGAACAGGGTTACAGCAAAGTAAACCGAGACATTTTTATTTTTTAATAAATCTTAAAACTTAAATGATTTTAGCAAATAAAAAATTTGTAATATACCAAAGAAATTTAAGGGGGTCTAAAACATTTTGTAAACACTATATATATATATAAAAGCATGATAAATACTATTATAAAATGTCCTTTTACACGCGCTTTGTGTGTATTCATGCGACAAGTCAATTTCTCGGGGAAAGATTCTTATGTGCATATAAGAATATTTACTTGAAAATATAGATTTTTTTTTATTTAGATTTGTTGTCTTTGACATTCACGAATCACAGCATTCGCATAGTTAACACTATCAGACAGCTTACTACCAGAAAATAAAATAGTGTGGCGTGGGCAGGGCGGCGGCTGACGACCAGCATGCCTTGCGGGGATGTCGGTGTGTTCACCATGATGGGGAAGGGTGTTTGGGTTAGTGGCTTCGGCCCTGTTTGTGTGTGGGGGTGTGTGACGTGTGATTAAATGGAGTAGGGTGTGAGATACTTTTAAATAAGTTACATAAATATTTGAAATCTGTGGTATTATACAGTATATTGCACAGTGGTATTGTACACAGTATTGCACATATATTTATTGACAGTAAGAATGATGTTTGACTGTTCATAAGGGTAGATTGCCTGGGGAAAAAAACTATTTTTGTGCCTGGCTGTCCTGGTGTTCGGTGCTCTATAGCGTCAACCTGATGGCAGAAGTTTAAATAGAAGGTGGCTTGGGTGTGAGGAGTCCAAAGTGATATTACGAGCCCTTTTCTTCACTTTGGATATATACAGTCCTTGCAACGTGGACAGAGGAGTGCCAATAATTCTTTCAGCCGGCCGAATCGTCCTTTGTAGTCTTCTGATGTCTGCTATCGTAGCTGAGCCAAACCAGACAGTTATTAAAGTGCACAGGACGGATTCAGTGACGGCTGAGTAGAACTGTGTGAGCAGCTCCTGTGGCAGGTTAAACTTTCCCAGCTGCCGAAGGAAATATAACCTCTGGTGGGCCTTTTTAACAGTGGAGTCAATGTGAATGTCCCACTTCAGGTCCTGAGAGATGGCCATGGCCAGGAACGGGAATGACTCCACTGCTGTCACAGTGCTGTTCATGACGGTGAGTGGGGGAAGTGCAGGTGGGTTTCTCCTGAAGTCCACGTTCATCTCCACTGTTTTGAGCGTGTTCAGCTTCAGGTAGTTGTGACTGCACCAGACAGCCAGCTGCTCGACCGCACTTCCGTATGCAGACTCGTCATCGTCCTGGATGAGGCTGATGATTGTAGTGTCACCTGCAAATTTCAGGAGCTTGACAGTGGGGTCTTTAGAGGTACAGTCGTTGGTGTAGAGGGAGAAGAGCAGTGGGGAGAGAACGCATCCCTGAGGGGCTTTAGTATTGGTGGTGTGGTTGTTGGACATGAATTTTCCCAGTCTCACTAGCTGCTGCCTGTCTGTTAGAAAGCTGGTGATCCGGTGACTAGAAGAGCTAGGAACAGAGAGCTGAATTAGTTTGGTCTGAAGCAGTGCTGGGATGATCGTATTAAACGCTGATGAAAAGTCTATAAACAAGACCCTTGCATAAGCCCCTGGTTTGTCCAGATGTTGAAGGATGAAGTGCAGTCCCATGTTGACTGCATCATCAACAGACCTGTTTGCTCTATAAGCAAATTGCAGGGAGTCCAGTAAGGGTCCTGTGATGTCCCTCAAATAGGCCAACACAGGTCTTTAAAATGACTTTATGACCACAGATGTTAGGGCGACTGGTCTGTAGTCATTAAGTCCTGTGATTTTAGTTTTTTTCGAATGGGGATGATTGTGGACCGTTTGAAGCACAAAGGCACTTTACATTGTTCCAGTGATATGTTGAAGATCTGTGTGAAGATGGGAGCCAGCTGGTCAGCACAGAATTTCAGACAGGCTGGTGTCACGCCGTCTGGGCCTGGAGCTTTCCTTCTCTTTAGTTTCAGAAAGATCTGGTGAACATCTATTTCACAGACCTGGAGTGCAGGAGGGGAAGAGAGGGTGGTTGTCGGAGGTGATAATGGTGGTGTAAGAGGGTTAGGACAGGAGTGTGGCGTGAGACTGAAAGTTTCAAATTTACAATAGAACTCATTCAGGTCATCAACCAGTTGTTGATTCCCGCAGCAGCTTCAAAAACACTTCAATCAATGCAGTCAAAACAGGCCTGTAATTCCTGCTCTGCTTCACTGGTCCATCTCTTTCCTACAGGCCTAGCAGATTTAAGTTTTTGCCTATAGGTCGAGAGAAGATGAACCAGGTAGTGGTCAGAAAATCCTAAAGCTGTTCTGAGGATAGAGCGATATGCATCCTTTATTGTGGTGTAGCAGTGATCCAAAGTATTTTTGTCTCTGGTCGGGCATGAAATGTGCTGTTTGTATTTAGGCGTTTGAGGTTTGATTTGAGGTTTGCTTTAAAATCCCCAAGTATAATTATAACCGAGTCCGGGTGTTGTTGCTCCGTGTCTGTGATCTGAGCAGCCAGCTGTTGCAATGCTGCGCTTACACACGCTTGTGAAGGGATTTACACACTCACAAGAATGAACGAGGCAAACTCCCACGGCGAATAGAAAGGTTTGCAGTTGATGAAATATGCCTAGATAGATCTTCTTCAATGGTGTCACATTTGTACACCAATGTCCATTGATGTAAAAGCATGTCCCGTCGCCTCGCGATTTTCTCATTGATTCTGTGTCGCAATCTGCTCTAAACAGCTGTAAGCCCGGCAGGTGTAGCATGTTGTCCAGAATGGCTTCATTCCGTGAAACACAGGGCGGCAGAGTTTGAAAAGTCCTTATTTTTCCTGAAGAGCAGGAAAAGTTTGTCCATTTTGTTGGGTAGAGAGCGGAGATTCACCAGATGTATACTCGGCAGTGCAGTCCTAAAGCCGGGCTGTCGAAGCTTGACGAGCGCACCAGCTCTCTTCCCCGCTTGCGCTTTTTTAAGCATTTCAACAGCGCCGCTGCTCCACCAGTTACAATGTTTAGAAAAATGTTTGAAAAATCGAAAACTGGTTGAAAATTGTGTGATGTGTCCTGCTAAATGTTCAGCAGTTCATCACTGGTATAAGTGATAAATGCAAAAAAAAAAAAAACAGGACAAACTAACAAAAACAGTAAGACAAATGGAGAGCTCCACACCGAGGCTGCCATCCGCGGCACCAGTTAGTTTAAGTACTGGAGAAACAGATGTATCTTGAGTCGTCGTTTAAATATAGTCAAAGTCTCTAATGTACGGACATCAAGAGAAAGTTCATTCCACCACCTAGGTGCCAGAACAAAAAAAGAGCCTAGATGAATGCCGCCCTCGATCCCTAAGAAATGGTGGGATGAGGCGAGCAGTGCTGGAGGATCGGAGGGAACGTGGTGCAGTGCGTGGTGTAAGTAGCGCAGAGAGGTAAGTGGGTGCTGGGCCATTTTTGGCTTTGTAGGCAAGCATCAGTGTTTTGAATTTGATGCGGGCAGCTACAGGAAGCCAATGCAGGGAGCAGAGGAGTGGAGTGGTGTGGGAGAATATGGATAAGGTTAAAAACAAGACGTGCTGCTGGATTAGTTGCAGAGGACGAATCGTGGACAGAGGCAGGCCTGCCAGGAGTGAGTTGCAGTAGTCCAGTCTTGAAATAACAAGGGACTGAACAAGCACCTGAGTAGCCTGTGAAGAAAGAAATGGGCGAATTCTTCTGTTATTGTAAAGAAGAAATCGATAAGAGCGAGTAAGGTTAGCGATGTGTGGGGAAAATGACAAATGATTGTCCACGGTTACCCCAAGATTGGGGGCGGTGGCTAAAGGAGTGATTTGGTTGTTGTCCAGGGATATCACAAGGTCTTGACCTGGGGATGAGTCACAAGGGATAAACAACAGTTCGGTTTAACTGAGATTGAGCTTCAGCTGATGAGCAGCCATCCAGAATGGGATGTCTGCCAGGCATGCTGAGATGCGGGTGGAAACCTGAGTGTCAGAGGGAGGAAAGAAGAGAACAAGTTGGGTGTCATCTGCATAACAATGGTATGAAAATCCATGCGATGATATGACCTTACCAAGAGACTGGGTATAGAGGGAGAACAGAAGAGGACCAAGTACTGAGCCCTGCGGGACACCAGTAGAGAGTCTACGTGGGGCAGATGTAGATCCCCTCCATGTTACCTCATATGACCTATCTTCTAGGTAAGAAGCAAACCATTGCCACGCTGTTCCACAAATTCCAAGGCTTGTAAGAATAGATAATAAAATATTGTGGTTCACCATGTCAAATGCAGCTGACAGGTCCAGGAGGATGAGGACAGATGACAGGTTAGCAGATCTAGCAGCATGGAGCTTCTCAGTGACTGACAGAAGGGCAGTCTCTGTGGAATGTGCCACTTTGAATCCAGATTGGTTGGGATCATTAAGGTTGTTTTGTGAGAGATAAAGAGACATTTGGTTATAAACAGCTCTTTCAAGAATTTTGGAAATAAAAGAAAGCAGTGATACCGGGTGATAGTTGTTAACTTCTGATGGGTCCAGGCAGGGTTTCTTGAGGATGGGAATAACTCTCACCTTCTTGAAAGCAGCAGGAACATGACCAGATGATATGGAATGGTTGATGATGGCTGTGGTGAAGGGAAGGGGGTCTCGTGAGATGGCCTGGAGCATTGTGGAAGGGATTGGGTCCAATAAACAGGTGGTGGGGTTAGATGACGAGATGATCTGTTGAATCTCATCAGATGACAGGTTGGAGAATTCTGCTAAGGGAGGGAAGGGAAGGTCCTGAGGTTCTGTCGTAGAAGTTTGGTTGAGAGCGAAGGACTGGCGGATTGCTGCGATCTTCCCATCTTAGAATGTGACAAAATCGTCAGCAGTCAGAGAGGAAATGGCAGGAAGAGTCGGTGGGTTGCGTAGTGAGGAGAAGATGTTGTGGAGTTTGCCAGGATCATGTGCAGAGGCTTTCAACTTTTGTCTAAAGAAGGTAGTTTTGGCAGAAGTCATGTCACATGAGAATTTGGAGAGAAGAGTCTGGTAAGAGATGAGATCTGCATCAAGTTGCAATTTCTTCCATCTTCTCTCCGCAGTTCTTAATTCTCTCCTGTTGTTGCGCAGTACATCAGATAGCCAAGGAGCAGGACAAGACGTCCTTGGTTTCGATGACAGCGGGCAAAAGAGATCTATGGATGAGAAGAGAGAGGAGAGGAAAGGAAAGTTTCAGTCGCAGTCTCTAGTGGTAGAGAGGAGAAGAAGTCTGGGTCTGGGAAAAATGATGAGGTGCATGCAGACACAGAGGAAGGGGAGACAGAGTGAAGGTTTCTGCAGGTAAAAGAGACATTTTGGTGGTTAGGTTTACATAGAATAGAAAGGGTTATGGTGAAGCATACCAGGTAATGATCAGATTTATAAAGAGTAATAGTAGTGATATCTGTGACTGGGGAAGGGTGGCAAAAGAAAAGGTCGAGAGAATTTTCTGCCTTGTGTGTAGGAGGGCAGCTGTTTAGAGTTAAAGAGAAGGAGTTAAGAAAAGGGAGAAGGAAAGAGGATTGGAGTTTATCAGATGAAAGGTTGAAATCTCCTAGAACAGTGAGAGGAGTGTTAGCAGAAGGAAAAAGACTAAGAAGCATGTCCATTTTATCTAGAAAGTTTCCTAGAGAGCCAGGAGGACGGTAAATAACTATGATGTGGAGGTTAATTGGAGAGGTTACCTTAACTGCATGAAATTCAAATGATGAAAAACTGAGATGACACAGGGTGATAGGCGAGAAGGACCATCTCTTGGACAACAGGAGACCCGTATCACCACCTCTGCCAGTTTCTTGTGGAGTGTGAGAGAATACATAGGCAGAGGATAGGGCAGCCGGTGTAGCTGAGTTCTGAGGAGATATTCAGGTCTCAGTTAGTGCCAGAAAGTCAAAAGAGTAATGAATAGCTAGGGCAGAGATAAAATTTGCTTTCTTTACAGCAAATTGGCAGTTCCAGAGCCCACCTACCACCAGTGCAGGGCAATGAGACAGTACTGGAGGGTAGATAAAGTTTCTGGGAGATCTGCCTCTGCTGTGTAGGTAAAAACAACTTGGTCTGTGAGAACTGACACCTCCCTAACCCTAGACACATGCTAGACTGAGGTAACTGTCTATAAAACTTGTAATTTCTTGGTAAACAAGAGTTTGAGTCAATTCTCTGTGCATTACGTTTATTGCAGGATATGCTTATTAACCGCTACAGACACAAGTATCTGTAGCGGAGACACCTTCAATATATGTAGCTAAGCCCTGCCCACAATTCACACCTTAAGGAAGCCTGAAACTACTCCTGATTAATTACCTGAAAACAAATTGCTTTAAACCTACTTCAATCACACTGCAATCAACACTACCAAACAGCAAAAACTAGGTACAGTATACAGTATGAACCAATTGTGTTTCAAAAACAGTACAAAAGTTAAAAACCTACCTTACCAGTGGAAAAGAATCCAATTTAGAAAACTAAAGCACACACTAAAGCACATGTGATAAAACTGCCATGTCTTTCATTGTATTGTTAATTACAAAAACTTTTTGGGGGGCAAAAAAAAAAGGATTTAGTCAGCCACCAATTGTGCAAGTTCTCCCACTTAAAAAGATGAGAGAGGCCTGTAATTTTTATCATAGGTTTACCGCAACTATGAGAGAAATAATAAGAAAAAAAATCCAGAAAATCACATTGTAGGATTTAAAAAAAAAATGCAAATTATGGTGGAAAATAAGTATTTGGTCAATAACAAATTTTCATCTTAATACTTTGTCATTGCCTCTGTTAAGGGTATATAACAGAGGTCAAATGCTTTCTGTAAGTCTTTACAGGGTTTTCACACACTGTTGCTGGTATTTTGGCCCATTCCTTTAGAGCAGTGATGTTTTGGGGCTGTCTCTGGGAAACAAGGACTTTCAAACCCCTCCAAAGATTTTCTATGGGGTAGAGATCTGGAGACTGGCTAGGCCACTCCAGGACCTTAAAATGCTTCTTATGAAACCACTCCTTTGGCGTGTGTTTGGGTGGTGTGTTTGAGATCACTGTCATGCTGAAAGACCCAGCCACGTTTCATCTTCAATGCCCTTTACTGATGGAATGAGGTTTTCACTTAAAATCTCACGATACATGGCCCTATTCATTCCTTCCTTTACATGGTTTAGCCGTCCTGGTCCCTTTGCAAAAAAACGCCCAAAGCATGATGTTTTCACCTCATGCTTCACAGTAGATATGGTGTTCTCCTGGATGCAACTCAGCATTCTTTCTCCTTCAAACACAACAAGTTGAGTTTTTACCAAAAAGTTTTATTTTGGTTTCATTTGGCCATATGACATTCTCCCAATCCTCTTCTGGATCATGCTCTGTAGGAAACTTTAGATGGGCCTGGACATGTACTGTCTTAAGCAGGGAGACACGTCTGGCACTGCAGGATTTGATAGATCTCAAATACTGATAACTATCATGATCTGGTGGTATACGGGCTGATGTTGTAGCCGTGGGCTTAAAGGGGCAGGCATAAACGCAGAGGGTATTTAAACAAAACAGAGTCTTTTTATTCAAACAAAACATAAATAATAAAGAACATAAAAAAAGAAACTCAAACAAAAAACTCAAACTATAACTCAGAATTTAGAGCCAAACAAAGTGTCTTTAGCGTAACAAAGTCTCTTTAGCATAACAAGGGCTCTTCAGCGCAACAAGGGCTCTTAAGCGCAACAAGGGCTCGTTAGCCCAACAAGGGCTTAGAGCTTAACAAGGGCTTAGAGTTTAACAAAGACTGTAGAGCTTAAAGGCTTAGAGGTTTAACTAAATATTGAGCTGAAGCTAGACGAAGACAAGACAAACTAGAAACGGAAAAGCTAAAAATGAGATTGGGGACAAGACGAGACTAGAGACAAGACGAGACCAGGGACAAGATGAGATTAGAGACAAGACGAGACCGTGGACAAGACGAGACTGGGGACAAGACGAGACTAATGACTGAGCGTGTTAGTGGTTAATCGAGTTAGTATCTAAACTGGTTATAGTAGCAGTGGATGATTGCCTAAACGTGTTAGTATCTAAGAGTGTTAGTATCTAAGTGGGTTAGTACCTGGACCTACATGGGGACAACAAACAAGAAGCCAGGCACACAAGAGGCTAATCCATACTAGAGGCTTAACCGACTAGAAACTAAAGCCACTAGTGGCTAATCTGACTAGAGGCTAAGCCTACTGGAGGCTAAAACTGCTAGTGCTTTATTGTCATTACAACCATATACAGTTAGTACACAGTGAAACGAAACAACGTTTCCCCAGGACCAAGGTGCTACATGCAACATAAATTTACAACATAAATTAACAGATACACTAAACTAGCTAACCAAGAGGCCTAGTTAACTGGCTAGCAGGGACAGGACAGAGAGACCTAACATAAATTACAACATAAATTAACAGAAACTAACTAGCTAAGTATAACTATTTTTAAAGACAACATAAAGTGCACGTGCAAAAACAAGTTACATTTGCTCCATAACATTTACTTAAATAACTTTAAAAAAATACTTATTTAAGTAATTTTACTGCACCATGCTTTTTACTTTTATTTAAATAGATCTGTGAAGAGGAAACACTACTCTAATGCCGCTACATTTGGCTACACTCGACTTGTTACTTTTCCCAACATTTATTCTATACCTGCAGCCGGTAGATCTACAGTATGACTGTTTTACCAATCAGATGCAGCAAGAATAATAACATAACTCTGTTTGACAATCACCTGCAGTAACAATAACCACATGTAGTCACATGACCACTGTACGTGCATGTTATTTACAAGTTCTGACGCGTGTCTTTTGTTACACAGTGTCACTGACGACTCCAGACGTTTCGTTGATTTCTTTGTCTCTTGTTTATTTTTAACATCAAAGTACAAAGTACAAAGTTGTCTCACGGTCAAAAGCTTGTGTGCTCCACACCTTTCTGTATCCTTCCGTGTCTTAACAACAACTAAACAACTAACGTGCGTGATAGACATGCAGCTACATAACTGTGAGATGATGTCACAGAACAACTCATGAAATGATGTCACAATACAAATTATGAGTATGATACTTAGTACTTAACGCTTAACTAATAGACTGAAGTGAAATAAACACAACAACAAATCACAAGAATGAAATATGGCCCTTACATTTCCAGCCCCTAATTGACAGGCAGGAAGACTGACAATTACACACATTTTTTTTTTTTTTTTACAATTGGGCCACAACATTTACTATTAGATTAAAATTTGAATTAACTTTCTTAACACTTTAAACATTTGTTTAACTTAAAGTATTCGTATCGTTCCGTACCAAATGAAAGGAACATGACTACTTTATAAGATAATTAACAGTCCATTTCATGAGGCACAGCTTATCGATGGGTCTTTTCAGGGTACTGGTTTTAGTTTTGACCAGCACACATCTCACAGGTTCTTTTTTATCAGGGAACACTTTCGTGATCCGCCCGACGACCCATGAGTTTCTTGGAGAAGACTCGTCAATTATTAGGACTACGTCTTCGATCGTGAGGTTTTTTCTCACTTGAGACCATTTTTGGCGCTCCTGAAGCAAGGGCAAGTATTCACGCACCCATCGCTTTCAGAATAAGTCGGCAAGGTGAATTTGCTTCCACTTGCGACGTGCAGAAATGTCCTCTTTTTTGAAAAGTCCAGGAGGCAAGTTTTTTGATCAGCAGCAGGTGGTTAGGTGTCAGGGGCTCCAGGTCTGTGGGATCGTCCGTAGCAGTGGTAAGGGGACGGTCATTCATTATAGCTTCCACCTCACACAGAAATGTATGCAAGCTCTCATCGTTTATTGTTTGTTCTTTTAGTACGGACCTCAAGTTTTTTTTAACTGATCTTATCTGCCTTTCCCATATTCCACCAAAATGAGACCCAGCAGGAGAATTAAATATCCATTGTATCCCCTTTTGCATAAGGACGCCTTCAATTTTTGACTGATTCCACTGTTGGATAGCTTTACGCAATTCAGTCTCAGCACCTATAAAGTTTGTTCCATTATGACTTCTCATAACTGACACCTGGCCTCTTCTGCACATGAAGCGTCGAATAGCATTTAAGCAGGAGTCTGTATCTAATGACTGCGCGACTTTAATGTGCACGGCTCTTGTTGTCAGGCAAGTAAACAATACGCCATATCTTTTAACATTACTTCTACCCCGTTTGACCTCGAAGGGTCCAAAATAGTCTACCCCTACGTTAGTGAACCTTGGGTGATCTGGTGTTATTCTATCACGTGGCAGTTCTGACATTTTTTGTTCACTATTCTTTGCTCTGATCTTTCTACATGTCACACAACTGGACAGAAACTTTCTCACAAGGGAATTTGCAGTCGGAATCCAGTACTTTTGCCGTAATTTTGAAAGCATATAATTCCTTCCACAATGTCCGACCTGTTCGTGAATGTCTCTTAGGATTAAAGTTGTAATGTGTGAGTCTTTAGGTATAATGACTGGGTGTTTTACATGCTCAGGCATTGCAGACCTACCAAGATGTCCTCCAACTCTTAGCACTCCATCCTGCAGTACTGGATCTAGTTTGGAGAGACAACTGTTTCTTTTTACGGATGCATTACCCTTTTGTAACATGGAAATTTAGTTTTTGAATTTTTGACAACTCAATATCCCATTTCACTTGCATCTGAAAAGTGGTGAAGTTGTGCTGTAGTTGTAACTCCAAAGTCAACTGGTTTTACGCATCTACACTAAACCCAGACAATTGATGCAACTCTTGTAGCCAGGCCCTCCATCTCTTTATAAATTGTTCGGGAATGTCATCGTCCCAAGCTAGTCTTTCTTTACACAACTGCTGCATTAAGATCTAAGCTGGCAGTATGACTGGTGCGAGGAAGCCCAAGGGGTCATAAATTGAACACACACCACAACACCCCTAGAGCTCTCTCAACAGGGAGTGCCTCTTTACTTAAATCTAAGTCCCTCATGTCTTTGATTCTTTCACTCTCAGGGATGGAAGTTAGTAATGTACAACATTAATTGCCCACTTGGTGAGGTGAAACCCTTCACTTGCGCATAGTTTGGTGAGATTACTATATAGCGCAACTGCTTGATTGTGACTAGAAACAGACTTCAAGCAGTCGTCTACATAAAAGTACTGTGTTGACTGCCTCGGCAGATGCATTGCTGCGGTTTTCTTCTGCTGTTTTCCTAAGGGCGAAGTTAGCTACACTTGGAGATGATTTTGCACCAAACAAATGAACGACCATTTTATACTCGACCAAGTCCTAACTCACGTCTCCATTCGGCCACCATAGGAAACGCAACAAGTCTGTGTCCTTTTCCGGAACTCTAACCTGATAGTACATGGCTTTCACATCTGCCATCATGGCAACTTACTCTTGTCTAAAGCGTGTGAGCACCCCAGTGAGTGAGTTTGTCAGGTCGGGTCCCTGCAGAAGCTCGCTATTTAATGATATTCCCTGATAGCTGGCAGCACAGTCAAAGACTACCCTTAGCTTTTTCTTTTGAGGATGGTATACACCGTGGTGAGGTATATACCACACTTGCCTGTCTTGTCGACTTAGGTGAGGTGTGGGGACCTTGACTGCATGACCCTTTCTAACATGTCGTTCAGGAAGTTTAAATACTCTTCGTGAAAGGAGCGGTTATTCTTAAACTTCCGTTTGAGGTTCAGTGCGCGCTGCATGGCTGCGCTTCGGTTGTTGGGCATTTGAATAGCTGCTTTCTTAAATGGTAGGCCAATGTAGAAGTGATTGTCAGTGACCTGCAGGGAGTTAGTTACATAGTCTAAAAACTGATAGTCCTTTTGTGACAACTCAGCTTTGTCATCACAGTTCCGTTTAGGAAAATCGTGGTTGTACTGTTGTATTAGCATTTGTTCTACACTTTCAATGGAAACTCTGTTGACTGCAACGCTCACTTGCTCATTGTCACACGTGCCTTCCTCGACCGACTCTCGAAGAGGTCCATTTATGGTCCATCCAAGAGCGGTCTTTACTGCATATGGCCCATTGTGCCTGCTGTTAATTACTCGCCATGGTTCTAGGAGCCTATGCTCTTTGTTACCTATGAAAATTTCAACTCTAGTATTAATCTGAGGCAATTTTACTTCGTTGAGGTATGGCCACTTATCAATGTCGTGCTGTTGTGGAATGTTTTTCACTGAGACTGGGATACTCTTTAGTGTGAACACTTTGGGGAATTCAACAAAGGTGTTTTCTTCCAGACCACTAACCTCTAAGTCAGTAAGCACGTAACTTTCTACTTGTTTCCTCACGTTCATGGTGCTTAACATTTCAATTTTTTTTACCTTGTATGTTTAATTGCCTTGCTAATGACTCTGTACAAATACAGAGTATATACAGGGTCTATAAAGATGTATACTTCTACTGTCTTGTTACCTTTCTTGGACTTTTTTTTAACAGGTACTATGGAGAGAATACAGTCATCTCCAGCCCCAGTACACACGCTCGTTGCATGACTCAGTGCAACAGGCAGTGTTTTAACTGGTTCAGTTTCGTCAGCCTTTACGATCGATTGAGCTGTGTCTTGTGCTGCAATGTGTAGCATACGAGGATGTTTCTTTGAGCACAACTGATATGTAATTTTCTTTGTGCAGTCTTTGCTTAAGTGTCCTTTTACTAAACAACCAAAGCAGAATCCATTCTCTTTTAAAAAGTCCAATTTGTCCTTATATGTCTTATCGTTAAACTGCTGGCATTCATCTAGGGTATGGTCTTTCGCACAGAATGCACAAAGTTTAATGAAGGCACTAATAACTGCTCTTTGCTGATGCACCACTACTCTTAACCGTAATCGAGTCTGTATGATTTTTACCAACCTGTTTCACGCCGGTTGCAAAGCTGCTTTTTCCTTCCATTGTTTGCTTGAGCCCTGAAGGAGGTTTGTTGCAGTGTTTTTTAGTGCTAGTTGAAACGTTTAGGTCGCCAAAAAGTGGGTTGGACATGACCGTTGCTTCTTTCTCTACGAACTCCATCAACAGCACAAACTTGGCTCTTGTTTGAGTGCGCCTTTCATGCTTGTATGCGTGGTTCCTCCATCGTTCACGCAGTTTGTAGGGCAGCTTTGAGACGATGGTCCTCAAGTTGGTGGCATTATCTAGCTTATCCATGTAGTCGATGCTTGACATAGTATTGTGACAGTTTACCAGGAACAGGGAGAATGTGGTCAGCGACTTCCCTTCCTCTGACTTTATTTCCAGCCAGTTGAGTGCCTTTTGCATCAGCGTTCTAGCGATTATTTGTCTATTTCCAAACTTGTCATGTAACAGTCTCATAGCTTCTGCGTAACCGCGATGTTCTGGCATGAGCTGGCAGCTTATCACAAGGTCCCTAGGCTGTCCTCTAGTATACTGCTCAAGAAAGAACAGCCTATCCAGATTGCTATCAGTTTTGGTTTCGATGACATGTTTAAAGGCTCATACGAAGGACATGAACTCAAGAGGGTCACCATCGAATGGAGAACATCATGCGGAGGCAAGGAAAGTTGCCTCTGACTCTTCGCAAACATTTCTGTAAGATCTGCCTGAAGTGGCATCCTACCCTGAGGCTCCACTATATCAGTGTTGTAAAGTGAGTGTTCGTTACCTTGGGTAGGCCGTTCTATTAGGGTGCTCGACATTATGGGTTTGGCACTCACGGGCATGCTTAAGTGGGTTGCTCCGAGGCGTGATGGCAATTCGAGGTATTCCGTTGCCGAACTGTAGTCGTGGTGGTCATTATATTCCGGTTCCGGGGGGCATGCACCACTCGTTTCGATGGCCACGCTCCGTCTCGCAGGATGTTGTTTTTTATGGTCCTGGTACGAGTTTAGTTCAGCATCAGCCATTGCAAGCGCCGTTTTCATTTCCAGCCCTTCCTTTTGTGCTTTTAATTGTGCTTGTTTAACCTTTAATTGTGCTTCCTCCAGTTCCAGCGCCTGCCGATCTCTCAAGGTTGCTGCTTTAGCCAGCAAAGCTGCTGTGTTGGCTTCTGCCTTTTTTAGTCGAGCTTAAAATGCTGCTGACGTTGAGGACCTCTTGGATGCCGCTGACATTACGTTTCCGTGTCTTCAGGGGGCGGGCGTCTTGTGCTCCAGCATTGACACACTGTCGTGTGGCGAAACTCCATCGTTAACTGTTTGGGGCAACTTAAAGCGATTATTAGTTTCCGCAATCCACGACTTCACTCTTACCATGAATTCTGAGCAGCGCGTCAATCTAGGGTAGTACCAGTGGTGCTGATCGGTTTCACGCTCTTCATCCTTTGCGCACGATCGCACTGTTACATTGCTTTCAATAAAGTCATTTAGCAGCCCTTTGAATTGGCGGCGCTTGGCTTTATAATAGCTTGTTGTATAATACAGTCAACTGACTCCACTTGCCTTCTCTGGCGTTCTTTAGTTTGTGAAGCTTGACTGAAAAATAATTTTCGTCAAGCACCATCACCTGCTCAGATTTGACGATAGCGACGTTGTCCTCGCCGTGTGACATGGTGAAGTTTAAAGCAGGCAAGTCCTCTTGTCGCTTTCGGTTGCTCGTTGGCAGTCGATGCGCGTTTTTGAAATCGCACGCGCGCTTTTCACTCAACGTTCGCACTCTTAAATCACTTATCTTCATTTTGCAGCGGAGCAAGCTTTGGACTTTACATGTACGTGCATGTTATTCACAAGTTCTGACGCGTGTCTTTTGTTACACAGTGTCACTGACGACTCCAGACGTTTCGTTGATTTCTTTGTCTCTTGTTTATTTTTAACATCAAAGTACAACGGTTATTACAGTTTTTAGCATAAATTCACTGTAGTCACGACAAGTCGCTTGCTGTGTTCTGTAGCTTCGATAGATTACAGTTACAACAACTAATTTTACTGTATTCCTTTTAGCCTATTATTCCTTTTAGCCTATGGTCAAAAGCTTGTGTGCTCCACACCTTTCTGTATCCTTCCGTGTTTTAACAACTAAACAACTAACGTGTGTGATAGACATGCAGCTACATAACTGTGAGATGATGTCACAGAACAACTCATGAAATGATGTCACAATACAAATTATGAGTATGATACTTAGTGCTTAATGCTTAACTAATAGACTGAAATGAAATAAACACAACAACAAATTACAAGAATGAAATATGGCGCTTACAATCACACTCAAACTGCCGGCATAGCGGGAAAAGAAAAAAACTTCAGCCAGCATTCCTGGCATCATAACAAAGCATGTTTCGCTTGCAAAAGAATAGCTTTATACTGCAGTGTCTTCTCTATCTGCCAAAACCAACACACACTTTATCATATAAAACTCAACTTCTAACCTGAGGAAACATGTTGCGGTAAGTTTAGCTGTTTCAATGTTAGAATATATAATTATTACAATTATCCTATACTGTAATATACATATAATATAATATATACTGTTATCCTATAATACATATACACCCAGTTGGAATGGTTATTACCGTCGCGCTCACCGGCGTGTAAAAACGTCAGCAGTCAAAATAAATCAGTTGCATTTTAAAGTCATATGTAAAATGGCCGCCAGGTGGCGCAAAGTGACATTTTCGCTCATTGCAGTAAATACAAAAGTGACTGGTATATAGCGTATCTCTGTATCTGTTTATTGTTATTTAAGTTCTGGATTATTTCAGGTACATTAAACACATTGTTGGGTTGCTCATGTTGGCTTATATGAGATGTAGTTTACAAATGAACACCTGGTTGGGTTATTTTGACCCAACAACTGGTTTATTCATTATTCTTCCGTTTCTCCTAATGGCAGTCTGCAAAATGTTCGAAATATTACTGTTATTGTTTCACAGGTATAGTTTTAAGAGTTGTTTAGGCAGGAATGCGTGTGTATACAGCTTAAAAACCTCCATCAGTTAATAAATATAGCATCTGTTTAGAAAAAATTCCCCAGCAATTTCGGAGCTCCAGGAAATCTCCCAGCGCTCTGCGCATAACACCGGACCAACTCATGTCGGAAAGAATTCATAAACGTTTTCTAAACGTGGGCTATTGTTTTTTACCTATATTATTTGTTGATTTAATTTAAATGAGGTTTGGGCTCAGGGCTTCAATTCGGCATCGTGATCCCCCTCTTTAATTTACTCCGTAGTCTAATCAGCGCTAAATGACATGCATGAAATTTTCTGACGCGCTGAAGTTTACCAAAAACAATACAGAATAGCGCACCTTACAACACTTACAAAATCATAACGTTTTTTTCATTATTGTGAGTGCGCTTAAATAAAAGTTGAGTCTTATAAAGGCCATGTAGCTTATAATATTATATTAGATAGTTTTGCACATTAATCAGAGTCCTTATTTGTTAAATTTTTGAGGACAAAAGTTTTTTCCAGCTTGTGTGCGCCGTGACAATATTGCTCCTTGGTCACTAGTTGGGCGGCCTCCCCTTTAGATATGCGAAGCAGCGGGGCCGCGGAATTAGGCACGGCTGGTGAACTATCCTTGCTAATGATCCCAGGTTTGCACCCTGCGCTATAAAATACTTGGGGTTTGTTGGCATGCCGGCATGCAAGCGGGGCAAATAGAACGCGCCCCAGGGACTTCAGAAGCGAGAGATGGGAGGGGCCGGTCCGGCCATCCGCAGAAAGCAGAGGCAGAGCGAGCTTTCCTCAATTCTTTAACACTTTCCTTCCCATTTTTTCCCGTAAGACCTCGCCTCGAGTCAGTGCTACATGGTGCCGCCCGTGCACTTAGGGTCGAACCCGTTTCACGGCCCAAATGTAGTCAACAATATAAAAATAAATAAATAAACATTTTATGCTTGTTTTAATGTCATTTTGAAGTAAATCAAACAGTTATAGCTTAAATAGTAAAAAGTTTAAATATTAACAAGGGCAATGTTTGATGTCATGTGGGCATTATAAAATTTGTATTGAAAACTTCTAACTAAAAAGTGGCAGCTGGCACGCCTAAAAATAGACGCAGGTTAATTTTTTTAAAGTCTAAATAAAAATCCTCCTCTTTAATATTCTATAGTCAACCGCACACAAAGTTTTTCAGTGCGCGGAGGAATTTTGTTGTGCTAAATAATATTTGTGCAGTATAATCAGAGCCTCCTATTCCTTTTAATCCTATTAATCCTGGGTTTTTGTTCTTTTAGTGTCACTGTGCGTGCTTTACAATGCCAGACAACGTTCAAATGCAAATAATTCACCCTCCCAAGGTGTGAATCAGCTGTTCTCACCTTTACATTCAGAGAGATTGAAATGCAACTCTCCACACTTTAAAAACCTCTTGAATCTGAGGCTCTTCTGAAGACTTTCAGTGATTAAGGCCTCTTTTTTTAAATTTGTGTAAATTTAATCTTCTGGATTCTAGATTCTCTAAAGTTGACATTGTTACCGTTTTAATCCTTGGAATGAAAGAAATTGAAATTTTCCTTATGAAAGCATAAATTTCATTGTTTTTAATTATTGTGTCTATACACAATAATATTCTTTGGTATTTTTATTTAAAAAAATGTTTCACTGAATAATCCATAACTTTTTATGAGTATGTAAGACCTCTTGACACGCCGCCCTCTCTCTCTCTCTCTCTCTCTCTCTCACACGCACACACACACACACACACAACAGACCAAATCGTCATTAGCACATCCCTCCCCCAAACAGCGCAGCCATTTACTTTCTAGAACAGCGCCTAATCGCACGCATAAAGTTTTGTAAATTACTTTAATGTTTAATAGTAAATAATGACCCCCGTTGCGCTGTACCACCACTGGGAAAAACTTATGAAATACAAGTTAAAGACAATTATGAAGATCCGTCATGGCGTGCGCCTGTGATAGCAAACACACAAAGCCAAATGCTACCGCCGAGCGCCGCAACGGTAGAACCAACATTCCGATTAGGTAACCACTGTATATATATATATATATATATATATATATATATATATATATATCATTATGTATATACCTCTACACCATTAGATGATTCTACAGTTTGCCAGTCCTTGGTGTGCAATAATAGAATATTAAAGAATAATAAAAGCTTGAAAACATGACTTAGTCCTGGGGTGACCACCAACATTGGCCTTTCTTTTTCTAGATCTTGCACGAGACTCCAGCAGCTTTTTTAGACAGGAGTCATCCTTCAGCTATTCGGCAAACGCAGATTGAGTCCTCTGCTGATACAGGTAAAGAATTGGGTTAGAAGGAGGATTCATCTCACACGTAGCCTCGTCCTGGGCCTGGCCAACCATGCTGAATGCGAGCAAGGATATTTTTTCTTAGGGTTATTGTGATAATTGAATGTCTTACATAGTGTAGGGTTTCAATGTCCGTGGCATTTTCCACCATAATTAGTATCATTTATATAGTAGGGTTCTTTAGCTCTGGGTCAGAGGTGAATCGAATTAACTGATTTACAATTTATGGCATACACTTTATACACTATCCGTCCACCGTATAGCACAACTGAGTGTATCTTACCAATTCTGTTTATCCTGTGGCCAACAAAAAAACCCTATTTAACTATTATGAGCAGGGTAACGTAAGATCTGGGCAAATGTTTAAACTTTAAAATACATGACCAAGACAATAGTTCTTTATAAAGAAACAAGAATTTATTTGACTAATCTACGATACACAAAACTACGCTACTTGAACACACGCATGCACACACACACTCTTTCGGGAAAGCCCTTGCAACGCTCTGGAACCTTTTTTGAGAGTTTCTTCATTGCAGGAAGTCTCATTGAGAGTTCTTGAAGAGCGGATAAACAGGTCGCTTGGTGGTGCAGCATAATAATTAAAGCATAATAATTAAAGAATAAAATAAAAAATATTGTCTCTATAGATTTATATGTTGTTTGTCTTGGTGTTCTTTTTTTTGTTTGTTTCTTGACCCAATATATGTTCAGTGATACTTCAAATAACATGTTTAAATAGCATTGATTTCTGTATTGTGTTATATTTTTATACTAGTAACTGGTGTTAAAAATGTATCTCTACATCAATGAGCCAATGTATTATGCTGTGGGCCAGGAAGTCCAGGGCCACTTTTTGGTCCCAGTCCGCCCCTGTAAAAACGAATGGAGAAAGCGCAGTCAAAGCCCGGGGATTCTGTGTTCCGCGGGGGCCAGTCGTGAATAGCTGACACTCAGTGACAGCTAATGAAATTGAAGCATTTTTACCGCTTTCCACGTGGTGTGGCGTTGCTTAAATAATATCCGTATAATATCCGTATATAAAAGCGTTCACACCCTGGTTCGAATCCCGCTCTGGGTGAAAATGTAATAAATGTGAATCCTTTGTTTTACACTTTTTGCTTATGATAATCATTAAATTATAGCAACTGTGAGGTGAGTGCTAATGTGTTTCATAGCTTAAGCAAAAAAAAATTCTCAATTGCAAACATGCATTTAGTACTGAAGCATAAGTTGATAATGTAATGGCTATATCTATGGCATTTTAGCGAATAGCACCAGCATATCGAGCACTGGCTGGGAATCGAACCCAGGTCCCCTGCATGGCGGGCGAATCACCTACCACTGAGCCACCAGTACCCGTCTGCATTTAAACTACATTTAAACTACATTTAAACTACATCTTTGTAGTCCTTTTGCACACACGCGGGTGCGTTACAATAATAGTAGTAATAAATTCGGAGAACTACTACTACTAATAATAATAATTCTGAATGAAAATGATGAATAAATACATATCAGTTTGAGCTTGACACGTTTATGAGCTCTGTCGCTTGCCGTCAATGGGCGCCTAAGAGACATAACATTTTTCGGCTTCAGTAGACACACAATACTTTAGACTGAAACACGACTGCCCCCTACAGGTATTGAAGGGCATTTTCACAGCTTGCCGCACGCAACCGCGGCAAGTCGTGGGATCCCTTTTCCGAAAACGTGCGTTTTTAAAGGCCAGATCTGTATTCCCATATTCGCATCTCCGAATTCAATAGCTGCGTAAATAAACCCGCAAATAAGATACTTACATATATTTCCTCTCTACATTGTCTTTAAGCTACATCCGCCTTAAATATACATGTTTAAAAGCATAAACACTATTATTCTCTACAGCGCAACAAATATAGGGATTATCGCAAAATGCAGCACAGCAACAATAAGCGTAGAAAGATATTGATCTTCCCTTCTGTTCAGCACCTGAAGGATCAAAAAGCAACTTTGTTGCCACACTGGAAACTAGAATTGCCAGACTAGTACTGCCTGATAAAATAGTTTTTTTGAACAAAAATACATAAACATCGGAATACATTTACATTTGGCAGACGCTCTCATCCAGAGCGACTTCCATTTTTATCTCATTACACATCTGAGCAGTTGCGGGTTAAGGGTGTTGCTTAAGGGCCCAACAGTGGCAACTTGGTGGTTGTGGGGTTTGAACCTGGGATCTTCCGAACCATAGTCCAATGCCTTAACCACTGAGCTACCCCTGGCCCTGATATAAGTGAAACTACATATGTAATACTGAATTTTTTCTTATATATTGTTCCTCTGCAATTAAGATGCCGACGTTAAACCGTTATTGTTGCACTACGGTTCCATTTTTTCTCTGATGTTATTTTAATTTACTTTCAAATTCAAATTCAAATTTTATTTGTCACATACACAAACATACACAGTACGAAATGTAGTGAAATGCATTATACGACTGCCATTGACCCTAAAAGAGAGTTAAATTTTACAAATAAGAAATAAATATGAATAAAAGAAATACGATAGAAATTAAATTAAAAAATTAAATTAAACTAGGAAAAATAGAACTAAAAATAAAAATAGAAATGTGCTAGGAAAAAAAATAGAACTAGAAATAAAAATAGAAATATGATGTACAAAATAGAAATATACTGTGCAAATTGAAATATACTGTACGGTGTGTGCAAATATGCATAGAGCAAAGTGTCTTAGTGCAGAGGTTATTAAAGTGTCTTTGTGCACTGGTCCAGGATGTAAACGTAAAACTGTAAAATGTAGTGTAGTTGTGAAGGTAGGTGTGCAAGGTTATTAAAGTGTCTTTGTGCAATGGTCCAGGATGTAACGTACGACATGTAGTGTATATATGAAGGAAGGTGAGCGTGTAATTGTCCATAGTGTTCATGGATGTAAGAAGATTGATAGATTTGACCAATTATGAAAATATTGTGTAGTTCTGCATAGTGGTGTGGTTGTGGTTGAGAGACCTTATCGCCTGCGGGAAGAAGCTCCTCCTCAGTCTCTCTGTGTTGGCCTTCAAGGAGCGGAATCGCTTCCCAGACCGCAACAGAGTAAACAGTCCGTTATTGGGGTGGCTGAGGTCCTTCACGATCTTCCTGGCCTTGGTCAAGCACCGCTTGCTGTAAATCGATTGCAGGTCAGGGAGCTCGATGCGGATGATGCGCTCAGCTGATCGCACCACCCTCTGTAGAGCTCGTCTGTCCTGCATGGTGCTGTTCCCGAACCAGGTTGTGATATTTCCCGTCAGGATGCTCTCGATGGTGCAGGAGTAGAAGTTCCTGAGCACCTTGGAGGGCAGTCTAAAGTCTCTCAAGCGTCTGAGGTGGTAGAGACGCTGTCGGGCCTTTTTTACCACGGTGTTGATGTGACAGGACCATGCCAGGTCCTGCGTGATGTGAACACCGAGGTATCTGAAGCTGTCCACTCTCTCCACTGGGCTCCTGTTGATGACGGGGGTCTGGTAGTTCCTCACCTGCTTTGTACTAAAGTCCACTATCAGCTCCTTTGTCTTACTGACGTTCAGGAGGAGATTGTTTCTCTGGCACCAGTTCTCCAGATTTCCAACCTCCTCCAGGTAGTCCGTCTCATCGTTGTTTGTGATCAGGCCCACCACAACAGTGTCGTCAGCAAACTTGATGATGGTGGTGGAGCTGGTAGTGGCCACGCAGTCGTGGGTGTACAGAGAGTACAGCAGGGGGCTCAGAACACAACCCTGGGGGGCTCCAGTGCTGAGAGTGAGGGAGGCTGAGACATGTCCGCCCATCCTTACTGCCTGTGGTCTGCCAGTTAGGAAGTTGGAGATCCACTGACACATAGATGAGCTGAGTCCCAGGTGCTCCAGCTTGGTGGTAAGTGTGGAGGGAATTATGGTATTAAATGCAGAACTGTAGTCGATGAAGAGCATTTTCACATAATTCCCCCTCCGAGTGCCCAGGTGAGTGAGAGATGTATGGAGGAGATGAGAGATTGCATCGTCCGTGGAACGGTTTGGACGATAAGCAAACTGTAGTGGGTCGAGTGTGTCTGGTAGTGAAGAGATGATGAAGTCTCTGACCAGGCGTTCAAAGCACTTCATCACTACTGAAGTGAGGGCTACAGGGCGATAATCATTGAGGGTAGCAGGATGAGGTTTCTTTGGGACAGGAACAATAATGGACTCTTTGAAGCATGTGGGGATCACCGACTGAGATAAAGAGATGTTAAATATCTCAGTGAACACAGGTGCTAGCTGGTCTGCGCAGGCTTTGAGAATACGGCCTGAGATGCCGTCTGGTCCTGCTGCTTTCCTGGTGTTCACTCTCTTGAAGGCTCTCCTCACGTCATGCTCGGTGATGATGAACGCGCTTCCGGTGCTGGCAGTGACTTCCTGTCTGTAGCCGTTAGCGCCGCTAGCATTAGCATCGCTAGCGTCCTTAGCTGCAGCCTCGAAGCGAGCATAGAAAGTGTTCAGCTTGTCTGCCAGAGACACGTCTGCGTTTATCATACCGGATGTTGGTGCTTTATAATCCGTTATTGTCCTTAGTCCCTGCCACAGGCTCCTAGAGTCACTCTGTTGGAGCTGTGACTCTAGTTTCCTCCCGTAGCGCTGCTTCGCCTCTTTCACCGCCTTCCGGACGCTGTATGACGCAGCCTTGTACGGTTCCATGTCCCCCGACGCGAGTCCCGTGTTGTAGGCAGCGGTGCGAGATCTCAGAGCGTCGCGGATGGTTTTATCCACCCACGGCTTCTGGTTGGGAAACGTTTTAATAGTCTTTTTTTCTACGGTATCGTCCGCTAATTTCCCGATGAATCCCACAACCGCTTCCGTAAACACGCTGACGTCACCATCGGAGCTGTTTCTGAACATGTCCCAGTCTGCGTCATCGAGTGCGTCCTGTAACGCGGCCACCGATTGGTCCGTCCAGCGCGCGACCTCCCTCTGAACCGGAACTTCCTGTTTCAGCCTTTGTTTGTATTTTGGCATGAGGAAGATGGCGGCATGGTCGGATTTACCAAACGGTGGACAAGATTGTGCCTTGTAACCGTCCTTGACTGTGGTGTAGCAATGATCCAGTGTCCTTTCGCCCCTGGTGGGGCAGGTGATGTGCTGATAAAAGTTTGGCGCTGCACGTTTGAGGTTGGCACTATTAAAGTCCCCCGCCACAATAAGCGCAGCGTCCCGGTGTTGTGTCTGGTGTTGTGTGAGTGCCTCATGCAGCTCGCATAAGGCAGTGTCCGTGTCCGCTTGTGGTGGAATATAAACGGCGCTGATTATGACCGATGTAAACTCCCGAGGAAGGTAAAAAGGACGACACATGATGGACAGTAGTTCCAGGTTTGGTGTGCAGGAGCGTGTGATAGGAACAACGCTCGCGCTGTTGCACCAGCTGCTGTTCACCATTAAACACACGCCGCCTCCCCTTGACTTCCCCGAGTCCCGCGTCCTGTCCATGCGGTGAACCGAGAAAAACTCGGCCGGCTGGATGGCGTGGTCTGGCACCGCTGGGTTCAGCCATGTCTCGGTGAAGCAGAGGAGATTGCAGTCCCGAATGTCTCTCTGGAACTTTACCCTGGCCCTGAGGTCATCGAGCTTGTTTTCCAATGACTGGACGTTGGCGAGCAGGATGCTAGGCAGAGGTGTATTAATAAACCATTTATTTGCGTGTGAGTGTTTATTTTCAAGTGTCCGATTTTTTTGTCAATAAAGAAAAGCATGAATGAGAATAGGTACTTTCCTATTATTTTCCACTTATTCCCTCCCATTCATTGCGCCCCACCTGTCATGTCTGTATTCCCCACTAGTGGGGCGCACCCCACACTTTGAGAACCACGGCCATAACTAAACTATTATCTTCTTATTTCATAAAGATAAATTGAAGTCACCTGTATTCATTTATTAGTTAATATGCTGTTAAAATATTGCAGAAAGATTCCAATTTTTAACACTTACTGAGTTATATAATAAATTAGAATTCATATTTTTAATTTGAACCATAAAAAACAACAAAAATGCCCCATCAATAAACATGCCGCTGTAATTGATTTATACTTTCCTAATTAATTGTGGAGAAGAGTGGGTAAAATGTACAGGATGGTACCTGTACATCATTCGACTATGGAATTAAAAATAACAATGAACAAGCAGAAAAAAGATAAAAGAGCACGGTATGTCAGAGTGCTTCCCATGAAAGAACAGGGGGTTACTTCTGCAGAAACTTACATTTTTTCTTGCTAGGGAGTAAGCATGTTGCATGCTAAGTAGACCCCTTGTATCCCTCTCTTACTGTTTCCAGGGGAACGCAAAGTGCAGTTCTTGATACCACCCCCTCAGCTCACCCACATAAGTTGGCTTTAAGATAAATTAGAGGAATGCAATAGCAGCCTTGTTTTGTGTGAAGGATGGTGCCTCTAAGCTAAGATATGGTTCACTTGGCCCTTGTTATAGTTAGAACTTGCAGTAACCCATATGGTAATATGTATTTTATTTCTTTTTGATAAAAGTGAAGGAATTACCTTTTGCCTTGAATCCAAAATGGAGTTGGGATTTGTGATATGTTATTGTCATCTGCCTAGGTACCTCATATGAAAAATCACCCATAAAATGTTTATAACGGCAGCTTTATCTTAAAACCTAAGTGAATTTAGTTGGTAATCAACCCATTGGGATTGATTGTAAATTTTCCATGCACTAAAGCACTAATTTACCAGTATTTTGCTATTCATCACTGACTGACTGAAATAAAATCTCCTTAAACAATATTTAATATGTAGAATAAACATGTTGTTTTAGTTTTAAATAACTTATAATATTTCTAAATGCTACAACATAAGCAGTTGCCTAATTAAATAAAAACAATATATCAGTTATCTAATTAGAGAAATTAATAGCAGCATCCATTTAAATGAAAACAGGGTTTTTAATATGTAATAACTGCAGATTAGAAAAACGTAAGAAGAATGATTATCCTGACTAGATATTTGGTAGAAAAGATCCATTGACAAATCAAATTCTTAATATAAACCCGCCCAAAAAATATAACGTTGCAATGTGCAGCACCTTCCCCTTTCTTGGCCCTCAAAACCAGCAGAAACTGCAGCAGACAAAATCTTACACTTGGTTTACTTTTAAATATTACTCTGGTAATATCATTATGGTCGGTCGACTCACTAACTGTAAGTTCTTGACAGTGGGAATGATGTGTTTCTGATAAAATGCTGTTTGTTTTTTGCCAAACTGGGAGCTAGATGTTGAGGCCAAACAACTCCACTTTGGTCTCATTTGTCCATAGAACATTTTCCCAAAAGTCATCTGGTTTTTCAGATAGAGTTTTGTTTACCTCAGTCGGGTTTTCTCCTGACAATCCCTCCAAACAATCCCAATTTGTTTGGTCTTCTACTAATTGTAGAAGTCTATCTACATGTAAATTATCTTTCTCACTCAGAATGTTGAAATTGTTTTATAATCATTTTATAACTCTTTCCAAATCTACATTACTGTCAAAAGTTTTTCACTGCCTAACTCCTTGGTAGTTCCTGATTTTTATTACTTTCTACATTGTAAAGTAATGCTGAAGGTGTGCAAAAAGCTTTTATAATGGCTCTAACTAGATGCTGTTAAACAGTGATTTTTAAAGCTGGTCCCTCTAAATTACATTTACCTCTGCAGCAGACATAAGTTTTAGTCTTGCCTTCCGGGAAGGTCTTCATGAGAGCCAGTTTCATCATGGGCCTTGATGGGTTTTTTAAATGGACTTGATACAGATGTGCCCAATAAGAATGTGCATTTTCCCGTGAGATGCCTCAATGTGGCGCGCAGCGTGCTGCAACTTGCCGTAAGCAACATTTGGAAATTTAAATAAATGTGTTGTGCTTCAGTAAATATCCGCTAGATGGCGCATGGAATGACTTTATCTAAAAGCCAGACCAAGTACGACAGAGAATTGTGTATAATTAGTTAGTAATTTAGTTAGTTATATAATTAGTTTCATAATGATAAAATGAGATGCCCAAATTTGTGCTTTCAACGTTTCTTATATAGTTTTTGTAATGTCTTAACAGGATAAAACAATGAAAGACATGGCAATGCCTCAGTTTAAATGGTCTTGAAATTAATTTAATTTCCTGATAGTAGGCTATTTGATAGTCTTAACTATGCGAATGTCCTGATTCATGAATATGCCAACATATCTTATTTAAAACATAAAAATGTGTCGCCATCATGAATTAATATAGATATATATGTGTATATATATATATATATATATATATATATATATATAAAAAATCATTTGATCATCAAGTGAATATTTAAAAAGTTCTTTGGGCTTTTTAGAATGATAATAAGCATGTTTTTAGCTGTTTGTGTTTAGCATTGAATAATTCTTTTATCCATTATTTGTCCAGGGCTGAAAATTATAACTGGAATATGATTGTGAATTTATGACTGAAATTATTTAGTCATATGTGAATTTATGACTGGCGTCACTGTGCGGAAACCCGGGGCTCGTACTTTCACTTTACAAAAGGCAGCGTTTTTATTAAAAGGCTGATAAACGCGTGTTGTACAGTATATACAACGCAACAGCGCGCTCAGTTACTGTGTAATTCACAAATTTACTTAATATATTATGTTTTTATGTGTATACAGTATGTGTTTGTATGTGAACATATTATATAAGTATTTGTTTGTGCTCGCGTCTCATATGTAACATTCATATAAAATGCAATTCATGATAAGTGTATGTTGTTAATGTATTTGTGGATTTGTATCTAATGATGCGGCTCACGCGAGGGGCAGAGCCTCGCATAAACTGTTCACAACGGGCCGGGTCGTGATTCCGCGATACTCCGTGTGATCATTCGGTCGCACCAGTAAAAGGTGTCAGGGCCAAAGACAAAGCACGCTAAAGAAGACACAGGCAAAGCCCAAGACTCTGTCGACACGCATCAGTTTAGTGCACGCTCTCGGGTAAAGTGCACAAAGCATAAACTCTACTCTCTCTCTTCCTATAAATCCTCAGTAAAGGCATAAGCCCCGAGAGTGTTTTTAGTTTTAGTTTTCAGAATCCCATCTGTTCTCGGTTAGATGGTGGAGCTCTGTTTATTTTGTGTTTTCAGTTTTTTTTTTTGGTTTCCTTTTAAGTTTATTAGTTAATAATCCCACACTTTTGGGAAATGTCTTCCCGTGTCTGTTATAAGCTCTTACAACAAGTCCTATTTTACTGACCCCCTCTAAAACCATCTGTTATGTTAGGGCTATTATAATCAGTAAAATATCTTGTGGTGCGGATCGCCACACCGCACTCCGTAACAATATAATTAGTAAAAAAAAATTTAAATTAAGGATGTCTTGAAACATAATGCAGTAACTCTTTATTCATTTGAACACGGTAAAGGTGTTAATGTTTCGTACATTCCTTTATTCGTCCTTTCTGTTTGTGCTTAGGTTTCACTGTTTTCCATATAGTTGGACCTCAGGAGCGTCTACAACCTGGTGCGCATCAGAGAGGATGATGAGTGGAAGACGGCTTTCATTACCCCTACCGGACACTATGAGAGTCTAGTGATTCTATTTGGACTGTGCAACGCCCCCGCCGCTTTCCAACATTTCATAAACGATGTCCTCCTACCCAAGACCCTCAAGCAACTTCAACGGTTTCTCGGGTTTGCGAATTTCTATCGTCGTTTTATCCGGGACTACAGTACACCTGAGCAGGGCAGACCTTCTTGAAGGGAGAGACGGCGGTATTTTCGACTTAACCAAACCGCTGTCTCTGCCTTCAAGAAGCTCTGCTCCCTTTTTACCACCGCTCCTATTCTCCTCCACCCAGACGCCAGTAAACCATTCGTTGTAGAGGTGGACGCTTCAGATGTGGGCGCTGGAGCTGTTCTCTCTTAACGAGGTCCAGATCAGAAACTACACCCCTGTAGTTTCTTCTCCAAAAAATTCGATCCCACTCAGCAGTGATAGGGGGTAGAGGACCGCGAGCTGCTGGCCATAAAGTGGGCTCTGGAGGAATGGCGTCACTGGCTCCAGGGCGCCAGGGACCCATTCATCATCTGGACGGACCATCAAAATCTAATCACCATCCGAAACCTCAAGCAATTAAACCCTAGACAGGCGCAGTGGACATTATTTTTTGAACACTACAATTTCCATCTCTCTTACCGCCCGGGGTCTAAAAATACCAAAGCAGATGCTCTTTCTCGCCAGCATGAAACTGACGGCCCCCGGGCAGACCCCGCGCCTGTCCTGCCACCATCAAAGATCATCGCACCACTACAATTGGATCTGGAAACGAGGGTTCGCCAGGCGCAGACCACAGAGACCGAACCGGCAGGTGTGCCGCCTGGACGACTCTATGTGCCCGCCAACATGAGATCAGAAGTACTCCAGTGGGGTCACTCCTCCCCCATCTCAGGACACCCGGGCATACAACCCACACTGCAGTTCCTCCAACGCGACTTCTGGTGGCCATCCATCCTGAAGGACGTCCGGGAGTTCGTTTAGGCATGCCCGGTGTGCGCCAGGGCAAAGGACACCAACCAACTTACCTCCGGTGAACTCCAACCTCTCCCCGTCCCTCGCCGACCCTGGACGCACATCGCCGTCGACTTTATCACGGGCCTGCCGGCCTCCGAAAAAAAAGACACCATCATGACAATCGTTGATCGGTTCTCTAAGGCCGTGCACCTGGTGGCCCTGGCCGGACTCCCATCAGCCAAAAAGACAGCTGAGCTGATATTAGAGCACGTAGTCCGCCTGCATGGGTTCCCAAAGGACATCGTCTCGGAAAGAGGGCCCCAGTTCACTGCCAGGTTCTGGAAGGCTTTCTGCCGTCTGATCGACTCCACCTGCAGTCTATCTTCTGGATACCATCCCCAGACAAACGGTCAGACGGAACGGGTCAACCAACAACTGGAGCGCTATCTGATATGCTTCATAGCCGATCGTTAGCGCTCCTGGGCTTGCTACCTCATCTGGGCAGAGCTTTCACACAATCTCCATGTCTCATCGGCCACAAAGCTCAGCCCCTTTGAGGTATGCTACGGTTTCCAACCTTCAGTGTTGAACCACCAAGAACCGGAGATTGACGTACCGTCAGCCCAACAGTTGGTCCGCAGGTGTCGGCGGTTGTGGAACCAATCAGGCCATCCACCAAGCCAACATCCGTTACACCACCCAACATCGCCACCGACACCCTTCGGGACGATTATACCACGTAGGTTACAAAGTATGGCTCTCCACAAGAAACCTCCACCTTCATACTGAATCCAAGAAATTATCACCCAGATTCATCGGCCACTACCGCATCTCTCTTCGGATAAACCCAGTCACCTACCGGCTCCAGCTGCCTGCGGCGCTCCGAACCCACCCAGTATTCAACATCTCCCAACTCAAACCTTTCATCACATCACCGATGATCAAATCGCGTGATTATCCTGCCCATTCGTTTTAATTAATGGCCAGGTGTATTACGAAGTTGTTCTCTGCACCGTGTATCTGCACGGAGAGATTGTGTGTGTCTGCGCGCGTGTCTCGTACTGTACTGTGGGTGGGTATGCACGGAGAGTTTGTGTGCGTGTTTGTGACGTTATCTTTTCCTTCAAACATGCTTCCAACCAACCAACCAACCCTGGCCTCCAAACTCAGAAGTTACGTGTCAACGCCGATAACTGCTCCTTTGACCTGCTGGTTACGGTGGGGCATCGACTGCTAATAAATGTAAAGTAGCCTGGTAAAGCCAAGCTCTTCCCCAAAAATATTGTAAATGTCTGCAACAAACACTAACCATTAAAATGTTAAGAATTTAATTGAACCCAAAAATATAAAGGAGATCTCTTTATACAGAATATTTTAATTATATATAAACTCTTGCTAGGATACCTTTACTACCCTTTAAAGCTATTTATTCATTTCTCTTTTATTTGCTTACTTACTTACTTACTTACTAACTAACTAGAGAATGCACCAATCACTAACCATTACATTTACATTTAGGCATTTGGCAGACGCTCTTATCCAGAGCGACTTACAAAAAGTGCTTTAGTTTTTACATCATTGGATACATACTTACACTAGGTAGTCCAAGTACTGGAGAAACAGATGCGTCTTGAGTCGTCGTTTAAAGATAGTCAAAGTCTCTGCTGTACGGACATCTAGAGGAAGTACATTCCACCACCTAGGTGCCAGAACAAAAAAAGAGCCTAGATAAATGCCGCCCTCGATCCCTGAGAGATGGTGGGATGAGGGGAGCAGTGCTGGAGGAACGGAGGGAATGTGGTGCAGTGCGTGGTGTAATTAGTGCAGAGAGGTAAGTGGGTGCTGGGCCATTTTTAGCTTTGTAGGCAAGCATCAGTGTTTTGAATTTGATGCGGGCAGCTACAGGAAGCCAGTGCAGGAAGCGGAGGAGTGGGGTGGTGTGGGAGAACTGGGGAAGATTAAAAACGAGACGTGCTGCTGCATTCTGGATCAGTTGCAGAGGATGATTCGTGGACAGAGGCAGGCCTGCCAGGAGTGAGTTGCAGTAGTCCAGTCTTGAAATAACAAGGGACTGAACAAGCACCTGGGTAGCCTGTGAAGAAAGAAATGGGTAAATTCTTCTGATATTGTAAAGAAGAAATCGACAAGAGCGAGTAAGGTTAGCGATATGTGAGGAAAATGACAAATGATTGTTCACGGTTCCCCCAAGATTGCGGGCGGTGGCTGAAGGAGTGATTTGGTTGTTGTCCAGGGATATCACAAGGTCTTGACCTGGGGATGAGTCACAAGGGATAAACAACAGTTCGGTTTTACTGAGATTAAGTTTCAGCTGATGAGCAGCCATCCAGAATGAGATGTCTGCCAGACATGCTGAGATCCGGGAGGAAAGGAGAGAACAAGTTGGGTGTCATCTGCATAACAATGGTATGAAAATCCTTGATGATATGACCTTACCAAGAGAGCGGGTATAGAGGGAGAACAGAAGAGGACCAAGTACTGAGTCCTGCGGGACACCAGTAGAAAGTCTACGTGGGGCAGATGTAGATCCCCTCCATGTTACCTCATATGACCTATCTTCTAGGTAATGAGGAAACCATTGCCACGCTGTTCCACGAATTCCAAGGCTTGTAAGAATAGATAATAAAATATTGTGGTTCACCATGTAAAATGCAGCTGACAGGTCCAGGAGAATGAGGACAGATGACAGTTTAGCAGATCTAGTGAGTGACAGAAGGGCAGTCTCTGTGGAATGTGCCACTTTTATATCCATTAAAATGTTGGATTTTAATTAAAATGGCACTTATATTTATTTGTGTTTAATTAAATTCTTAAAGCATCGTGTATACCTATGGGTTTACTGCATAAACACCGTTTTTTACATTGAGTTTAATCATGCAGCACTTTTAGTATTCATAGCAAAAGCAACCCAACAGTGTGATTAAAGTATCCGAAATAACACAGAATTTTGACCCAGCATAAACAACCCAACAAGGTGTTTACAGAAACTTTTTACTACTACTAATAAATGGACAAAGCCCCGGGATTCTGCGTGCTGACGCATTGTATTCAGCAAAAAACGCATATTTTTGTGTTTGTTTCATTTCATGTCTGTAGTTTTATCGATAAATCTGCTCATATCTGCGCACGCGTTTATCAGTCTTTTGATAAAAAAGCCGCACGCGCAACTCACTTTCATGTTGGAAAAAGGCAGTGTTTATTGTTTAGTGCATATTTAAAGCACGTAAACACAATAAAACAATATTGTTTTAGGCTTTTTGCACAAACGCGGGTATGTTACAATAATAATAAGAATAATAACAATAATAAATTCGGAGCACTAGTACTACTACTACTACTACTAATAATAATAATAATACTGAATGGAGAAAGCGCAGTTAACAAAGTATTATCATAGAAGGAGAAAAGAAAATGTAAAATAAATACATATCAGTATTTACAGTTTGGCTCGACATGTTTATGAGCTTTGTCGCTTGCTGTTAATGGGCGCCTAAGAGAGAGAACACATTTTCGGCTTCAGTAGACACACAATACTTTAGACTGAAACACAACTGCCCTCTACAGGTAATGAAGGGCATTTTTACAGCTTGCCGCGCGCAGTAGCAGGAATCCTTTTTCTTTTTCTCAAAACTTGCTTTTTTAATGGCCAGATCTGTAGTATTGTTCTTGCAAGAACTATTGCAGAAAGGCTGACCTTTGTCTTAAAATAACAACGGACTGTTGTTGTTGTTACATAATTACCTAATTCTACACGTGTAAAATCCCAAGTATTGACATAGAATGTAGAAAATAAATCTATAAACAAAAACAAAGAAATTTCCAAATGGATTCCAAACTTTTGAGTGGTGGTGTACAACAACAATTGCTTATCTAAATCATTGCTTACAGTATGTCTTTCCCACTTGGCATTATGTTAACACACCTGAATTCCCCAGACCAGCACACTGCCAAAACGTCTGGTTTATAGAGGTCTGCACATCTGCTGATGATCACTTGATATAGGGCTGATGATAAGCAGCACCTGGCTATGGCGTTATATTCATGCCATAATTCCTAATTTTGAGAGCACATAAAGCACTCTATGTGCATGTCTTTCCTGCACGCTCAACAGCTCAGTTCTGTGTGTGCAGCATCACCCCTGTGCGTTAAACATAATTTTTCTGTGCGCGCTCAACTCTGCCTGCATGTGTGTGCAACATTTATTTTCTGTGCATGCTCGACTTTGGCTGTACGATTATTTAACTTCGTCCAGCTTTACAAAACTCCCACAAAACTAGCCAATCACTTTTTTCCACACACTTCTGATTGGCTGTTACTATCGACCAGATACCAGAATTCAATTAAATTAAGTTTTATTTGTAAAGTGCTTTTAAAAATGGTCAGTGTCTTAAAACAGCTCTACAGAATCAAAAGAAAATTATAGGAAATTAAAATGATAGTATATATATATATATATATATATATATATATATATATATGTTTTTTTATTGAATTAAGTATTAGTATATACTAGTTTCATTTGTCCTTTGTGTGTTTTTATTTACGTATCTAATTTTCCATATGTCAACTTAACTTCTTATCGGGCTATACTAAGACGCACTTCAATCAGATTATTTTTGCTATGTTTTCACACAAAAAATAATAAGAGCTGGAACTTAGTGTCACACCTGACTGCATGTAACATCCAGATCATGGAAGTGAAGCACATAAACAACTTCAAAGCAAAATTTTGATTTTTGCACTTTTTTGTATTTTTTTTCTTAATGAAGCAAGAAATATTGCAAAAAAATAATATTTTATGCATGTTATTCTAAGAGTTATAATGGTGTTAAAAAGCTTTTTTGCCCAACATTTGTAAAATATTTTGTATTTGTAAAATAAGTAAAAAAAAACTAGCTTTTTTTGAACTTTTTTCGAAGAACTACAGTAGGTACCAAATTGGAATAGAAACAAATTGGAATGGCGCTTACCGCCCTTAAAAATGACAGTGGCCAAAATAAATCAGTTGCATTTCAAAGTCATTCATTAAATAGCCGCCAAGTGGCGAAAAGTGACATTTTCACTCGTCGCAGTAAATAGTGATGGTAATTTTCACGTGAGTACTTCACAACAAAGAAGAAAGGTCAGAACCAGATCTATTGATATGTACTGTACAAAAATGAGTTAAAAAAAAACATTAGTTAAATGTCGTTAGATTAAGTTCAAGTTCACGAGCTAACAATTTTATTTGTACAAAGTATAAACTGTTATATAGCATATCTCTGTAACTGTTTATTTCTATTTAAGTTCTAGGTTATTTCAGGTACTTATGTTGGGTCATATGAGATGTAGTGGGTCATTTACAAATGAACACCTGGTTGGGTTATTTTGACCCAACAACTGGTTTATTCATTATTCTTTTGTTTCTTCAAATGGCAGCCTGCAAAATGTTTGAAATATTACTGTTATTGTGTCACAGGTGTAGTTTTAAGAGTTGTTAAGGCAAGAATGCGTGTTTATACAGCTCAAAACCCCCATCAATTATTAAAGATATTTAGAAAAAATGCCACAGCGATTTCAGAGCTTCAGGAAATATCCCGGCGTTCTGCGCATAACACGGGCCAACTCATGTCGGGAAGAATTTATAAACGTATTCAAAACGTGGGCTATTGTTCTTTTTTACTTAATAATATTTGTCAATTTAATTTAAATGAGGTTCGGCTCAGGACTTCGATTCGGCATCATAATCTCCCTCTTTAATTTCCCATGTAGTCTAATCAGCGCTCAACCGCTTAACCGCTCAAAAGTTTTTCAGAGTGCACCGGCAAAAGTAGACTAATGATTATAAATGCGACAGGAAAAACAGCACGCAGACTGACTCTGACCATTTAAAAAATTCATTGATAAATTAGTAATGTCTTTGTATTCAGCTGTGGTGATGATGGTAATCATGTCATCTCGTCGTATCTGCAGCAGTGGATGCGCCAAAAATCCACTTTTCATACAAATTACATTGTCTACATTTTTTTCCATTGTATAAAAGCAGACATTTCGCTTTCTATGAATATATATTTTTTCACATCTGTGAGGCGAAGGAGTTTCGATTCATTTTCTGACGCACTCAAGCTCACCAAAAACAATACAGAACAGTGCACCTTTTTTGCTTTATTTTTTTGTTATTGTGAGTGCGCTTAAATAAAAGTTAAGTCTATAAGGCTTATATAGTTTTATTATATAGTTTTTGCACATTAATCTGAGTCCCCATTTGTTAAATTTTTAGCCTATCATGGCGTCCGCCTAAATCAATATCGCTCCTCGCTTACTAGTTAGGTGGCCTCCCCTTCAGATATGCGAAAGAGTGGGGTCACGAAATTAGGCACGGCTGGTGAGCTATCCTTGCTAATGATCTCAGGCTTGCACCCCACGCTATAAAATACTCTGGGTCTGTTGGGTTACAGTGAATTTTACTACGTGGTGTGAGTGCGATGCGCGCACAATAACGCGGAAGTGCGGCATGCAAGCGGGGCAAATAGAATGCGCCTCAGCGACTTTAAAGAAGCGAAAGCTGGGAGGGGAGAGGCCGGTCCGGTCATCTGCTGCCACTCTGTCCGCTGCTCACCGCTCACCAGCCTGTGCCCGCATGCCAACCAAACCTGCACATGCACATTCCGTCCTTTCCATCCTCACTCCTTTAATCCTTTCCTCCCCATTTTTCCCCGTAAGACCTCGGCTCGAGTCTGTGTTTTATGGTGCCACCTGTGAACTTGGGGTCAAAACATTTACACGGCCCAAATGTAGTCCACAATATTTAATATTTTAAAAATGCTTTATTGTTCTGGTTTTATTCTATTTTATTTATTGGTTCATGTTATTTTGAAGTAAATAAAACAGTAATAGTGATGACGGTGTATGTGACAGATAAAATTAGAATTTAAATTTAAAAAGTGGCACACATAAAAAGAGACGCAGGTTAATTTTTTATGGTCTAAATAAAAATCCTCTTTTTTCATTTCCTACGTAGTCTAATCAGTGCTCAACCGCATGCAAAAGGTTTCCAGAGCGCTGAGAAATTTTATTTTACTAAATAATATTCATGCAGTATAATCAGGGCCTCTTATTCCTATTAGTCCTGGGTTGTTGTTCTTTTAGTGTTACTGTGTGTGCTTTACAATGCCAAACAACATTCAAATGCAAATTATTCCCCCCTCCCCAGGTGTGAATCAGCTGTTCTCACCTTTACATTCAGAGAAATGTCTCGGGTTATTTTGCTGTAACCCTGTTCCCTGACAAGGCGGGAATGAGATGCTGCGTGAAAATGCTATGGGAACATCTTTTCATGTTGCCGGTTGTGAAGCATGTCTGTATCGATTTTGTCTGAAGGGACGTCCGGTCAAATAGGCAGTGCGGCATTGGAGCGCAGCATCTCGTTCCCGCCCTTTAAGGGAACAGGGTTACAGCAAAGTAACTTGAGACCTTCTCTTTCAAAGGCTACACTCGATGCTGCGTGAAAATGCTATGGGAACGAGAATACCAATGCCGCCGCACTGCAAGTGTCAGGACCCCAAGGTTGTGTAGCGTGTGATGCAAAATGGCCTTGACTAATCCAGGGGCAAAGTCTAGGCAGGATGGTGAGACTGACAAGGCGTGCAGATCTCCAATCCTCTTCAGAGAGGTAATGGCCATCAGAAAAAAACATCTTAAGGGTCAGAAACCTGACAGGCGCTGACTCTAGTGGTTTGAAAGGGGTGTCAATTAGATCTGGGAGCACAATAGATAAATCCCACGAAGGGACAGTGGCTCTAGTGGGTGGCCTCAACCGTTTAGCTCCACGAATGAAGCGAGCAACTAAAGGGTGCTTTCTCACAGGAACCCCATCAATCAGAATGTGGCAGGCTGAAATAGCGGCTACGTGCATCCTGAGAGTCCTAGGGCACAAGCCAGAGGACAACTTTTCGTGCAAAAACTTCAGCACTAAAACAATTTGGCAGTGGACTGGGTCTACATGCTTTGTCATCCACCAACTTTCAAATACATTTCATTTGAGGGCATAAGCTCTTCTAGGGGAGAGAGCCCTAGCACTTAGAATAGTCTCAATTACGCTGACTGGAAGACCAGCTTGACTTACTTGGTCCCGTTCTGGGGCTAAACGTGAAGTTTCCAAATCTCGGGCCGGGGATAAAATATTGTCCCTTGCGTCTGGGACAGAAGATACCTTCTCACTGGAATTACCCATGGTGAGCCGTTCAGGAGAGATATTAGATTAGAGAACCACACTCTGCCACACTCTGGTCTGCCAACAGGGTGCTATCAATAAGAGGCGCAAGCGCTGTTGACGGACTCTCACCAGTACTCCCGGGAGCCCAGCTATGAGAGGAAATGCATAAAGGCGTAATTTGGGCCACATATGGGCCATCACATCCAGACCCAGGGAAGCTGGAAGAGTCAGAAAGTAGTAGAGGGGACATTGTGCTGTCTCTTGGGAGGCAAAGAGGTCCACCTCTGCTATAAAGAATTTTTCCCAGCTTGTTCAAGCAGCACGGGCGCAGTCCGCTCTGGCAATTAATGTACGAGACTACCGATGTGTTGTTCACCCGCACTAGAACATGGTAGCCGCTCAACTGCTGAAGGAAATGCTGGAGGGCCAAAAATAGAGCCATAATTTTTGAGGCGATTGATGTGCCATGCGAAAGGTGGCATCTCCAGCCATCCAAGACCGCACCCCAGCCGGTAAGGTAAGCGTCTGTCGTTAGCAACTTGCGAGGACAAGACGGACTTACAAAGTCAGAAACGGGGGTCTGAAATACATAAAAAGGGTATGAAGTTTTTTGCGCGTAACCCGTGTATGCCTTTGGGGATTGGCCCTTGCGTGAAATCCCCTGCCCCAAAGATATCACTGTGGATGCAGTTGCCATGAGGCCTATACCTTTTTGAAAGTGATGTACAGTCACTCTCTGGTCTAGCTTGATCTTCTTCGGGGCATTGAGAATGTATTCGATACGAGCGGAGGACAGCTGTGCCCGCATAATTATCGAGTCCCATGTGACACCCAAGTATGTTGTCCTCTGAACCAGAAAGAAAAGGATTTTCGTAGCATTGAGTCTCAATCCTAAAGAATGGAGACATCCCGATGTCGAAGCGCTAGCTCCTGAGACTGGGCCAGAATCAGCCAGTCGTCTATGTAATTTAACATACTGATGCCCTGGAGTCGCAAGGGAGCCAGGACTGCATCCATACACTTTGTATATGTGCAGGGTGATAGAGCTAGACTAAATGGAAGGACCCGATACTGGTAAGTTTGCCTCCAAAAGCGAACCTCAGAAACTTCCTGTGTTGTGGCAAAATTTCTATGTAAAAATATGCGTCCTTCAGATCTATTGTCACAAACCAATCCCCTGGTTGGATTTGTCAGACAATGATTTTGACAGTCAACATTTTGAATCTGTACTTCTTGAGTTTGCAGTTCAGCCCGCGAAGATCTAGGATTGGACAGGGCCCCCACGAACCTGGGTGCATAAGCTTCAGGAATTCTTCTTTAAGAAGAAGACAGTGTGGCGGTCCGATCTCTTTGAGGCGGCTTGCGAAGGGCAGCATGCCGTACCCCAGTCCTTACGAGGGGGTGCTCGGCTGCTGAAGCTTTCCTTCTGCGCCTCCTGCCTGGTGAGAATCAGATATTGTCAAGACTGGGTGGCCGACAGTCCCGACTTTTGAGCACGGCGTGGGAGAAATTTCTTGAAGGCCTGTTCATATAGCCTGGCTTCGCGAAACCTAGTGGCGACGAAATTAACAGCATCGCCGAACAGGCTGGAAGGTGAGACAGAGGCATCAAGTAGGAATGTTCGATCCTTATTCTTGATGCCTGTCAAGTTTACCCACAGGTGCCTCTCTGTGGACACCAGGGAAGCCATAGAATGGCCAATAGCACGAGCCGTCTGCTTGGTCGCACGAAGAGACAAGTCAGTAGCCAGGCGTAATCCTCTGAATGCTCTATCATTCACGGTGCTGCTTGTGCTCAAATCTTTTAGCAGATCAGCCTGGTACGCCTGCAAGACCGCCATGGTGTGCAATAAAGCGCCGGCCTGACCTGCTGTTTGAAAAGCCTTTCCTACCAAGGTAAAAGAAATTCTACACGGCTTAGAGGGAAGTGTTGGCTTTTTTACTGAGGATGATGTCCCAGGAGAAAGATAGCTTGTGAGCGTCTTTTCTATCTGGGGCATCATCATATAACCCCGTGCTTTCACATCAATGGTATTCGCATAAAACGAGGTCGATGGTACAAAAATACGAGATGAGAAAGGCTTGCTCTAAGAACGAGTTAATTAGTTGTGGAGGTCATTAAAAAAGGGGAGAGAGCGGCGTTGTGGCTCCATCTACTGGCCACCCGACAGGAATCTGTCGTCTAATTTAGAGTGCTTGGGGAAGGCTTGCTCCTGTGGCCAGTCAATGTGCAGCCGCTCGACTGCATGCATTATTACTTCAAGCATCTCCTCATACTCTCTATCCTCCTTAGAGGAGCGTTCTGAGGTAGCTACTTTCATTTCCACAGAAGCTAGAGAACGAGTCTTTTCTACACACTCACAAGAAGCACCGGAGCGCGCTTGTGAAGTGGAAGGAGAGGCTTCCCGATCGGATGAGAGGGCGAGAGAAAGGAGGGGAGACTCCGTCTCACACACCTCGGCCAGATTGGCTTGTTAATCCCAGGAAGGCAGCGTGGCTCATGATTCTCTAAAGAAAGCGAGGCGCGCGCGAAGTACTCTTATGGGAAGAAGATTACAGTGTTCACAGTCTCCTTGAAGCCCAAGGAGAGCGTGCTTTTCGCCCAAACACTCAAAGCAAAAAGTGTGGAGATCGCCCTCCGAAAGACAATTTTCGCAAGGGGGGACACATATTGTCTTAAACTATTTATCGGTGAGTTAACGCCGCACAATTTGTCTGAAGACAAAAAGATCTGAAGAATGTTTCCGGTTTACTCCTTTTTATAACCTGCAGGAGCGTCTCATCAGATGACGTCACCTAACCGAGGTTATATAAGCCAAAATTTGGCGTGTTTGATACACACATGCTTCACAACCGGCAACACGAAAACATGTTCCCATAGCATTTTCACGCAGCATCTAGTGTAGCCTTTGAAAGGGAACTTAAATGCACCCCTCCCCACTTTAAAAACCACTTGGATCTGAGGCTCTTTTGAAGACTTGCAGTGATTCAGGCCTCTTTGTAAATTTGTATAAATTGAATCTTCTGTATTCTAGATTCTAAAGTTGACATTTTAACCATAAATTGCATTGTTTTTAATCACTCTATACACAATAATATCCTTTAGTATTTTTATATATATATAAAAAAAACGGTATGGGGCTATCTTGGTTTATTAATTCTCGTGCCTGGTTTAGGTTTAGTATTCAGTGAGCACCATTTGTATATCTGTTATTTTACAACTATATCATAACACTCAGAAAGACCTTTTATTTGGGGTTAGGTGACTGATGTGCCTAACTTTTTTCAGCAGAGCCTTTGTTTCACTGAATAATCCATGACTTTTCATAAGTATGTAAGACCTCTTGACACCCCTCACACACACACACACACACACACAGCAGACTAAATCGTCATTAGTACCCTTCCCCAAACAGCGCAGCAATGAGCATTTACTTACATCTGAACTGACTCGTTTACATAAGTCACTGATCAATAGCTCATCATAGCAATTTATTCATACAAATGTAGCTGTTTTACATGGAAATTTACAGGCTTGTTACTAAATGATTTACTCAATGATTTACTAGCCATAAGAATGAAAAAAATCAAAATAAAAATGCTTTTATAACCTGGGCTATTGTTATTTACTTACAATATTTGTTAATTTAATTTAAATGGGGTTTGGACTCCGGGATTTTAAGCATTGTGATTCTCCACTTTACATTCCAACGTTGTCTAATCAGTGCACGCATAAAGTTTTGTAAATTCGTTTAATGTTTAACTTGTATTTCATAAGGTTTTGCCAGCGGTGGTACAGTGCAACGCGGGTCATTATTTACTATTAAAGAAAATTATTATGATCTGTCACGCCGTGCGTCTATGATGGGCATGCACCCAAATCTACTATCGCTACTCACTCACTCTGTAGGCTCCCGGGAATAGGTGGCAAAGGGACAGTGCCGCCTATTCGTGCCGGCTGGTGATGATAAACGTTAATATGTTCCAGGAAGTATGTGATGTGGTGGACAGTAGGAGAGTGGCATTTGAGTGGGACGATGTGACACGCGCCAGGGACTTTAAACAGTGTGTCTTGCCCCCTTAAATCAAAATTTTTAAATGTTGAAAAAGCACATATTAATATATTCATAAAATGTATATATTACAAGTTGATAAATGTCAAGAACTAACCTGGAGTGACCAGAAGACGTAGCTTTAGCGGTTAGCCCTTTGTTGCGTGAATGGTAAACCCAAACGCGGACGAACACGAGTGAGCAGGATAATCACGCTATTTGATCTAAGGACTCTCACGAATGGGGAGCAAGGGAAAGACACAATCTAACCCGCGTCCTATAAATACACACTCGATCAGGATTTTAAACCAAGAAGGTGAGTACTCACGGTTTGTAGAAATCCGACGTAGCATCGGCGACTCAATGACTGAGCGAGGTGCTATGGTTTGTTTACCTCTTTTATACTTCCTGGTTCGCGACCGCTTAACTTCCGGGTCCTAGTGCTGGTCGCGTTCCGAGTGTGCATGACAGTACCCCCCTGTCCAGGACCGGCTCCGGACGGTCCTGCGGTGGAGGATACCCTGTGACGGTAGTCCCGGATGAGCTCGGGGTCGAGGATGAAGCGTGCTGGAACCCAAGACCGCTCCTCGGGACCGTAGCCTTCCCAATCGACCAAGTATTGGGTGCCTCTGCCCCGAGGCCGCGAATCAAGGATCCGTCGCACGGTGTAGGCGGGACCGCCGTCAATGATTCGGGGAGGAGGAGCAGGGCGGGTGGGTGGAACCATGGGTAAGGTGGTGAAGGGTTTCAGTTGTGAAATATGGAATACTGGATGGATCCGGAGCGCCGCAGGCAGCTGGAGCCGGTAGGTGACAGGGTTGATCTGTAGATGGATGCGGTATGGGCCGATGAATCTTGGTGAAAGTTTCCGGGATTCTGTGTGGAGATGGAGGTTCTTGGTTGAGAGCCAGACCTTGTCACCTACTTTGAACAACCGTCCCGGAGGGTGTCGACGGCGATGTTGGGTGATGTAGCTGGCGTTGGCCTGTTGGATGGCACGGTTGGCTTGTCTCCATAGCCGTCGACACCTACGGACCAACTGTTGGGCCGAGGGTACGTCAACCTCCGGTTCCTGATGGGTGAACATCGGAGGTTGGAAACCATAGCATACCTCAAATGGGCTCAAGTTGGTGGCCGAGGAGACGTGAAGGTTGTGAGACAGCTCAGCCCATGTGAGGTAGCGGGCCCAGGAGCGCTGGTGATCGGACACGAAGCATCTCAGGTAGCGCTCCAGTTGTTGGTTGGTCCGTTCCGTCTGACCATTAGTCTGGGGGTGGTATCCGGAGGACAGACTAGTGGTGGAGTTGATCAGACGGCAGAAGGCCTTCCAGAACCGGGCGGTGAACTGGGGCCCTCTGTCCGAGACGATGTCTTTGGGGAACCCATGCAGACGGACTACGTGTTCCAATATCAGCTCTGCGGTGACTTTAGCTGATGGGAGTCCGGTGAGGGCCACCAGGTGAGCTGCCTTGGAGAACCGGTCGACGATCGTGAGGATGGTGTTTTTCTCTTCGGAAACCGGCAGGCCTGTGATGAAATCCAAAGTGATGTGCGTCCAGGGTCGTCGAGGAACGGGAAGAGGTTGGAGCTCTCCGGGGGTTGGTCGGTTGGTGTCCTTAGCCCTGGCGCACACCGGGCACGCCTGAACGAACTCCTCGATGTCCTTCTTCATGGAGGGCCACCAGAACGCCCGTTTCACGAACTGTAAGGTTCTTCGATTTCCCGGGTGTCCGGCCACGGGCGATGAGTGACCCCACTGGAGGACCTCAGATCTTAGTGGTTGGGGCACGAAGAGTCGTCCAGGCGGTGCCCCTGCCGGCCCGGCCTCCGCAGCTTGAGCCTGGCGAACCCTTGTCTCGAGATCCCACTGGAGCGGTGCCACGATGCGTGAAGTGGGTAGGACAGGCACGGGGTCCGCCCGGGGGGCGTCTTCCTCCTGTTGTCGCGATAGGGCGTCCGCCTTGGTGTTCTTCGACCCCGGGCGGTATGATAGATGGAAGTCGAACTGTTCGAAGAATAGTGCCCACCGTGCCTGTCGGGGATTGAGTTGCTTGAGGTTGCGGATGGTGAGGAGGTTCTGGTGATCCGTCCAGACGATGAACGGCTCACTGGCGCCCTGGAGCCAGTGACGCCATTCCTCCAAGGCCCACTTTATGCCCAACAGCTCGCGGTCCCCTACCCCGTATCGCTGCTGAGTGGGATTAAATTTCTTGGAGAAGAAGCCACATGGGTGTAGCTTCTGGTCTGGACCTCGCTGAGAGAGAACAGCGCCGGCGCCCACATCCGACGCGTCCACCTCTACAACGAACGGTTGGTTGGCATCTGGGTGAAGAAGGATAGGTGCGGTGGTGAAGCGATGGCAGAGTTCCCTGAATGCTGAGATGGCGGCCGGAGTGAGTTGGAAGGGGTGAGTCGCGGGCCTGGTCAGATTGGTCAGTGGTGCTGCAACTGTACTGTAGCCCCGGATGAAGCGACGATAGAAGTTCGCAAACCCGAGAAACCGTTGAAGCTGTTTGAGCGTCCTGGGTAGGGGCCAATGACGCACAGCCTCTAGCTTCTGCGGGTCCATGGCCACACCCTGGGACGAGATGACAAAACCCAGGAACGTGGTGGAGTGCTGGTGAAAAGCACACTTTTCCAACTTACAGTACAGTTGGTGAGCGAGCAATCTCTTTAGAACAGCCCGGACATGTTGGGTGTGTTCGGTGATCGTGCGGGAGTAGATGAGAATGTCGTCCAGGTAAACGAACACCCATCGGCCCAACATGTCTCTCAGGACATTGTTGATGAACTGCTGGAAGGCCGAGGGTGCGTTACATAATCCAAATGGGATGACCAGGCTTTCGTAATGTCCCGTGGGGGTGATGAAGGCCGTCTTCCACTCATCGCCCTCTCTGATGCGCACCAAGTTGTAGGCGCTCCGAAGGTCCAACTTAGTGAACACGGTGGCACCAGAGAGGGCGTCCAGGGCTGAGTTGGTTAGCGGCAATGGGTGTCGGTTCTTGATGGTTATCTTATTTAACCCCCGATAGTCGACACACGGGCGAAGTTCCCCCCCTTTCTTTTTCACAAAGAAAAAGCCGGCGGCTGCCGGTGACGAGGAGGGCCGGATGGTTCCGTGGCGAAGAGCGTTGGTGATGTATTCTTCCATCGCCTGCGTCTCGGTCGCTGACAGGGAGTAGAGGTGGCCGCGGGGGGGAACTGAACCCGGCTGGAGCTTTATGGCCAGATCGTAGGGACGATGAGGTGGAAGGTAGGTGGCTCTCCTTTTACAAAAGACTCCAGCCAGGTCACGATAGGCAGGTGGAATGGCATTGATGTCGACATCGGGGGCCTCGGACTCCGTGGAACACGTCCCAGCCGGGGCCCGTAGGCAAAGTTCAGTGCAGGTCGGTCCCCACTGGAGGATTCGGTTCTGGTTCCAGGAGATGAGGGGGTCATGCTGCAGCAGCCACGGGTATCCGAGGATGATGGGAGGAGATGAGATGGAGGTGAGGTGAAATTGAAGCTGTTCCTGATGTTGGTCGATTATGAATGTGATTGGTTGGGTCTGGTGAGTGATGGGACTGGATGAGAGGGGCCGACCGTCGACTGAAGTGATGTGAACCGGCTGGGATAACGCCTCGATCTTCATCCCCAATTCTTTGGCATAAGTTGAGTCAATGAAGTTACCAGCGGCACCGGAGTCGATAAACGCGGTACTTCAGACTCGTTTGTGGCCAAACTGGAGAGTTACCTGGACCGTGAGACGTGAGATGGTGGCGTTGATCGTGGTGGAGAGGTGGAGAGGGCCCGGTGAGCTTCTCCTCGCACTCACCGGGGCTGAGCGTTTCCCGGACGAATTGGACAGACCGCCCGGTGATGTGCTGCTGACCCACAATAGGCGCACAACCCCTCTCTGTACCGTCGTTCGCGTTCCGCCACGGTCAGGGAGGCGCGTCCTAGTTGCATGGGTTCCCCGGCTCCGGTGTCAACCACGGCAGGAGGTGGAGATCCGACAGATCCGGTAGTGGAGGTGGTGAGAGCAATAGGTGGTCGTGGCGGGGTGTAGGAGAAGGTGGGTGCAGGCGGCAGGGTCCTAGGGGCTGGCTTCGGGCGAGAGAGGATGCGTTGGTCGATGCGGAGGGAGAGCTGGATCATCCCCTCCAGGGTAGCAGGAAGCTCCCGCCCGACGAGCTCGTCTTTGATACGTGGAGCCAGTCCCTCGTAGAAGGATGTCCGGAGCGCGGCATCTGCCCAGTCGGTCTGCACGGCGAGGGTCCGGAACTCTGCAGCGTACCGGCTCACGGACGATCCTCCCTGCCGCAGATGGTAGAGCTTGGTGTCGGTCTCCACCTCGCCCGCTGGGTGTTCAAAAGTGAGTCTGAGTTGGCGGGTGAACTCATTATATGAGTGTGCGGTGTCTGAATCCGCCCGGAGAACTGCCGTGGCCCACTCAGCTGCCTGCCCGGATAGCAACGAGACCAGAAGCGCGATGCGTAGCCGATCGGTGGAGTACCTGGTGGAATTAAACTCAAACACCAGATCAAGCGATGTTAAAAACACATTACACTTTCCGTCCGTGCCATCCCATTTATCAGGAAGTGCCAGAAATACATCCGACGGAGGGGGGGGGCGGCGCCGCGGCCGCCGCGACGGGAGAACGGCTAGCCGCGCTATCTACAGCCGCCCGGAGATCCGCGTTCTCCTGCCGGAGCTCCGCGACCTCGCGGCGCAAGGCCGCGACGTCTTGGAGGTCCCGGCGCAGATTAGCGATCTCCCCGGTTAGCGTGTTGATGAGCTTGGCGTGCTGATCTACCACGTCGCAGAGGTGCGCGTAGTCCGCTGGGTTCACCGCGGAGGGCTCAGTCATTCTGTCAAGAACTAACCTGGAGTGACCAGAAGACGTAGCTTTAGCGGTTAGCCCTTTGTTGCGTGAATGGTAAACCCAAACGCGGACGAACACGAGTGAGCAGGATAATCACGCTATTTGATCTAAGGACTCTCACGAATGGGGAGCAAGGGAAAGACACAATCTAACCCGCGTCCTATAAATACACACTCGATCAGGATTTTAAACCAAGAAGGTGAGTACTCACGGTTTGTAGAAATCCAACGTAGCATCGGCGACTCAATGACTGAGCGAGGTGCTATGGTTTGTTTACCTCTTTTATACTTCCTGGTTCGCGACCGCTTAACTTCCGGGTCCTATGGCTGGTCGCGTTCCGAGTGTGCATGACAATAAAATGATCTGCGGTAGCGGAAACATGCGCCGAAAAAGGGACACTACACAATACGGTATTAGATTTCCCTTAGTCTCTCCGCTGCGTGTATTCATTCACAGGCTGCAGCGCCTTTGACTTGACTTAGGTTGTCTTATGAATAATTTAAAAAAAAGCTTTCAGTTTTGTAAATATTCTAGTTATAGTGTGTTAGGTTAAACGTTCTTGAGAATTAGACCATCCAGCTATGATAAATATTATGTCGTTGTTTGATAAAATCTGGATTAAAGATATTTTATTTTATTTTGTTTTATTTATTTCATTTATATATACCCTGAGGGATTGCCACCTTATTGTGGTTAGGGGGTTTGCGTGCCTCAGTGACCTTGAGAGCTATACCAGCAGGAGCTTAGTCTTCAAGTTGGACAGGTCTGAAGGTAGAGGCCTGACAAAGTGCAATCCACTTTTCCAGGCTTTGGATGCAGATTACCAACACAATTTAGCAAAGACAATACTGTTACTATAGGCACAGGGGGGAAAAAAATCAGTGCTTGAACATGATGCCCCCTACACATTTCTAACTGCCCCCCCATATGTACCTGTCTAGAACGGCCCTGATAAGAACCAAGATCAAAAGTCTGATAAACGCGTGAGCAGATGTGAGCAGAATTATCGATAAAACTACAGACATGAAATGCAACAACTTAACAAAACTTAACAAAAGGCAGTGTTTTAATCAAAAGGATGATAAATGTGTGCGAAAAAATGCAGACATGAAGGACTATACTCGACAAGAATATAGAGAATAAGAATCAAAATATAAAATCGTATCAAATACAGTGGTTACTCAAGCGGTATTCTGGTTTTACCGCCATGCCTCACGGTGGCGACATTTGGGTTTTTGCGTTTGCTGGCTTCTACCGCTGAGTGACACTATATAACTATAGGCTGATGCCTTGGGCATCAGTTCAGTCTCTCAAGGAGTAATGAGCCGCGCTCATTAAATGCAGTAGGCTGTTATGATCATCATAATGTTTTTTAATAAATAATGAAAACATTTTTACAAATTACATTTTCACATCCTAGCACCCCCGTTGCACTGTACCACCGCTGGCAAAAACCTTATAAAATACAAGTGAAACATTAAACAAATTTTTCATCACAGTACTAAAATTACAGTACAAATTAAGAACTTAAATATAGGCGTTTTTTAGTTCCATCGAATTTAAGCAAAGTAAATGGTAACACAGTGAGCCTTTATATTTTATCATATGTAACACACGCGTAGCCAGAAAACTCGTCAGATTAATGGGCAAAAACAATATAATAAACCTATATAAGCAACATATCCTTTATAAGACTTTTACTTTTATTTAAGTGCACGCACAATGGAGAGAAAACGTTATTATGTTGTAAAATAATGAAAGCAAACAGGGATCCCGCGCTGTTCTGTATCGGTTTCTGTGAACTTGAGAGCATTAGAAAATAAACCAAAAGTACGTGTATACTCGCCCCACAGACATGAAAAATATATACTTACAGAAAGCAAAATGTCTGCTTTATGTAATTCGTATAAAACGTGGATTACTACAGCGCATCCACTCACAGCCGAAACCAAAGACATCAACTTATCCATGAATTATTAAAATGGGCAGTCAGTTTCCTTCCTCTTTTCCCTGACGCATTCATAATCATTAGTCTACTTCTGCCGGGGCAGTGTTTCTTAGCCCCACCCCCGTAAAAACGGCGTATTCAGAGAAAGCCTCGCCCGCGAGAGGTTGTGCGCGCGCGGTCCACTACACAGCAAAAACATATTTGTATATTATGACTGAGATAAGGCGGCTCACATCGGTGAAGGTTTCGCGCAGCGCCGCAAAGATTTAACATGTTTATTTAACATGTATAAATTTGTGTTTGTTATATTTCTGGGAAAGAGAAATCTCTTATAAATCTCTCATATCAACGCGCGTTCATCTGACTTTTTTTTTCAAAACTTGGCAAAGTAAAAGAGCGCACCCATGCCGCAGGTTCACGCGAACATTTTACATTCACTAATAGATTTATTCATAACCATTTCGGCCATTCACACACATGCATTGTGCTATGTTGTTGGTACACACTTTCACTTATCATCTCCACTTTTATTAAAATGCTCTCGATATGAGCCGACACGAGCAGCTTTGTTTTAGTCAGGATATTCATCTATCATAAAGAGAGGCCACATTTACTTGCTTTTTTTTTAAAGTAAAAGCGTGCGCAATGTGAGCAGATTTAATTATTAATAATTAAATAATTATTCAATGCTAGATAATTATTTATAAATCGCTAAAATTAAGATGATTACTATTGTTTAGATTATTATTATCATGTTCTTTTGCTGTTTGGGTTCAGCAATGATTATTTGAATTTGAAGCGCTTTGTGTATTCATGCCACGAGTCATTTTATCATACAAAGATTATCACATTGTGCTCGGACCAGTGACACAAAAATTGACATTTTTAAAGTTTTCTTTAATAATAACAATAGACAGATAGAAACAAAGAGTTTGTCTAACAAAATTAATTGCAGCCATTTTGCAAAATGTCCCTTTTGCGCCACCTGGCGGTCATTTCACAAATGACTTTAAATTTTGAATGTTGCCGTTTGGCCACGACAGAGTACGCAGCAGTCATAGACATTCCCCTTGAGTAACCACTGTAAGAACTTTATCTAAATGCCAGACTGACCAAACTTCCCATTCACTGCTGAAGTAGTTGAATATGCTTATACTGTAGATACGTATTTTAAACGTACAATCGCAAGTAAATTACAAACTGCATGTAATGTTGTAAGATATAAATAAAACAGTATTAAACACAAATATATGATATGGTAGTATATGTAATAAAAATCTATTTACACATAAGTGCTCAAATGTAAAGCGAATGCAATTATTAATTTTTTATGTATATTTAACTTCATGTCGAGCATGTCATCCAAAATGAGTCTTTACACTCGCCCTTGAGGCAGAGCCGGATTCGTACATTCTCCAGCAGAGTCCTTAAGCCGAATGGGGAGGTTGATTATGAGACTTGGTGATCTTCTGTTTTCTGACCCCTCTTCATCGGATTTTCAGAAAGTGAGGATAATCTTAGAAAGTCTGCTTGGGCCAGTAGCTGACATTGTCAAGCCCTTAGGTTTAAATTCTTCACCTAGCTCTTACGTTAACCAGATTGAATCCGCTTTTGGTGTAGTGTAAGATTGAGAAGAGCTTTTTGCCACATTTCTTAACCTGAATCAAAATGCTGGAGAAAAACCATCGGCATACCTGCTGAGACTGCATACTCTTCTTACCCGAGCAATTTTCAGAGGCAGTTGACTCCAGTAAACATTTGCTTCAGCAGTTTTGTCAAGGGTGCTGGGACCAGACCATGATAATTGGACTTCAGCTTCAACACCTTAAAGACCATCCATCTCCTTTCTCCGAACTCCGAACCCCAGGTGTAGCACGTTCCGGATTGTCATTTAAACAGTAGAGTCCCACTGCTGATCGGAACATGTTCTCGCTTGTATCAGCAAGGTGGAGAGGAAAAGGGGTCCAAATTCTTCCAAAGTCCCAGTGCCAGCAGTGACTATGCTTTGCTTTTTCAGCGTGTTGCTCAAAATTATAAGAGTGGAAAGCAATCATTTCAAGTTAGAGTTCCTGAGAAGAACCACATCACTATTCCTGCACACCAAAAAACTTGATCCCTGGAAGTGAAGATAAGGAGAAGCATTTCAACAGCTTTATTTGTTTTAGAGCAACCTGAGACTGTTCCCCTGCCGGGTGGGTTATTAGTGGAAAGTGCTGTGGTGAATGTTCCATACTGAGCTTGTTCCAAGATTCCTGTCACTCTAAAGAACATGACTGAACGTGATATTACTTTTCATCCCAAGGTGTGATTGCTGAGATGGCAGCTCCTCATGTTCTACCTTAAAGCCTGATGTACCATCTTGCTCTAATCCATTGTCCTCTAGGAAGTTAATGTTTAATTTCAATGACTCACTGATTCCTGAAGAATGGAAAAAGCATATCACTGATAAACTAAATTCTTTACCAGATGTTTTTGCAGTCGATGAGTTGTCATATGGCCATACTACTGCAGTGAAGCATCACATCAGACTACAGGATGAGACACCTTTTAAGGACTGTCCAAGACCAATTCATTTAAGTGACAGAGAGGCCATCACCTGACAACACCTTGGAGAGCTCCTCAATGCTGAAATTATTAGGGAGCCAGAAAGCCCTTTTGCATCTCCAATTGTGTTGGTCCGCAAGACAACCGGACAAATTAGGCTTTGTGTTGATTATCGGAAGCTTAATATGCGCACAATAAAAGATGCATACGCCTTTCCCCATATTGGGACTTTCTCAGCACTCAGTAGTGCTAAATGGTTCTCTGTCATGGATCAAGTTGAAGTAGCTGACTAAGATAAGCACAAAACAGCTTTTGTTTGTATCCTTGGCTTCTTTAAATTTAACCGGTTACCTTAAGGTATAAAAAATGCGCCCAGTACTTTTCAGAGGCTCATGGAGAAGTGTGTAGGAGATTTGCATTTAAGCAAAGTACTTGTGTTCCTGGATGATTCCAAAACACTTGAGGAACATGAAACCCGGCTGATTAAAGTATTGAACCTTCTGAAAGAGTTTGTGTTAAAGTTGTCTCCAGACAAATGCCAATTCTTTAAGTCCTCTGTGAAGTACCTGGGACATATCTTGAATGCTGAGGGAGTTCACACAGATCCAGGCAAAATTTCACCTCTGAAAGATTGGCCTCGTCCTTCAATAAAGCAAGAGCTAAAATGTTTCCTAGGCTTCGCTGGGTATTATCGGCGTTTCGTCAAAGGTTACTCTAAGATATCCAAGCCTTTAAATTGTCTGACTGCTGGGTATAGTTCTCCAAGAAAGAGGGGAAAGATCTATAAAAGAGAAAAAAAATTTTGGATTTTGATAGATAAACTGACGTCTGCCTTAGTCCTCGCTTTTGCAAACCTGCAACTTCCCTATGTCTTGCATACGGACACCTGTAGAGAGTGGTTGGGCGCAGCTCTTTATCAGGAACAGAGGGATAAGCTTCGTGTGATAGCCTATGCCAGTAGGGGACTCTCCAAAAATGAAAAGAATTACCCTACCCATAAGCTAAAATATTTAGCCTTAAAATGGGCTGTCTGTGAGAAATTCAGTAATTATCATTATGGCACTGAATTTACAGTACTCACTGACAATAATCCCCTGACATATGTGCTAACCGAAGCGAAACTCAATGCTGCGGGACACAGCTGGCTTGCACAGTTATACACATACAGATTCAATATAAAGTTTAGAGCTGGGTCTGCCAATAGGGATGCTGACGGATTGTCTAGGAGACCACAGAGTCCACCAGAGGTTATCTCTACCAAAACACTCTCTGCACTGTCTGACCGCCATTCAGTTGTGTTGTCAAGTGAAGTTTTTGATACACTAGAGGTTATTCTTGTTGGAGTCCTTGGCTTTAAATGCTTCATCTGTCCCTGAGAGTTTTGCCTGTCCCGGTTATGAGACCATCCCTGGAATGACCCATGATGACTGGTACCAAGTTCAAAAAGAGGATCCATCTTTGAAAAGAATAATTTCTTTTCTGGAACTAGATCAGAAACCTAACTTTTGACAGATCAAGCTTGAACCCCTCGAAGTCAAGTTGCTCCTGAGAGAGTGGAACAGGTTTGAAGTACGGGATGGAGTGTTATATCGGAAGTGGGCTACTCACTGGGCCGTGCTTCACCAGATAAATTTTCCTCAGCAGTCCAGGGAAAGACCCCTGAAAGGTGTTCATGATGAGGTAGGCCACAGGCTATGAGCGTGCCCTTGACCTAGCTCATGCTAGATTCTTTTGCCCAAAAATGGCAAGGGATATTGAGGGCAGATGTCGTACCTGTAAGAGATGTTTTAGGAGGAAAGCAAACCCTCCGAAAGCAGCTCCCATGGAATCCATACAGACAACATTTCCACTTGAATTAGTGTGTATGGATTATTTGTCTCTTGAGCCTGACAACTGTGATATCAGGAACATATTTGTCATTACTGACCACTTTACTAAAATTGCCATGGCGATACCAACGAAAGATCAGAAAGCTAAAACCATAGCAAAAGCTTTCTGGGAAAATTTCATTAAACGGGTGGACGATAGAACACCTAACTCTTATAATGTTCCTGTTAAATCATCAGACCAGTTGAACCCTCATGCAGTTGAGTTTGCTCCACGTACTGCACCTGTACCCAGGTCAGAGTCTGATCAGCCTGAACTCACAAGGGAATCGTCTGAGATTTGTACTGGGGTGCACCAGTCCTTTCTATCTCAAAATCACTTGAGATTAAAAATGACCCTGATTATGTAACCATTGCAATTCCAGAGAAGATGGTACCTGATTCTGTAGCAGGATCCTAAGAATTGTCCCACAGTTCAATTGTCACTTAATCCGTACCTCTCAGACGTTCAGGTCGAGAGAGACGTCCACCTAAGACACTAGAATATGAGGAATTAGGAAAGCCCGATTACTTGTTCTTACATCATTTTTTGATTCCCTGCGGGACATTCTTGCTGCTAATCTGATTAACACGCATGCAGGGACTCATGTGGTTTAGAGGGGAAGAATGTAACCCTTGACACTTTTACATGTTTTAGAATAGCACTGCTTTATTCAGTATTTTCCCTTCAAGGGGGCGGGGTTAGTGAATGCATGGAGAGAATGCACGGAAAAAGTATCTGACTAATTGACGGTGATAAGAGACTACACACTGCACATGAGAGTCTTATTTTCCACCGAAAAAGGTTGTATTTCTGTCCTGGAAGAATATCCATTGGATATGTGCTTCACTGGTATATTGATTATCCCAGCGAGAGTTGCTGAAGTTGAAGTGAATCCTTTACTCATTCTCTCCGTGCCTTTTTTTTTTTCATGACATTCTGCTAAGTAAATTCTGTGTGTGTATATATATATATATATATATATATATATATATATATGTGTGTGTGTATGTATGTGAAATTGTTGTTGTTATAGTGTCATCTAAAAAATACCAGTCAGAATGTGATTGTATTGAAGAAGATACAGTTAAATTGGTGTGCAACTGATGTAAAATAAAAAGAGAGCAGCTATGCACAGCTCTGCTAGCTTTGCTAATCATGGTGACCATGTGGTGACCCATGTCTCCTATGAGTTGTATATTTTTTCTTTACATGTTGGTGGAACTGTTAACGATGTAATATGCAACTAATTTTGTGTTATTTGATTTATGTGATTGTGTTCGTTAAAATGTGAAAAGCATATTTATTTTTCCAACTTATATCTTGGGGAAAAAAAGAAAAAAGTTAAGACATGCATGTGTATGTACAAAATACCTGATATCTCTCATTGGGAATCGTTTAAATGCTCTGATGTTCTTGATGTTATTAATTTGTATGTATGTATGTATGATTGTTACAGACTGGTTTCTTTCTTGGCTTATTCATCGGGTGATACAAATGGAACTTAAGTTTTTCAAATGATTCTTTAGGGGTGAGTCTTACCAGCAGACATTCTACTAGCTGCACTTCATATATTTTTCCCTTTTTTTTCCCAATTTTTCCGTTCTACGCTCATCCAACCTTGTTTCACGGAATGCCATTCCTAAGGGAGCACTAGGACTTAGACATTGCTTTACACCTATCACACAGAATTGAACTTATTTGTTCCCCCAAGGAACTCTTAAACTCACTCGAATTCCGCGAACTCTCGATTTTCATTTAATTTTTCCCCAATTGAAATTGTTTTCGGAAATTGTCTATTGTATACCCACTCTGTTTTTTTCTTTTCTTTAAATTTCAGGAAACAAAAGAGAATTACATTTTCCTGGTTGACCAGACAACATTGTGTGTGGTATTATGTTCTTTTTTATACCCCCAGAATTCTGATGTTTAAACTCTCTTGTTAATATCTTTGTGGTTGATCTACAGGAAAAAACCAAGCTCCCCTGATGAGCCTAAATATCTAGTATAGATCATACAGCCCTGACATAAGAGTTGATGTTGGGGTTACATCAACAACAGAGATTACCCTTTGTTGATAACTGGAATGTTTTCTGGGAGCGCCCTAGGCTCTATCACACATATGGCCTGCACCCTAGCAAAGCTGGAGCAGCAGTCCTTTATGACATCTCCAGGACATTACGAACCATCTGACTGGCGGTAAGTCATACCTTAGATATTAGCCACAATACAACTCACCATACTGATAGATGCACACACATAGCTTGTCCTATAGAAATTGTGTCTGTTCTCTGAATAGTAAGAAAAAAGAATAAATTCTGTAAATTTACCCAAAACAATCTGATAACCAGAAAACCAGGAAAAGGCCAAATAAGTCATCGAAATCTACCGCTAAAGTTTGGACTTTTTAACATTAGATCCGTTGCGCCGAAACCACTTATTGTTCAGATTATTGCCTTGACACACTCTGCCTCACTGAAACCTGGCTTAAACCAAATGAATATATCGGTCTGAATGAGTTTACTACGTCAGGATATTTTGATAAGCACGAGCCCCGTCTAACTGGTCGCGGTGGTGGTGTCGCCACTATCTACAATGATATACTTACTGTTACTCAGAAAATAAGGCCCAGGTTTAACTCATTTGAAGTGCTCATCATTAATGGTGCACTCAATGAAGTACATAATAAACCTTTGCTATATTTTACAATGGCCACCATGTACAGACCCCCGGGGCCATATGTCGATTTTTTTATTGAATTTGGACATCTACTATCAGACCTATTGGTTAAAAGTGTTGATAGTAGGAGACTTTAACATTCATGTAGATGATGCTAACGACGCTTTAAGCACTTGCATTTATGGATTTACTAAATTCCTTTGGGGCCAAACAAAATATAAATGGAGCAACTCACCGCTGTAATCATACAGTACGATAGATTTAATTATATCCCATGGTGTAGATGTCTCTAATATAAAGATTTTACCTCAAAGTAATGATATCACAGATCATCACTTCCTGATATATACTCTACCCGTAGAACAGATTAGCTGTGTCTCCCCACGTTATCAATTTGTTAGAAATATGAATCCGACTACTAAAGACAGATTCACAAGTAGTTTGCCGCATCTGTCCCAATTACTTATTAGACCCCTAAATGCAGACGATCTAGATGAAGTGACTAACAGCATAGACACTATTTTTACCAGTAAATTAGACATTGTTGCTCCCATTAGATTAAAAAAAGTCAGAGATAGAACACGTGCACCTTGGTACAATAGTCATACCTGCACCCTAAAGAGCGCAACCCGTAACCTCGAGTGAAAATGGAAAAAAATAAAATAAATTAGAAGTTTTTCAAATTGCGTCCCAAGACAGTAAGCTTTAGACAGGCTCTAAAAACTGCTACGACCGAGCATCTTAGCCAAATGATAGCAAGAAACCAAAACAATCCCAAGTTCTTATTTAGTACAGTGGCTCGCCTAACAAAACCTAAGATGCCCGCAGAGAGTACCCCATCACAGTTTAGAAGTGAAGACTTTATGGACTTCTTTAATGAAAAGATCGATAGTATCAGAAGAAGAAATTGATGGAGGTTCAACCTCTAATAGCTCATGATTCAGTTCAGCCTAAAGGTTCACATTTAGTTTTTCAGTGCTTTACAGGTATAGGACAGGAAGAGCTTTATAAACTTATCACCTCAGCTAAATCAACCACGAGCCTGTTAGACCCAATCCCAACCAAATTTTTAAAAGAAGTGATGCATACGGTTGGAAAGCAACTTCTAAACATTATTAATTCCTTATTATATCTAAGTCACGTCCCTAAACCTTTCAAGTTGGCAGTTATTAAGCCACTTTTAAAAAAATCTAATTTGGACGCGAATGAAATAACAAATTACAGACCGATTTCAAACCTTCCCTTTACATTAAAAATATAAGAAAAAGTAGTATCAGTTTAAATATGCACATTCTTGCAGAAAAAAACAATATCCTTGAAGAATTTCAGTCAGGTTTCAGGCCCCATCATAGTACAGAAACTGCACTAGTTAAGATTGCAAACGACTTGTTTTTAGCTTCTGACCAAGGCTGCATCTCAATACTAGTCTTACGTGATCTTAGTGCTGCATTTGACACTATAGATCATAATATTCTCATAGATCGCTTACAAAATTGCATAGATGGTTTAGATTATACCTGTCCGATCGATACCATTTTGTAGATCTAAATGGAGAACCGTCTGGTGTAATGCCAGTGAAATATGGGGTCCCACAAGGGTCAGTTTTAGGACCTCTGCTGTTCTCAGTATACATGCTTCCCTTGGGTAACATTATTAGAAGACATGGGATTAGTTTCCATTGTTATGCTGATGATACCCAATTATATATCTCAACAAAATCAGACGAAATACCTATGTTGTCTAGATCAACCGAGTGTGTCCAGGACATAAAAGATTGGATGACCAATAACTTTCTTTTACTAAACTCAGATAAGACAGAGATATTCCTCATCGGCCTAAAAACCAGCACACAACAGCTTTCACAATTCAGCCTGCGTTTAGAAGAATGTACTGTTACTACTAGCTCAACAGTAAAAGACCTGGGCATAATATTAGACAGTAACTTGTCCTTTGAAAATCATATTTTTAATTGTTTTTGTTTCACAAAAACAGCCTTTTTCCATCTTAGAAATATTGACAAACTTAGGAGCATCTTATCTGTATCTGATGCAGAAAAGCTAGTTCATGTATTCATGACCTCCAGAGTGGACTATTGTAATGCATTACTAGGTGGTTGTCCTGCATCCTCAATAAACATGCTTCAGTTAGTCCAAAATGCAGCCTGTTTGATCAGATAACCCCAATATTATCATCCCTGCACTGGCTACCTGTTCAGTTTAGAATCAATTACAAAATAGTTTTACTTACATACAAGGCTTTAAATAGTTTAGCTCCCACATACCTAACCAGTCTTCTAATACGCTACAATCCACCACGCTCCTTAAGATCACAAAACTCTGGACTTCTGGTAATTCCCAGAATTTTAAAATCTAGAAAAGAGGATAGGGCTTTTTATATTTAGCATCCAAGTTTTAGAATAGCCTTCCAGACAGTGTTCGGGGCTTAGACACAGTTTCCCAGTTTAAACGTAGACTCAAGACACATCTTTTTAATCTGGCATACGCGTAACTCATCCACGTGGGGGCGTAATGCAACCACGGGGGGGACGCAATTCAACCACGGGGGGCGCAATCCAGTGTCTTCTTGTGTCAGTCCCAAGTCTGGATAAATGCAGAGGGTTGTGTCAGAAAGGGCATCCGACGTAAAACTTTTGCAGACTTTTGAAGATGGAAGGAGTACTTTAAGGAGTTGATGAATGAGGAAAACGAAAGAGAACAAAGAGTAGAAGAGGTGACTGTTGTGGAACAGGAAGTAGCAAATATTGGTAGAAGTGAGGTGAAAAGGGTGTTGAAGAGGATGAAGAGTGGAAAGGCTGTTGGTCCTGATGACATACCTGTAAAGATATGGAAGTGCTTAGGAGAGGTGGCAGTAGAGTTTTTGACAAGTTTGTTTAACAATATCTTGGAGAGTGAGAGGATTCCAGAGAAATGGAGGAGAAGTGTATTGGTGCCAATTTTTAAGAACAAGGGAGATGTGCAAAGCTGTGGCAATTATAGAGGTATAAAGCTAATGAGCCAGACAATGAAGCTGTGGGAAGGAGTAGTGGAAGCTAGGTTAAGGGCAGAGGTGAGCATTTGTGAGCAGCAATATGGTTTTATGCCTAGAAAGAGTACATCAGATGCAGTATTTGCTTTAAGGATGCTGGCGGAGAAGTACAGAGAAGGTAACAGGGAGTTGCATTGTGTCTTTTTAGATTTAGAGAAGGCGTATGACAGGGTGCCAAGAGAGGAGCTGTGGTATTGTATGAGGAAGTCTGGAGTGGCAAAGAAGTATGTTAGAGTGGTGCAGGACATGTATGAGAGCTGTAAGACAATGGTAAGATGTGCTGTAGGTGTGACAGAAGAGCTCAAGGTGGAGATGGGTCTGCATCAAGGATCGGCTCTAAGCCCCTTTTTGTTTGCTCTGGTGATGGACAGGATGACAGATGAGGTAAGACAGGAGTCCCCATGGACTATGATGTTTGCAGATGACATTGTGCTCTGTAGCAAGAGCAGGGAACATGTGGAGGAAAATTTGGAGAGGTGGAGGTATGCTCTGGAAAGCAGAGGAATGAAGGTTAGCCCCAGCAAGACGAAATACATGTGTGTAAATGAGAGGGACCCAGGAGGATCGGTGAGGCTACAGGGAGCAGAGGTAAAGAAGGTGCAGGATTTTAAGTACTTAGGGTCAACGGTCCAGAGCAACGGAGAGTGTGGAAAGGAGGTGAAGAGGTGGGTACAGGCAGGTTGGAATGGGTGGAGAAAAGTGTCAGGTGTGTTGTGCGATAAAAGAGTATCAGCGAGAATGAAAGGAAAGGTGTACAGGACAGTGGTGAGACCAGCGATGCTCTACGGCTTAGAGACAGTGGCGCTGAAGAAAAGACAGGAGGCAGAGTTGGAGGTAGCAGAGCTGAAGATGTTGAGGTTCTCTTTGGGAGTGACAAGGATGGATAGGATTAAGAATGAGTTTATCAGAGGGACAACCCACGTTAGATGTTTTGGAGATAAAGTCAGAGAGGCCAGATTGAGGTGGTTTGGACATGTTCAGAGGAGAGATTGTGAATACATCGGTAGAAGGATGCTGAGGTTGGAACTGCCAGGCAGGAGGTCTAGAGGAAGACCAAAGAGGAGATTTATGGATGCAGTGAGAGAGGACATGAAGTTAGTTGGTGTGAGAGAAGAGGATGCAGAGGATAGGGTTAGATGGAGGCAAATGATTCGCTGTGGCGACCCCTGAAAGGGAACAGCCGAAAGACAAAGAAGAATACGCGTAACTCATCCCATAACTTCATACTCCAGTACATCTATCTTGAATGGCAACTATGCTAATTCTCTCCATCTGTTCTGTACTTTTCTACCCATCCTGAGGCATCTGGAGATTGTGCCAGCTTCAGTAGACAAAGGCCAAACCCTGCGAGGATCCTGAGGCATCCAGAAAAGGACCAGCTCCAGCTGAATTCTGCTTCATGATGGTTGGAGCTACACATGCTGCTCCTGTGTGTAGGGTTTTAACGTAATAATGACAATGAATGGCTGCCGGCATTCCTTCTTCATTAATATGTAGGGTTTACATAATAAAGACAACGAATGACGGTTGCATTGTCCACCAATAAGTGTAGACATTTTACTGTGGACACAATGCCAACGCATCCTTCATCATTAATAAGTAACGTTTAGCTCTGGGTCAGAGTTGTACCGAATCTTTAACGATTCGGGTTAATTTGATTAACTAAATCAAAATTTATAATGTACACTTTATCGACTACCCATCCAGCGTTTAACACAATTTAGTGTATCTTACCAGTTCTGTTTATCACATGGCCAACGGTTATAACACAAAATCTAGTATTTAGCAAGGTAACAAGATCTGGGCAAATGTTTAGACTTTAAAATACATGACCAAGACAACAGTTCTTTATAAAGAAACGAGAATTTATTTGACTAGTCTACGCACATACACACACATACCCACAAACTGTTTAAAAGGTGAAAATGAAATGAAGTTATTCTAGTACTGTTTACTAGATCAATGAAAGTCACAAGAGCAGAGTCTTGGGTTTAATCTTACGGTTTAGTTGTGAAACGACCACCAACCTCAGCAAGGTATGCAGCTTTGTTTGTTTACTTGCGTTATGTTTCGTTCTCATCCATTGGTTTGCCACCAGCGAAGGGAATCACGGTTATGAAACGAGCACCAACTTCAGCAAGGTATGCAGCTTTGTTTGTTTCTTTGCGTTATGTTTCATTCTCATCTGTTGGTTTGCCTCCAGCAAGGGAATCACGGGGTTGCTGATTGGTTGCTGCACTGTTGTAGAGATGACGTCTGTCGGGAAAGCCCTTGAGAGTATTAGAAGAGCGGATGACGCCAGCAGCGGCGGCGTACCGCCGCAAGGGCAGGAGCCCAAGCTGCTTGGAAGATGTTGTAGGTTGCAGTTGTGATGTTAACTTCTCTTCTCCTCTACTCCACTGTCTTCTGTAGACTTCCTTAGGGTTTTTGTCTCTTCGGGGTCAGTCCATCCCACGGGTGATTGGTCCAATCGGATGTGGTTGCGGGGCATGTGTGGGGATGTGGCTCCTTTTGTGCATACATTAGCACAGTGTTTTGGCTGGCACGTGGGGCCCATCCTGTTGGAGTTTTTAATACCTTTTATAAAGTAATTTTGCATGAGCTCGGTTTATGCTACCAATTTCCCGTGTTAACCAACATGCTTGGAATAAAGCCAGCTTTAGATTGACACCAAACATTACACATCTTACCCACTTATTCCTTCCTTTATCTAATAAAGGGGTTTGTAAATGCTAATTACACCTTTAAAGTTATGCAGAATAATCAAACATATACACAGAAAAAAAAGAAACTGAGTAAATATATATGAATACGTTTTGCCCTACTGGCACACTTTAAAGATGTTTAAAATAGTGTCCATGCCATTTGCCTTTGTTCATGGAAAGGCATATCTTCCGGAGGTCAAGAGAATGTCCAGGTGTGATGGGTTCTCCCCCCCCAGCCGACACCCTCGGTTTCGGGGTCTACTTCAAAGCATCTCGCCTTGTGGAGTTTCTTAGATTTACAGACGTCCCCCTTAAGAAGACCAGATAAGGTTATCAGGATGGCGCCATGCACGCTGGGAAAGGGGGTTTAGAAATGTGATCCATTGACTGTTCTCTCTATGGGAGCCCTGTTATTCTTTACATGTGCTTCCAGTAATCCAGACCCCATCTGCACCTGCTGACTCGTCCCTGTGCTGAACTGGACTTCCTGCTAATTAAAAAAAAATTCTGTTATATTGAACTTTCAGCTGCATAACACACATGATGTTATATCATCTCTAAATGTTATCACCCAAATGAGGATGGGTTCCCTGTTGAGTCTGGTTCCTCTCAAGGTTTCTTCCTATTGCCATCTCAGGGAGTTTTTCCTTGCCACTGTTTCCGTCACCCTTGGCTTGCTCATTAGAGACATTTCAATCTTCATGCATTCATCTAATTATTATCTAGACACATTTTTCTCACACATACCAAATTTTATTTGTTTTTTTTTTAGTTGAAAAAACTAGTTTCTCCATTTTGTGAAGCTGCTTTGAGAGAATGACCATTGTTAAAAGCACTATATAAATAAAATTGAATAAAAAAATTTAATTAAATGGTCATAAAAATAAAGATAACCGTGGGTGTGTCCAAACGTTTGGCCTGTACTGTATGTAAGTGTGTATATATATATATATATATATATATATATATATATATACTCAGCAAAAAAAAAGAAACGTCCCTTTTTCAGGACAATGTTGTAAAAATCCAAATAACTTTATAGATCTTCATTGTAAAGGGTTTAAACAATGTTTTCCATGCATGTTCGATTAACCATAATCAATTAACTAACATGCACCTGTGAAATGGTCATTAAGACCTTAACAGCTTACAGAAAGTAGGCATTTAAGGTCACAGTTCTAAAAACGCAGCACACTAAAGAGACTTGTCTACCGACTGTGAAAAACACCCATAGAAAGATGCCCAGGGTCCCTGCTCATCTGCGTGAACGTGCATTAGGCATGCTGCAGGGAGGCATGAGGACTGCTGATGTGGCTAGGGCAATAAATTGTTATGTCCGCACTGTGAGACGCTTAAGACAGCGCTACAGGGAGACAGGAAGGACAGCTGATCATCCTTGCAGTGGAAGACCACGTATAACAACACCTGCACAGGATTGGTACATCTGAATATCACACCTGCGTGACAGGTACAGGATGGCCACAACAACTGCCCGAGTCACACCAGGAACACACAATCCCTCCATCAGTGCTCAGACTGTCTGCAATAGGCAGTCCATGAGGAGGAGATGCACTGCAGTACTTCAAGCAGCTGGTGGCCACACCAGATACTGACTGGTACTTTTGATTTTGAGCCTCAGGAACACATTGTGAAACATTTTTCGCTTATGTCTTATGGTGTTGACTCTTTTAGTGTTCATACAAATATTTACAGATTAAGTTTACTGGAAGTAAAAACAGTTAAAAGTCAGAGGATGTTTCTTTTTTTTTGCTAAGTTTATATAGCTACTGTAGCATGCATATTTATACATTTGGAATCTGCATCCATATTTTCTGTTACAGGTATAGAATTAGTTTCAGCTGAATCAATGTTCAATGGTGTTAGGGTACTTATGTGGTGATAATTAGTTCAATAATAATAATTTAAAAAAACTAACCTGGATGTTCTACTGTAATTCTTAAAAATGTTAAAAAAGTTGTTCAGCTGTTTAGTGTGACTATGTCATAAACAGTGAAACATAAATAAATTAAACAAAATAAAATATCCTTAATCCAGATGTTATCAATCAATGATATAACCTTTATCTTAGCTGGATGTTCTCATTCTCAAAAACTAAAGTAAGACTTATCACACTGTAACTAGAAACTAGATTTAAGCAGATGGGCTATAGAACATATGTTTTTTTTAATATTTTGTTTTTATTTTTTGTAATTTTTTCTATAGTAAATGAACAGCTAGATGAATATACAATCAACAAGTAAATGAATATAATCAAATTTACTATAGGCTTTTACTATTGTGGATTCCTGCCAACAGGACAAGAACTTAAAAATGTAACGCTTAGCTTAGATTTGGTTTATGATAATCTTATAGTAGGAAACACGAGGTAAATTTGGCTATATTCATTTACAATTTTAGATATTTATAAAAATTCTAAATGTAAAATAAAATATAAACTGCATGTATAGAATGAAACCTGAGATAGTTACATATACGCACTGAATGACGCATAGATAGTATGCGCGATCCCTTGCGCCATTTGCTGAAAGAAATGAGAATCTCAGGTTGGAAAAGGCAGGAAACGTCATGCCGCCACGCAGCTCTCAGGAATTTCATATAAATAAGAGCAAAATAGCTTAATACTGGCTTTTACTGGTGCGATTTTGAAAATGTAAGCATGCAAGGTGATTAAGCTCATAGATCTAGGAAAAGTCATAAAAGGAGGGAGTTGGAATTTGATCAAGTGTAAAGTATTTTTTCCCCCATTGCGGTTAAAATGACCGGTGCTCTGTGCTTCTAGTGTTAAGCAGTACAACCTTTTTTTTTTTACTGTTTCACAGATGATATAAAAAATTGATATGCCTATAAAGCCAAAGGAAAACAATGCAATCTAATGACTGCTTGATTGTTTGAAAGCCATTAAACTCTGGCTTTCACAAATATTTTCATCTAAATGACAATAAAAATTAAGTGTATTTTGTTTGAAACTATGGCCATGCAAGGAAGTTTAATCGTACTTACATAAATTCAGTTGTTAGAAATCTGGGAGTTATATTCAACAGCAGCTTGAAATTTGATAATGTGGGATATTTTTTCTTACACTGTTGATACCTGTGACACTTTAGTGCTCAATCATAAGCTGTAACTCAAATTATAATAGTATTAAAAAACAAGACTCAGTAGTCAGTTAATCTGGATAAAGTAAGATGGAGTTTATTGCAGCAACAAAGCCCAAATGAGCCAACCCAATGCCAGCTCAAGAACAGGCTAAGAAGCAAACTGTTACAAGAACAGGCAAAGAGCAGACTGAAAAGCAAGACAATGCACACACTTTATATACTGTTAGTTGAGGAAGGGACTCAACTATCTCCTCCCTAGGTTTTTCCCTTTTTTCTGACTTCCTTTTACCAAATTTGGTCTGCCTGGTCTTTTTAGTTTTTCTTATTTCCATCTGTCAAGGTTACCCATTATCTTGCTCTGGAAATTTTTCGCATTAGAATATAACCCTTCTGCCATTCTGTATTACATTATTGTTTCTGTCACTATATGGCGTATGTAATTTCTATCACTTTTTCATTATAATCATTTTTCCTTATTTCATATGTAACCGTCTTCGTTGATTTAATTTTAAAAAATAGTTAAGAGATGCTCAATTTCTTCATACAGTCCCCTGTTTCTGGGCATATGTCATCAGTCACTTAGGGACAGACCATGGGTGAGCATCTCCCTTTGTGTTAAACTTTTATTTCTTCAGCATTCGTAGCTTGCTCATGTCTCATATCCAATCATACTTCTTTCCTGCCTTTCCCCTAGCTAAGCAGACCTGCAAGCTTAACCATAGTGATGGTATGAAAAATGTGGACAGTGAGGACAGCGCGGATCCTCCTCAGTTTTTATTTCTTAATATTCTGTTTTAATCTATTTTCTTTTTTTCTGATTGAGCTGTATTCCTAATATTCTGGTTTATTTTTTTCTGTTTTATTTTCTATCCATATATATTTATTAATATTCTTAATTACTTAAATTTACACATTTATTTTATTTTAATCACTTGTACTGATTTCCTATTTTTCTTTTTTCTTATTTTTTGTTCTGTAAAGCACTTTGGTCAACTTGCTATAAAAAAAATGTTGATTGATTAATGGTTTAATGGTTTTATACAGACTAAAAGGATGTAAATCGGTTGCTCTGGCTTTCAGGGTTCCCAGATCTTAACCCAGCAGAAGATATTTAAAGAAGTTACTTAAATATTTTAAGTAACTATAGCTTGGAACTGGCGACACGGTGGTGTAATGGTTAGCACTGTAGTCTTGTACCTTTAGGGTCCGGGTTCGATTCCCGGCCAGGCTCGATTTTCCGTCCGAGTTTGCATGTTCTCCCTGTGCTTGGTGGGTTTCTTCTGGGTACTCCGGTTTCCTTTCTCATTTTAAAATGAGCTCATAAACGTGTCAAGCTTAAACTGATATGTATTTATTCATCATTTTCATTCAGAATTATTATTATTATTATTAGTAGTAGTAGTAGTAGTAGTTCTCTGAATTTATTATTATTATTATTGTTGTTGTAACGCACCCGCGCGTGTGCAAAAGGACTACAAAGATGTATGATGTTAGCCTATAACAGTATTGTTTTATTGTTTTTATGCGCTTTAAACACAGACGGGTACTAGTGGCTCAGTGGTAGGTGATTCGCCCGCCATGCGGAAGGCCTGGGTTCGATTCCCAGCCAGTACTCAAAATGCCGGTGCTATGCGCTAAAATGCCACAATATAGCCATTACATTATCAAGTTATGCTTCAGTACTATATGCATGTTTACAATTGAGATTTTTTTTTTGCTTAAGCTATGAAACACATTAGCACTCACCTCACAGTTGCTATAATTTAATGATAATCATAAGCAAAAAGTGTAAAACAAAGGATTCACATTTATTACATTTTCACCCAGAGCGGGATTTTAACCAGGGTCTGGACTTTTATAGGATATACGGATATTATTTAAGCAACGCCACACCACGTGGAAAGCGGCAAAAATGCTTCAATTTTATTGGCTGTCGCTGATTAAAACTATGTAGTAAATTAAAGAGGAGAATCACAATGCCAACTCGAAGTCCTGAGCCCAAACCTCATTTAAATGAAAATAACAAATATTATAAGTAAAAAACAATAGCCCATGTTTAGAAACCGTTTATAAATTCTTGACGACATAAGTTGGCAAGGTGTTATGCGCAGAGCGCCGGGAGATTTCCTGAAGCTCCGAAATCACTGGGGCATTTTTTCTAAATAGATGCTATCTTTAATAACTGATGGAGGTTTTGAGCTGTATACACACGCATTTTTGAGGGGTTTAAAACGAATTAATAAGTCCGAGTAGACCTACATGAAAGGTGAGAAGTGAGTAACTGAGCGCGCTGTCGCGGTGTATATACTGTACAACACACGTTTATCAACCTTTTGATAAAAACGCTGCCTTTTGTAAAGTGGAAGTACTTTACAAAAGACAAACGGCTTTATTTCAGTCATGAATTCACAATCACATCACATTCCAGCTATTATTTCCAGCCGTGGTTAAATAATGGATGAAATAATTATTAAATGCTGGACACAAACAGCAAATATGATGATTATTATAAAAAGCCCGAAGAAGTTCGTGGTCATAAAATAATATTTACTTAATAATATAATATATATAGTTCATTCATGTTTTCTGATGATGTCGACACATTTTTACGTTTAAAAACATTTTTACACATTTTTATGATAACTTTTACTTCCCAATCTAGTGGCGTGACAGCTTAAGTTTAAGAGGAATACAACTCAACAAAAATATAAACGCAACACCTTTGTTTCTGCTCCGATATTTCATGAGATGGACTTAAAGATCTAAAATTCATTCCAGATACACAATATTACCATTTCTCTCAAACATTGTTCACAAATCAGTCTAAATGTGTGATAGTGAGCACTTCTGCTTTACTGAGATAATCCATCCCACCTCACAGGTGTGCCACATCAAGATGCTGATCTGACATCATGAGTAGTGCACAGGTGTACCTTATACTGCCCACAATAAAAGGCCACCCTGGAATGTGCAGTTTTTTGCTTTATTGGGGGTCTGGGGACTCAGAACCGGTCAGTATCTGGTGTGACCATTATTTGCCTCATGCAGTGGAAAACATCTTGTGCAGAAATTGTTTGGTTATGCAAACCAATTGTTTCAGCAGCTGTCTGAGTGGCTGGTCTTAGACGATCTTGGAGGTGAACCTGCTGGATGTGGAGGTCCTGGGCTGGTGTAGTTACACTCGGTCTGCGGTTGTGAGGCCGGTTGGATGTACTACCATATTCTCTGAAACACCTTTGGAGATGGCTTATGGTGGAGAAATGAACATTCAATGCACGAGCAACAGATCTGGTTGACGATCCTGCTGTCAGCATGCCAATTGCATGCTCCCTCAATGCTTGTGGCATCTGTGGCATTTTGCTGTGAGACAAAACTGCACATTCCGGGGTGGCCTTTTATTGTGGGCAGTATAAGGTACACCTGTGCACTACTCATGATGTCAGATCAGCATCTTGATGTGGCACACCTGTGAGGTGGGATGGATTATCTCAGCAAAGCAGAAGTGCTCACTATCACACATTTAGACTGATTTGTGAACAATGTTTGAGAGAAATGGTAATATTGTTTATCTGGAATGAATTTTAGATCTTTAAGTCCATCTCATGAAAAATCGGAGCAGAAACAAAGGTGTTGCGTTTATATTTTTGTTGAGTTGTATTCCTCTTAAACTTAAGCTGTCACGCTACTAGATTGGGAAGTAAAAGTTATCATGAACATATTTTGAAAAGAAAAATTATAAATGGACCTGTGCCTAATTACTCTGTCTCACAGGATTATGTCTCAGACATAGAGGTAAGGTAATCGCATGCCTGTTGCAGTGCATGAAAACTCCTCTTGGAGACTCCCTGAGTCACCTAAAGAGAAGCTGGAAAGAGCATGGCGTATGATATGTTTCACTCCCGAAACTGATGTTTCACCTCATTATACTGTAAGCCTTACGTTTCTTAATTACTTCAGCAGAGAAGTCACTATAAAATGAAAGCTTGGATACGTGGTAGATTGGGGTGTCCTCTCCTTGACTGGCACATCGTGCCACATCCATCTCTAACTGTGTAGGAACTCAGCAGCAGAGGCCTAGGTTCTCGGTCTGCACCCTAACCTATTTTCTCCAACTCGCTAATTCTAGGCCCATGTGTATCGGAAGCACTGTCTGACGCTGCTTTCTTTGCCACTGCTTCGTCTAGCCACTTTCTAGCAGCCTGGAGCTTTTCATCCATTACTTAAATTATGTTAGTGGTCAAAGGCTTTGGCTAGTGCAGGGTCCAGTTTGTCAGAAACCTGAGAGTCGCCATCTTTTGTCTTTATTCTTTTGGGTCCTCTTCTCAGAAATCTTCTAAGGACATATCATGAAATGCTCATTTTAGATTACCTTCTTAAATACAAACGTTTATAAAATACTCAAGAAAATAAAACCAAACATTGTGCTCACCTCGCCGCCACCCCTAATAATTTTTGTTTTAATTTTATGTGTGTAATTAAACAAAAAGTACGGTTGTGATAACAATGATTTAATATTTAAGGTTTAAAATAAATTAAATAAATAAGGAGAGTAAAATACCACACTTCAGGAAAATGGGAGGATGATGATCAGGAAGTTCATGACAGTTCAGTACAGTGTGGTGTGGTGCATAAGAAATTTTAGCTGGCGAAAATTTTTTTTGAAAAAAAAAAAATCTATTTTGCAGACTAAAAAGTATTGTTCTTAAATTATTTAAAGGTGGATTTTAGCCCCTGTCTATTCATAATGAACTTATAGTTTCTAAAATATGCTGAATCTTTATTTATTCTATTGCAAATGCAATAAAAAAATCATAATTCCAAACCTGCACACTGAAGAGTATCCTTTAACAGATACAGTATGTCCTATACTGTGTATGGTGATGTTTTTAAAGAAGAAAAAAATTAATAAATACAGTGTTGGGCAAGATCACAATTCAGAAGAGTTCAGTTCACACATGCTTGTTCAGAATTTTGATATTTGGTCCATGTTTAGAGTCTCAAAAAATGACCTGGTTCATGTTTATTTTTTTTATTATCATAATTATTATTAATAATATTATTTAAATTATCTGTTAGTAATAGTTATAGAAATGTTGCTGGCAGTAGCTTTGTTAAACAGTGCACCATGCACCAGAAACACTATAATATGCAACAGAAGCTTTCTTATGTGCACCAAATACATACAGTATATATTTTCACAATGAACACACAATAAATTTCTTCTTTGTCTTTTGGCTGTTCCCTTTCAGGGGTTGCCACGGCGAAACATCCGCCTCCATCTTACACTATCCTCTGCATCCTCGTCTCTTAGCCTAGCTAACTTCATGTCCTCTTTTATTACATCCATAAATCTGCTCTTTGGTCATCTTCTAGACCTCCTGCCTGGCAGTTCCAACCTTAGCATCCTTCTACCAATATGCTTACAATCTTTTCTTTAAGCATGTCCAAACCACCTCAATTTGGCCTCTCTGACTATATCTCCAAAACATCTAACATGGGTTGTCCCTCTGATGAACTCATTCTTGATTCTATCCATCCTTGTCACTCCCAAAGCATTGCTGGTCTCACCCCTGTCCTGTACACCTTTCCTTTCATTCTCGCTGATACTCTTATCACACAACACACTGGCACTTTTCTCCACTCATTCCAACCTGCCTGTACTCGCCTCTTCACCTCCTTTCCACACTCTTCGTTTCTCTGGACTGTTGCCCTAAGTCCTGCACCTTCTTTACCTTTCCTTCCTGTAGCCTCACTGTTCCACTAGCCTTATTGAGGTTGGAATGTTTAACCCATGTGTCAGGTACAGCTATTGATCCATTTTTGCAAATTGCAAAAATTAACTACTTTCTAAGGTATTTATCAATCCCATTATCTAGAGGTACAGTGTCTAAGTTGATGAATCTGTAGTTACAGAAATCACTACAGCAGTTTGCTCGTCTAACCTGATTTTAAAGGCAATTGCCAAAGGTGGTCCAGCTCCTATCAACGTAAACAATATTACAATGAGCAATTCTGTGTTGTGGAACCAGTTACCTACATACTTGATCATAAAAACAAATGCACCTTTCAGTATGTCCCGATCTTAAAATCCCTGCAGCAAATTTTAAATAACAAAAAAAATTGTTGATAAGTTTATTGAAAATCACAGAGGACAGCAGGATAATAGGCAATCCCCTAGGCACTTCTCGGAAGAAACATAAGCTTTGTGGTGTTGTGGTGTTTATTGGACACTGGGTAATTTCCCACCAGGTTCTCACTCATCTTTATCTTCTATTTATCTTGTAGTCCTTTGCAAAAGTGATGAATTAAAAGTGTACGGTTATGACAAAGTTTTAGAACCTCTCCTGCAAGATCTTAAAATACTGGAAGATCATGGTGTTTATGTGTCTTTAGTAGGTACATTTCTTAAAGGAACAGTGCAGTGTGTTGTGGCTGATAACTTGGGAGCACAGTATTGCTGGTTTTAATGAGAATTTTTCAGGTGATTTCTTCTGCCGGTTTTGCATTGGAAAAAAGATGTGATATTGGCTATTACTGTTTTGCATCTGGTGCTTTCAGCCTAAGATCTAAAGAGGTCCATGCAGATCATGTAAGAGCAGCTATTGAGAATAATGTCCATTGTTTTGGAGTTAAGCAAGAATGTGTTCCTACCAAGGAATTGTCTTATTTTTATGTTGTTACTGGTTTTCCTCCTGATGTTGCTCATGATATATTCGAGGGTATTGTGCCAGTTGAGCTGGCCTACTGCTTGGTATCACTAATATTAAAGAAATTATTTACATTAGATGACCTCAATCAGGCTATATTATATTTCCCATATAAATGGTCAGACAAAACAAATAAACCCCATGTCGTGCCACAGAGTTTACTTGGTAAAAAAAACTATTGGGGGCAATGCCCATGACAATTGGAGTTTGCAAAAAGCAAAAAAATTGAGCACAGACAGAGGTACCAAAAACTGTTCCCTGATGCCAGGCTTTTACTTAAGCACCACTATCTTGAGCACTATCCTCAGGTGATACGTTTTTTTTTGGCCCTCTGGTGATACTATAGACAATGTGATTTGAAGCAAAAATTGTTTCTTAAAGCAGATTGTAAAACACACCAGCTGCTTTAAGAACATACCTCTGACATTGGCTTCAAAACATCATCTGATTATCGCTTTCCACATAAACTCATTATCTTATGGTAAATCAAGCCTAGATGTATCTAATGTATCCACAGTCCCACTTGATGTTCTGAAAGAGGAGGTGGCTTAGGCTGTTAGGTCAAAATACCCTAACACATCTAAAGTGCACTTGGCTAAGACTGCCTCAAGTAATGGCATAGCCTGCAGCAAAGGTATAGTGGTTGCTTATGGATCAGTAGGTGGACTACCAGAATTTGCTGAAATCAAACATGTGTGTATTATAAGTGAGAAGTTGTTCCTTATTGTGCAAATGCTGTTTGAGTGGTACACTGAACATTACAGAGCTTTTGAACTAAGCTCATCTCCAGCAAGAGAATTAAAGCTTGTGGCAGTCACTGAACTCAGTGACATCTATCCATTGGCCGATTATATGGTTGGAGCAAACTGCATGGTGACCTTAAAAAGGCATATCCTGGTAAAAGGTTAGTTAACCGTGAGACTCGAAATTAACAACTAAACAACAACTATGGCTGAATTTTAATTCTGTCTGATTAAGTAATTGTGAAACCTGACCTCTGAGTGTGTGTACTGTATGTACAGTATATGGAAAAATGTCTTTACTAAATACTATGCAAGATCCTTTTTCCTTCTCCATTCTCTTTACAGAGATATTTAAAAGTATAAATTCCCCAGTGATTCTCAAAGCACTGCTGAGTGACAACAGCAGCCAAAGGTTGACTTTTAAAAATGAACTTCCTGGATCTATTATTAAAATTGTTAATGAGGTGCAAAGACAGTGCAGCCTTAAGTCTAACTTTAAACTTCAGTTCATAGATGCACTATTTGGAAATGAGTTTATGAACCTCACCTCAATGGATGAAGTACAAGATAGAGGGACAATCAGAGTAATCCCCATTGCTGAACCTTCAACTCCTCTGTCTAATGATGGTCTTTCCACGTCCTCATCTCTGTGTGCCATCACCATCTTGATAAATCTTTATCCCTATCTAGTGGATGTGTTGATACTGACATATTGTCTTCACCAGATTCAGAGTCCTCTAGTTCTAGGTCACCTTGGCCTTCCATGTTCTGTGTTCCTCAGTTTATTTATGATGCTGAGCTGAAACTAGAGGTTTATATAACTAATAAAGAGTTTAACACTGTTGGAGAGGCCCTCATCTTAAAGCATCCTTGCCTGAAGGAAAAGGGTGCCCCGAGGTGATGGTGAACTCTTTCACGCACAAACCTGAAGGAAAAATCAAGTGCTGCATCTGCCATAAAAATTATTTTAAAATATATATAAAATATTGTATATTTCATGAATATTCAGGTGCTTATGTAATCAGTGGGTTCTGTTGACTCACATATACATGAATTAATAACTACAAAAAATTTTGCCACAAAAATATCAAACAAATGATGAAAAAATATTCAACACTCTCACTCATCACTTACTCATCGTCTATGCCGCTTTATCCTGTATTCAGGGTCGTGGGGGGCCTGGAGCCTATCCCAGGAGACTTGGGGCACAAGGCGGGGTACACCCTGGACAGGGTGCCAATGCATCGAAGTTAATATTGAACAATTACAACAAAAGATTATTGGAGTTTACCAGATTTACTATTAAGTGGGTAATTAAATAGTAAAGAAATGATCAATTGTGGAATCAAGACACTACAAACTACCTCACTAATGTTTCTGGTAACTTATGTTTTTATTGGAATTTTATGTCTTTTATTATTCTCCTTTCAGATCAATGCCGAATTTAAGCGCATTACCACCATGCCTTTACAATCCAGATTTCTTTCGCAGCTGGATGTCCTATCTGACAAACTCCTGAAGCTATTTGGGAAAAGAGGAGGCCAAATTGGACGAAAACTGAAGAGCATTATGGACCCCATATCTGCAGTAAGAATGCATTCTTCAAATAAAATATTTATTTTCAGTGTACACATTTTATGAAGAAAAAATATTTTACTCTAACTTGATGCCTTTCTTTCTTCACTAGGAGAATGATGTTGATCTTGCAGGAGAGTGTGTTCTCAAGGGACTGTGTGTGCACCTCAATGAGGACCCACAAAATCTTGTTAGAGAGTACATGGTAAGTAATCTCATCAGTACAAGATTTTTGTATTTTAAATTGAGATTTTACATTCATGCTAATTGCTAGAAAAATCATATTGAAATTAGATAGCCATTAGTGACATGTCAGATGGATTGTAATCTTATATTTTTCAAAATGGTTATCTATTATTAATTATTATTAATTAGTTAATTACCAAACTACCAATTAGTTAATTACCAGTACCATATCAAATTGTATTTTATTTTTTAAATGTGCAGGTAGAAGACAAAGATGTCATCCAAAGGAGACCACTGTTGGAATATGTGTCATCAAAGGACTACATGCCTGTGATACCCCAGAGGACATTGCCATTGTTCTTGAAGGCCAAACAGTATTACAAGATCTGGATAATGTTGAATACACTACAATGTGTATGCTACAGTACCTCAAATTTTATTTAAAAGCTGTGAGTTGAGGAAAACTATGCTTAAATACTGCCTCCTCTTTTTTAAAGATGATCTTAGGTAGCATACAAGTTGTAGTGTATTCTATACGTGCTTGTCCAAAGGTGAACATCAAGACATGGAATCCACAATTTGTGCAATAAAAGAACAATAGTCCTTTTTTTCAAGAAGGTAAACATAGAAAAAAATATTGTACAATATGTCCAACATGATTAGAACAAATTGTGAATTTCTTGTCTGGATGGACACTTTTTGAACCAACATATTTCATATTTCACTTATTGAATACACTACAATGTGCATGCTACAGTACCTCACATTTTATTTAAATGTAGAAAAGCTGGATAATGTTGCATGTCTGGATGGACACATTTGAACAAGCACTTATTGAATACACTACAGTGTGTATGCTACAGTACCTCAAATTCTATTTAAAAGCTGTGAGTTGAGAAACTATGCTTAAGGACTGCCTCCTCCTAGTTTTTTTTTTAATGATGATGTGTATGGTGATTGTTTAAAAGTTATGCATTTAAATGTTTTTAGAATATACACACTATTTTAGAATATACACACACTACTGAATCACATGAACTGAAAAAAAAACTTGTCACAAAAAAGCAGTTTTTTCTGCTTTGAAATTTGACCTGAATGAAAAAAATTCTTACAGCATTTACACTGCTTGAAATTTTACACACTGCAATTTATTGTGGTTGTATATTTCAACTGAAAATGTAATTCAAGCATTTAAAATTTAATGCAAAAAATATTCACCTTACTGAATTGCTGTTCAAAAATATATTAAATTGTTAAAAAATACAATCTTTATTATTTTTCAGCCTCACAAATTCAGGTTGAAAAAAAAAATTAAGTATTAAAATTTAAGTTGAAAAAATTCCCTATCAAAATTCAGGTTGACCAAATACGAGTCTTCAAATTTAAGTCGACAAATTCAGGTCGAAAAAATTCAGGTCTTCACATCCGGGATATCACAGGAAGAGCAGTGGATTGCAGATTTCTGGGGTCCATGTCAGTGCACTTTAAAGTGTGCTCCCTGCTCCCTGTGCAGTTTACTTCGCGGGGAACAACTTGCCGATCGGAACGCGGCATTTCTAACTAACTGGCAGTAGGACAACCGGCTCTGAGTAAGATTGAGCAGGAATTACGTGCTGTAAAGAGAATGGACCAAGGGGTAAGTAAAATTAGTTTTATTAACTAACAGGGCAGTACGAGTTATTTTAGTGTACTGTTTATTTACAGTATTCATTTTTGCCTTGTTTTCTCCATAGTAATAGTCACTAACTGTACTTAGCGAAGTTACATTCTTTTTTGAGACTAATATCAGCTAACTATCGATAGCATGCATAGCGTTTAGCTAGTCTTTACTGTCATGCACGGTTACTAGTAGTTGTCATCAAGTCACTGAATGTTTTTTAGTTACTCTTTGCATGAATGGCCATGTTCTTGTAAGTAATGCTGCAACGCTGTAAGGTCATGTACAGTTGGTATAGTTAGTAAGTTAAGTACTTACTCATGTAGTTTAGTCACTTCATAAAGTGTAAAGTAGTTCAAGGAATGAACCATACAAAAATAAGAGAAGTCAATGTCAAAATAATTTTTGAAGCAAAAACATTAGTAAATGTGAAAACATGGTTAAAATTAATTTACAATTTTTGCATTAATTAATGTCCCTACAGCTCTTGCTTTTGGGACATGTTTTAGGGCAGTTCCGTTGCATGGAGCATGCTGTTGGGCATATTCCCATAGATATGGACTACCTGGAATTCATTTGCATACAAAAGTGGGTTTTTCTGAGTTCGGTTTCTGAGTTGGTGACTATCCCACCGAGTATTTTAGTGGGAATAGCAGAACTTCTAACATTAATTCATCAGAACATGCCCAGGAGGGAGACCCTGTGGTCATCATTCAGCAGGAACAAGGGTCAAGGGGGTGTCCACGTCTCGAAGTCTCACCTGATCATATCAGTAATCTACTGGAGATTAATTTATTAGTTCCCACTATTGCTAACATGCTAGGGATCAGTAGACGGACCTTGTTCAGACGAATGGCGGATAATAATCCCTCAGTTCGAGCTCTATATAGCAGACTCACAGATGGGGAGTTGGATGCTTCAAGCAACGCATGCCTCACTGAGGCTACAGAATGATAAGAGCAGCATTAAAAGCACAAGGACACTGGGTGCAGTTTGACAGGGTCAGAGCTTCAATGCACAGAGTTGACACAGAGGGAGTCATATCACGTTTGACAAGGCTTGGCTGTGTAGTTCGAAGGACTTACTCAGTCTCTGGGCCAAGGGCAATTATGCATATCGACACCAATCATAAGTTGATTCGGTAAGTAATAAAATGTGAGTGTTAGGTTTGTAATAGACTGTACTTAGTCATGTTACTATTTTGATTTGTGCTGTTAACAAAACATTTGTATAATTTTAGCTACAACATAGTCATTTTTGGAGGTGTAGATGGCTTTTCACGGAAGGTAATCTTAATTAAGTAACCCAAAATAATTTACAAGAGAAGATAATTATTCAGGATGTCTTATGTTCCTCCCTCTTTACTTTCATAGGTAATGTACCTTGGTGCTGTACCTAACAACCTCGCTTCAACCACACTGGCTTTTTTCAGGAAGCAGTGGAGGCTTTTGGCTTTCCACTAAGGTACATTAGATAACATTTACAGGCCAATATACTGCTTATAATTTTTTTATTTATATAGTATGGCACCCATTCAGGAAAACATACTATTAATCAAAGTATCAAAGTCCAGTAATTTTACTTTGTACGTTATCTTAAACTTATGGTTTACTTAAATTTAAACCCAAACTGGTTTTGCAATAATTTGGTATATAAATTCTAAAATGTATTTAGGGGACTTGGGTCAGGAGAGTGGGAATTCTAAGACAAGGAAGCTTAATCAGAATATGAAAAATAAAATTTACTAAAATGCATGTCATCCTAAATCTGTATAATGTTTTTACATTTTCAGGATAAGAGGTGAGCAGGGAGTTGAAAATGTGGATGTTGCTCGACTGATGTTCACAATTCGTGGGACAGACAGGGGCAGCTTTATTTCAGGAAAGAGTGTCCATAATCAACGGTGTGGTAATATAGATTATACGTTCAGAACCAGGTTTTCACTTTTACTGATGTTTCTGCTTCAAAAATGATTTTGACATTGACTTCTCTTATATTTTATGGTTCATTCCTTTTAGAATTGAGAGGTTGTGGCGTGATGTCTGGGCATCTATAACAAATGTCTATTACGATGTTCTGCACTCCTTAGAGGAATATGGCTACCTTGCCATTTCGGACCCAACCCACCTATTTTGTTGTCATTTCGTGTTTTTTTCACGGCTTCAAAATGACCTCAACCTCTTCCGTGGCACCTGGGACAATTACCCAAGTCGCACAGAGGGCAGTATGACACCTAACCAGTTGTGGGCAATAGGAAGTGTCTATCCAGACCCCATCATGGAGGTATCTGGCCCACTTTTGATAGCAGTAATCAAAATACATGTGTGGTGGTATCAGGCTTTATTCTTTTAAAGGATGAGCTATAAATAAGAATGTAATGCCTCTCAGCAGATGAACACACCAGCATCGTTATTCCGACAACTGAATGCCCCTTGACTGATGGACAAATGGCAGCACTAAGGGAAGCTGTCGACCCCAAAGCAACTTCACAGACATTTGGCTGGGACATCTATCTAGCAGCACTTCAGTTTTGCCAGTCTATTCTTGTGGAGTAATCACATTTATTTATAACATGACATTCATGTTTTAACCATGACAAGCACCTGCTGGAAAGAACTTTGAGTGTTCGGTCTTGAAAGTATTCCTAACTTTTGTTTGGACTGAACTGATATTCAATTACAAGTGCTGTGTATATCGATGGAACAAAATAACAGAGAGCATATTGTTGACAATGGAAAAGTACAAAATTTACATTTATTTTGCCATAATAAAATGATATCACCTGGAAGCTGCTTTCATTTTGACCAAAAACAATCCATAGGAACTGTAGAACAAACATCTTATTGTGTGGTGGGTGCAGTAGAATCATCTAACAGGCCATTTTGGCAAACACTGCATTATATGTTATTAAACTGAACTGACTATAACTATTATTGCTTAACTCTCTTAAAAAAAAAAAAAAACATAACAGTGATATTACTGGTAAAGTTGCATTTAAACAGTTAGGCTACGTGATTAACACCAATAAGGTAACTGCCTTAATAAAGAAATCGCATACAGTTGCCACGGCTGAGTGATTAAGGCTTAAGCATATGAAAATTTAATGACACTATGGAAGCGCAAGGCCACAGCACAGCACTATGCCATCATACCACCTTACAAATGTTGTGTGTGAAAGTATGGAATTGTATGGACTGTGGAATTGTAATTATGTTTCTTATACTTAATCCGAAGGATAATATTAAGTCCAAAGTGTGACCTGCTTTATGAGTGGGTCTTACTACACACTGATTTACTCCTACTGAGTCCAGTATGGACATAAATGCTCAGATCCTATTTGACTGATCGTTATCAGTTTGTAGATTTAGATGGTGACCATTCCTCATGTTCTCAAGTTGAGTTTGGTGTTCCACAGGGTTCTGTTTTAGGCCCACTGCTTTTTTCCCTTTACATGCTTCTTCTAGGCAGCATAATTCGTAAACATGGTATTAGTTTTCATTGTTATGCTGATGACACACAAGTATACGTTTTAGCAAAACCAGATGAGAAAAACCAGCTTACTAAAGTTGAGCAATGTGTGCAGGACATAAGAGATTAGATGTTAATTTCCTTCTGCTTAATCCTGATAAGACAGAAGTTCTAGTCATAGGACCACAAGCAGCTAGAAGTAAGCTTTCTGATCACACTGTGATTTTAAATGGCCTTTTTGTTCCATCAAGTGCAACAGTAAAAGACCTCGGTGTAATTATAGATTCAAGCCTTTCATTTGAAGCACATGTAGATAATATTACCAGGATAGCATTCTTTCACCTCAGAAATATTGCCAAGATAAGAAATATATTGTCACCAAATGATGCAGAAAAACTAGTTCATGCTTTTATCACGTCTAGGTTTGATTATTGTGATGCCTTACTGTCTGGTTGTTCAACTAGGTGCTTAAACAAGCTTCAATTAGTCCAGAATGCAGCACGAGAGTCCTCACCCGAACCAGAAGATATGAGCACATCACCCCTATCTTATCCACATTGCATTGGCTTCCTGTAAGATTTCGCATCGATTTTAAAATACTACTCTTGACGTATAAAGCATTAAATGGTCTCGCGCCGCAGTATCTGAGTGAACTGCTAGTGTCTTACAATCCGCCACGCCTACTTCGATCAAAGGATGCAGGCTGCTTATCAGTACTGCATATTATTAATACTACAGCAGGGGGCAAAGCTTTTTCTTACAAAGCCCCAAAGTTATGGATTAGTCTTCCAAATAGTGTTCGGGACTCAGACACAGTCTCAGTGTTTAAGTCCAGGCTAAAAACCTATTAATTAAGCCAAGCATTTTTATAAATAGATTTGCCTTAGGTAAAGGAGCAGATCTGGGGGACTCATGGACGTAGAGTATTAGGTGAACTGGTATGTTTGGATGCTGTCTTCCCCACTCTCATTGATCACTCAGGTTTGTTGACGGTGAGGTGATTGGTTGCCTTACAACTCTGGAAGCCCTCATGTCTGTGTTTCCTTCTGGCTCTCCCTTTTTAGTTATGCTGTCATAGTTAGTCCTGTCGGAGTCTCTGCTTGCACTCTGCACTAAATATACATTCACTTTTTACATTGTTCGACTGTGACCATACCTAACTGTTATTTCTCCATCTCTTTTGCTCTCTCCTTTTCTGCTCTCTCCTCTCTCTCTCTCTCCCTCTCTCCTTTTTCCTCTACCTATCTCTCTGTCGAGCTATACATGTCGCTCCTGAGCTGCCAGTGATCCAGACCCCCTCTGCCCGCTGGACCTCATCCTGGAGTCCTGCTTCTGGTTGGAGATCTCATCACATGGATGCCCCCGTGTGGTCTGCCTGGAATGCGTGTGGTGACTGGGGTTGGTTCCACTTTTCCATGAAGGTGGTCCTGTCCTCGACTGGAATTTCTCACAGTCTACCTGAGCCTCCAGAAACAAACTGGATTTTAATCTTACACATCTCCTCTTATACTGAACTTCCAGTCTCGCATATTATTATGCACATCAATCCCTGCTATCACCCTGATGAGGATGGGTTCCCTGTTGAATCTGGTTCCTCTCAAGGTTTCTTCCTATTACCATCTCAGGGAGTTTTTCCTGTCTGACCTATCCTGGTGCCCCGCTTCTGGTTGGAGATCTCGTCACATGGATGCCCAGTGTGTCTCTTTGGGATGCGTCTTGTGTCTGGGGATGGTTTTCTCTACCTAGAAGATGGTTCTGGCCTCGACTGGTGTTGGCAGCTGTTTCTCTGAGGACTTGACTGTTCGATAGTTCAGGACTGGAACTTTATACAAGTCTACCTGAGTTTTCAATAACTAACTGGACTCCATATTAACATTAATTAACATCAACTGTTATGCTGAACTGCCTGCCAACTAAAAGACAGTATGAATGCAGATCAATTCCTGCTCTCTGTTTCACCCAAATGAGGATGGGTTCCCTGTTGAGTCTGGTTCCTCTCAAGGTTTCTTCCTACTACCATCTCAGGGAGTTTTTCCTTGCCACTGTCGCCCTCGGCTTGCTCACCAAAGACTATCTGACCATTTTGATTCCTACACATTCAAATTCCATACAAACCTAAATAATTATTTTGATTGTGTAAAGCTGCTTTGGGACAATGCCAATTGTTAAAAGCGCTATACAAATAAAATTGAACTTAAGTTGAATCTTCAATAATGCCTCAGCAGTGCCACAGACTGATTGCCTTCATGCCATGCTGCACTGGTGCAGTAATTCGAGCTATAGGACCCCCAACTAAGTATTACGTGCTTACAGTAAAATGAACATAATTGTCAGAATTTGGACTGTATTGGAAACTTTTATTTGACCGATACTAGGATTTATTTTTTTTGAGATACTGAATTTTGTAAGCTATAATCATCAAAAAAGTTTGAAATATTTGACTTCATTTATAATAATTCTAAAATATGATATTTTCACATTTTAAAGAAAATTCTGAAAATGAAATAACTTTTGACGATAGTTGAGACGAACTGTACATGACCTTACAGTGTTGCAGCATTACTTACAAGAACATGGCCATTCATGCAAAGAGTTACTAAAAAACATTCAGTGACTTAATGTCAACTACAAAATACAACAAGTAACGTTACCTATCTAAGCTACACTGGTGTTTGCAGTCAGTAACCGGGCATGACAGTAAAGACTAGCTAAACGCTATGCATTCTATCAATAGGTAGCTGATATTAGTCTCAAAAAAGAATGTTACTTCGCTAAATGACTATTACTATGGAGAAAACAAGGCATAAATAAATAAATAAACAGTACACTAAAATAACTCGTACTGCCCTATTAATTAATAAAACTAATTTTACTTACCCCTTGGTCCATTCCCTTCACAGCACGTAATTCCTGCTCAATCTTACTCAGAGTCTCCTGCTGCGAGTTAGTTAGAAGTGCCGCATTCCGATCGGCAAGTTGTTCCCCGCGAAGTAAACTGCACAGGGAGCAGGGAGCACACTTTAAAGTGCACTGACATGGACCCCAGAAATCTGCAATCCACTGCTCTTCCTGTGATATCCCAGATGTGAAGACATGAATTTTTTCAACCTGAATTTGTCGACTTGAATTTAAAGATCCGTATTTGGTCAACCTGAATTTTGATACCTGAATTTTTCCAATCTGAAATTTAATAGCGAATTTTTTCAACTTGAATTTTAACTTGATGTTTTTTTACCTAAATTTGTGAGGCTGAAAAATAATGAAGATTTTATTTTTAACAATTGAATATATTTTTGAACAGCAATTTAGTAAGGTGAATATTTTTGCATTGAATTTTTAATGCTTGAATTACATTTTCAGTTTAAATATACAACCACAATAAATTGCAGTGTGTAAAATTTCAAGCAGTGTAAATGCTGTAAGATTTTTTTTCATTCAGATCAAATTTCAAAGCAGAAAAATTCAAACTGCTTTTTTTGTGACAAGATTCAGTATGCTATTTTGCTTTGAGGAATTTTGGCACTTTTATACTTCCATACACTCCTTTGTTGGGGTTGGTCTATTTTATACTTTTTGTTTGTTGTTTGGGCAGTTTTTAGTTTAAATACTGAGATATTGAGAGGTGAGAGTCATTTGACAGATTTATAACACTGAATGTTTTTTGTGTATAGAACACTTGCTTCCTAAAACTTGTTTTTTTTAGGTTCTAAATGTTTATTGCAATCTCTTTTTTTTTCTTTCTTTTTTTTTGTTTAGTTTAGTTTGCGTCAGTTTGCAATTGCCTTATGGGACCTGCTTGTTTTGAAATTTCCTCTGCCAAAAAGCCTTTAAAATACCCTTTTTGTTGTTTTATAAATGGTTTTTAAAGGAACACTGTTCAGATATATGATTCAAGGTATACTGATTATGGAGCATGTGTTTTGTAGATGTAGAGCTAAAAGGCAGACTGTTTGACTCCAGCTGACTGAATATAGTCTTTTTGTTGCAAGAAATGTTTTGTTTGTTGTGTTATTGTGCTGTTACACATTTTGGTCGGGTCATCTTACAGGGTTAAAACAAAGTATGCTGCTGATTTACACTTTATAGTGTGAGACATGATTGACCTTGATAGGTTTACCCTATCTATAGATAGATACCCAGTAGGTTTTCTTTTAATGTTACGTGTACTTTTTTCATATTAAACCACTGTTGTTTCAATATATGGTAAATAAATACACATAATGACAGCTGGGATAGGCTCCAACCCCTGGACTACAGGGGTTTCTAGATGGATGGATTGATGGATGGAGCTTCATTTTTAAAAGGTGAGGAATCATACAGTAGATGTTCTTGATGAGTCAAACATGTAACAGATCCATCATGCATTTGGCATGTTTGGTATGACTCCTAAGTCCTCGGTGATTCTTCAGTAAAACTTCTAAACTGTCTTGTCAACTGTCAAGAACTTTAATTCATAACAGTTCTGCAAACATTTCAGGAATTTGGCTTCTTGTACTCATGTAATGTCACTTAAGGGGTGTTAATTGTACACAATAGGGATAGGAAATGGCTTTTATTGAATGATTTTATAGGCACAATTTTCTGACATCTTATTTTATTACGTATAAAACCTGGACCATAGACACCCAAGGTGACAGTGCTAACCACTAAGCCATCGTGCCACTACAGTATATATTATATTACCAAGGATTTACATTGGTGTTACTAACACATTAGCATGTACTGTTGTAATGGAATCATAATTCTTTGAATTCTAACAAAAACATCATTGAGTTGCTTTTTTCTACAATGCAATCAGTGACTTGGAAAATATCAACACTGATTTCCTGACACAAACTGTTGGAACCTTTAACTGGCCTATGTCATGCTGAGTAATTATTTTTCAATGTGTCTGTGGGTGTTGTGGTAGTTTCACCCTTTTAACAGAACACACTTCACATAGAGCCTTTTCAGGTTCTCTGCTTTATTTACTCTATCCTCTCTCTGTTCACAATTCACAACTAGTAGCGTCCCCAGTGGTGCGGTTCCACCTTACATGCATTATAGTAACAATGACTATAAATTAAACATAATGTATTGTGTATTATACTTCTCAACACAACATTTCCCCCCTTACTCAAAAGGATTAATTTTCTTGTAAGAACATTACCGTGCCATTAAGTGCTATATGCTCCAACAAAACTTCTCGAATAAGCATATTCAAATGAACTCTTATGCATTCAACAAATGTATTGCAAACAAATATTTGAAAAGAGAGCAGTGCTCTAGTAGTTTTTTTTTTTTTTTTTTTAACAGAGCAGCGATCCGCCTACACCCTTTACATATCTTCTCAGACATTACTCCATCACATAGTCTTGAGTCCATACAGGTGAGCGTCTTTGCCTAGCTCCCCTCTGCAGACTCAGAGCAACGTTCTCCTCCATTGTGCAACCTCTTTCAGGTATTTCCTCCTGTACAGAAGTTTCCTTTCTTTTAGGACATAGTGAAAGACGTGCTGAATTCCATCTTTTCCCATCACTTAAGATGAAAGTACTCGGTCCTATTTGTTGTTGTACTGACAGTGGGTCAGTGAACCGAGCTTCTCCTTTCTTCACGTGAAAAGGCCTTCTCACTCTAACTTGGTCTCCAACCGCCACTTTAAGGAATTTAGATCCTCTCTTACGATCTGTATATTGTTTACTCTTGCTCTGTCGTTGTGTCACACGAGTTCTTACCTGTGTGAACTGATCAGAGCTATCATCAGGCAAAAGAACATTAAGCTTTGTTCTCATAGGTTGGCCCCTCAAGAGCAGAAAAGGGGTCTCACCCGTTGTAGCATGTGGTGTTGCACGATAGCTCTTCAGCATGGTCAGGACTGCAGATTTCCAAGGCTTACAAGCCATCTCAGCTGCCTGAAGACATTCCTTAAGCACCCTGTTGAATCTTTCAACGGCCTCATTCGCCTGAGGATGGTAGACACTTGTCTTTATGTGCTTTATTCCTTGTGTTTTCACAAAATCAGCAAATTTGGATGACGTGAACTGTGGTCCATTATCTGTTTTGATGGCGCAGGGGTTTCCTTTTCTAGCAAAGATCGTGGACAAAAATTTCAAGACAGTCTCTGTTGTTACTGCTGAAGTAAAGCCAACTTCAGGCCATTTGCTGAAATAGTCAATCAGAGTAATTGCAAACTTACAGTCAGTTGCTCCCTTCTCAAATGGTCCTACTATATCAATAGCAACATGTTGAAATGGACCTTTTGGGAATTCCACCGGCTGCATTGGAGCTGGGAACGTTTTGGCCGATTTGTCACTGGCCTGGCAAGTCATACATGCAAAGAGGATAGTGTGAACAAGCTCGTCCATCCGTGGCCACCAATACAGTTCTCTCAGTAGCTGTTTGGTTTGCACCAGCCCTTGATGTCCCTCATGAGCCAAGTGGATGAGGCGTTCCCGCAGTGCAATAGGAACAATCAACCGATTTCCTCTGAAAATCAATGGGGATTCAACAGCTAGCTCATGTCTAACAGGAAAGTATAGCCATAATTCGCTGGGGACAGACTTCTGCCGTTTAGGCCAACCTGTCTGAATAGTTTGGCGTAACTGTGACAGCTCTGAACAGTCCTCGCATTCAGCATTAAAGTCCACTTATGGTAATGCAATGTGTAAATGGCTGAATTTTCCGCGATTTCAGAAATCAAATCTTGTTCAGGGGATACAGGGGTGTAGCTCAACGGTATACGTGAGAGACAGTCTGCCACACAGTTCCTTGTACCTGGACGGTACTGAATATCATACTGGTAACACAGGAGCCTAGCAAACCAACGAGCTACCCTTATGCCCCCTCTATCCATGCCCTTAGTGGAGAGAAGAGTGGTAGGGGCCTGATGGTCCGTCCTTAAAGTGAAGTGACGTCCCCAAACATATGTTCTCCACTTTTCTACCGACCAAACACATGCAAGCGCCTCCTTCTCCACAGTAGAACATTTTCTCTCAGATGTTGATAGCGACCTGGATGCGAAAGCTATCACCCTTTCAACCCCATCCAGATACAGCTGTGTCAGAACCGCACCAAGGCCGTAATCTGAGGCATCTGTACTAATAAATGTGGGCAAGGGAGGGTTGTAAAAAGCAAGAACAGGGCTCTGCAGCAGCATTCTCTTGAGTGTATCAAAGCTTTCAGTAGTCTCTTTACTTCACTGTAGTGGTGCTTGTGCCTTAACTCTGAGCATCTGCCTCAGTGGCTCGACCACAGTAGCATAGTTCGGAAGAAATTTGGAATGGAATGCTTGTTTTGTTGAAAGAGCTTTTGCAAAGTTAATTTGCAAGCCAACCTCATTAAACTTTTGACGAACTGCTTGGAGATGCTTATCATAGGCCTCCTGAGAATTACCATACACTATGATGTCATCTAAGTAATTATTTACACCATCCAGGTCCTTTAGAACCGTTTGCATCATTTTTTGAAAAGCTGATGGTGCGGAAGCCAGCCCAAATGGAACCCGAGTGAAACGGAAAAGGCCTTCGTGCGTTATGAAAGCAGTCAGAATGCAACTGTCAGGATGGAGAGGAAGCTGGTGATAAGCAGAACTGATATCAATTTGACTGTAATGTGAAGCACCTGCCAGTTCTGTAAACAAATCCTCCATGTGAGGCAATGGGTAGCAATCCATGATCACACTCTTATTGGGTGCACGGAGATCTACACAAAGTCGAACGCGTCCATCACGCTTGCGTACTACCACCAAAGGACTAACCCATTCTGAAGCATCAATCTGTTCAATTATGCCTGATGTAAGGAGAAGATTGAGTTCAGTAGACACTTCCTCGCGAATGCTGAGAGGTAGGCGTCTCAATTTTTGTCGTACTGGTTTCACGGCTGAATTAACTTGCACTTTATGTATGAATCCCTTTACACACCCAAGATGAGAAGCAAATCCAGGTGACAGAGTGTGCACAGAGCTTGTA